>NC_047095.1:3646308-3959558 GCF_902459505.1 Geotrypetes seraphini
CTCCTGCCACCTTTCCGATAAGGACTTTGTTCAAAACTCTTACCAGCCTAAGAAAATAGAGCTGAAATAAAACTCAGATCCAGACCTTCAGCCTAGTAAAGTCTAGAACTGTGCCCACGGTGATTACATTTAATCATTTTTTCATAGTGCAACTCTTCACAAGAACTCTGTTTAGATCACACTTTTAATGGTTACAAAAAGAACTAAAGCAGATTTTACTGTTGTATTTTAGAAATGTACTTTCCAACGAATAGTAAATGCGTTATTTTTTAATTACTTGCTTACATTTAAATGGTACGCAGAAATGTTTTTGTTTTGTTTTTTAACCAAGATAATACATGATGTTCAAATTTTGATTCTATTATGAATATTTTATTGATACCCACTTAGGTAATAGATAGGCTGTAAATGAAATTCATTAATCAATCAATCAACCATTTTTGAGCTAACATGCATTAACCAATTAATGCACAGTCATGGATTTATTGCATGTTACATAATGCAAACCTTATCCTTATCAATGAGTTCTAGCTACAATCTATACACTTATCCCTAGAGTCTATAAATTTGTACACCCAAATTGGTGCCTAGTGTGCAAATTTGCACACATAAGTTATAGAATAAGGTCCATTGTTTGTACAATTTAATTGGCTGTCAATTGGAGTTAACAACCAGTATTGGTTAAATTGGTGTTAATTAGTGTTAATTGGCACCAGTTGCCTTTTACACGTGAACCTTAGTCGCTATTCTAGAAGTTTTATGCACTGATTCCAGTGCACTCAACTTCACAGGGGGTGTGGATGTGGGAGGGGCATAGGTGGGTCAGGGCATGGCTAACACTTAGACCCAAGAACTTACACTAGCCTTTGACATGGCATAAGTCAGGGATGGGGAACGAAGGCCACAATCCAGTCGGGTTTTCAGGATTTCCCCAATGAATAGGCATGAGATTCATTTGCATGCTCTGCTTCCATCGAATGCAAATAGATGTCATGCATATTCATTGGGGAAATTCTGAAAACCCGACTGGATTGTGGCCTTCGTGCCCCACCCCCTGATAAGCGCTCAGGCCTAAAGTTGTGTGCAAAACTGCAGACTTACACTGGTATTCTATAAAATTCATGCTTAACACGCATCAGCCAGCATCTAAATTTTTGGCATACTTTTTTGAATCTATCCCTTAATGCATATTGATGCATGTTAATTCAAGTTAATGTAGTTAACTGGTTAACACACTTTAGTAAATAAGACCCTTCATGTCTTTTGTTGCATATTATGCTACAATTACTGTGTTTCACTCCTTGCAGACAAAAGATGCCTTGATGTCGGGTGTTTTCACAGCTTTTGCCTCTATCATCTTGGTCCTTTTTTTCATCTTCTGCACTGGATTATGTGCTCTCATCGCTGCCGCCAGCATGCGTGCTAACCAGGGCACGTACAGTCCCAGCCGACAAGAGAAGGAGAGCTCACGTGTGGAAATGTGGAACATGGTCCAACCTCCGCCCATGGAAAGACTAATTTAGATAGAGACCACCAGCATCTGCTACACTGTCTGTCTGATACAAGGATGCTGCTGACGTCAATCAATCATAATTGAAGAATGTGGAAGTGCTTTTTTCTTTTCCTCCTTATTCTGAAACTATACACTATTTATCTGAACATAGCCTCTGAAAGGACTTTGGAGAATCACATTCACTTAATCAAACAACTTTACATTTTGTTATACATTGGAAAACTCAAAAGAACTGCTCAGGAGATGTGAAAAAGTTCAAATCTCCATTATTAAACTGCTATCTACTATTTCTCCTCTACTTCACTACATTAAAACTGAGTTATTAGTAATTCAGTCACATTTCCTCGTCTTTCTCCCTAAAGGACAAATCTGAGAAATACTGTGCACAGAATTAAAAGTAATTTCCTGCATTTCTGTGCAAAAAGCATATTTTAGATTTGTATCATTTAATGCTCTCCAGAGGCTGCCAAGCTGCCACCGAAACTAGCCATTTTGGGACAAAACCAAAACTGCAGCCGAAACTTGTTGCTGGTTTCAGCTGAAACCAAAAACTACAGTTTGGTTGTGTGAATGCAAACCAACAAGACCCACTGGGGATTGTCAGAACTTGCTGTTGGCAGTCCTCTGCTAAACCCACTGCATCCAGCACTGGTCACCGTACATGAAGGAGGACACGGTACTACTCAAAAGGGTCCAGAGAAGAGCGACTAAGATGGTTAAGGGGCTGGAGGAGTTGCCGTACAGTGCAAGATTAGAGAAACTGGGCCTTTTCTCCCTCGAACAGAGGAGATTGAGAGGGGACATGATCGAAACATTCAAGGTACTGAAGGGGATAGACTTAGTAGATAAGGACAGGTTGTTCACCCTCTCCAAGGTAGGGAGAACGAGAGGGCATTCTCTAAAATTGAAAGGGGATAGATTCCGTACAAACGTAAGGAAGAGTGGTAGAAAACTGGAACGCTCTTCCGGAGTCTGTCATAGGGAAAAACACCCTCCAGGGATTCAAGACAAAGTTAGACAAGTTCCTGCTGAACCAGAACGTACTCAGGTAGGGATAGTCTCAATTAGGGTGCTGGTCTTGACCAGGGGGCCACTGCATGAGCGGACTGCTGGGCACGATGGACCACTGGTCTGACCCAGCAGTGGCAATTCTTATGTTCTTATGTTCACAGGAGATTATTCCCAGGAGCTTCAAGCACAGGATGACAACTGGGTTAGCCATTTTCACAAATATTTCTCAAGTCTGACATTTAGGTTCCCAAGTCAATGCAGATGTAGTTAAATATCCTCAGAGAGGGGACCCTTGTTATTTAAAGATGCTTATGATTGCTAAATGATCTCTGGGTCCTTCCTTGCCAAATTCTGTTTTACTCATATTCAACACTGATATGATTCCTCCCATTTCCCTCTTGTTTTTAACCTTATTTGTACTCTTTTCTTTTAAAATTGTATTTCTCCCTACCTTCCTGATGTTTTCATGTAAGTAATGTCATGTCATTAATAAATTTGTTAATTGTTCCCCATTTTAATTTTTTTAATTGTCAAATGCTTAGAATGTATGATTAGCATTTTATCAAATTTTAATAAAACTTGAAACATGTAAAAAAAACAAAAACATAATTGCCAGATTTCTAGGTTTACCCCAACTGTGAATAAATAATAAGAAAAAGTAGCATTGAGATATTTCCTGTTTTGTATTTAGTTAAAGGCCAAGCGTAATAGATTCTTACTAAAATAGTCCAGACACTGGTCTACACCGTGGGCATTATACCATCTTGATGCACAATCCAGGATAAAAAAGCACATTGCCACTAAAGGTCATGGCAGCCATTTTGAAAGTAAAGCAAGCAGGGGCAGGAGCGACTAAGGATCATTATTGCCCTGGCTACACCCCTAAACTACCAGGGGTTGTAAAATAGGCCTTAGGGGTGAAAGGAAATGCCTGTCCAGAAGGGAAAGAGACAAACAGGATAAAGCATATAAAGTTTCAGCTTCCACTGTTAACACATGGTCAGTTTCTGCTGAAACTTAAACCATGGCCATAGCCTTTTAATCAACACCGAAACCAAGTAGAAAGAGGATTTTGAGCCAGTTTTAGAACTGTAAACAAAACCAAAATTTGATCACCTTCTGCTCTGCAGCCCACCGTTAACTTTGCAAAAATGTTAAGATGTCTTCTAAACTGTGCCAACAGAAGTGTGCCTTTCTGGCTGATGTTTTTAACTGTGGGTTTCTTTGGTTTCATATCTAGCTACTGTAGCCATATATTCGGTATATATATATATATATATATATATATACACACACACACACATATACAGTACTCCTCCGTTCCAGGAACCCCCGTGAATCTCAAAAAAACGTGAATATGGTTTTTCATTGGGGAGCCTGAAGAGGGCAGTGGTGGGAGAGGGCAGCAGGAGAGCAGCCAGAGTGCCGCGAATGCAGGAAATTACTCGCGTTACGCTCCGACCGCCTCTTCCCACACTAAGTTGGGCCTTATCCAATCAGGAGCTGTGTGTCAAAGCAGCTCCTGATTGGATAAGGCCCGACTTAGTGCAGAAAGAGGCGGTCGGAGTGTACCGTGAGTGATTTCCTGCACTTGCGGCACTCCAGCTGCTCTCTTCTGCCTCTCCCGCTGCCCTCTCCTTGTCGGCGGTTTGAAGTCGGAAAATACCGTGAATGACCGAGACCACGAACGACCGGGGGAACACTGTATATATATATTTAGGAGAGCTGAAATAGATATCAAATAACCATATGTCTTCTGGCTAGAGATATATACTGCTAGACATGCCTTAGTTCATTAAATCAGAAACTGGGAGCTCTGCACTATGCAGCAAAATAAACTTGTTTTATAAATCAACTGTCTTTTATTTACTGCACTGCCATGTTTTGTATGCATCTTAGCCTAAACAGTACAGAGATACAGATGGATCCTCAGTGAACCTCAGTAAGAGCCAAGGGTGGGATTGGTGGTGGGAGACTTGTCCATCAGGTGGATTGATTGGTGAGATCATGCTGTCAGGGTATGGGGTGAAGGGTCTTCTTGCTGTTAGGAGGTGTTCAGGATTCTTGATGGTGGGGTGGGGTGTGATGGGGATCTTGATGCAGTTGGGAGGAGGGACATGTACTGTGATTGGGGGATATGGGAGAGCTTGGGAGTGATGGTATTGGCCTTTGCACCTGCCCCTTCAAGCAAGCATGTGTGGGTACCTTAGGGCATATAATAAAGTAGAAAAAAACCTGATGGTTACCTATCAATTAAATACAATATATAGAACCACCAAAAAATGCCAAAATGACACTGGAGGTAATTCTTTTCTCTATTTATAAACGGGAACAAGCTCAGAATATTGAGTATTAAGTTCTCAACCATTCAGGGTTGTTTCAAAGAGAAAGACACTTCTTTTCTCTTACTCACATTCACATCACTGGCTTGAACCCATCCTCCCTAGCTTCTTTCTAATGTTAAGTATAATTTTTATTTCTTCAATGATTTACATTAAAACTATTTAATACTAAAGGGGCTATATAGTTCATTGATACTAAAAACTATTTAAACCTCACAGTTCATTTCAGAAACTCAGAACCGACAGAAAGTGCACTAGTGCAAAAAGTATACTAGTGCTTGAAAGTGCCATTTCAGAAAGTGCATATGTGCTGTAAATTTTTCAACCTCATAGAACTTAAAGTACTTAGCTTTTGTTCTTATGCTCTTTAAGAACCAGGACTGTTGCTTGCTACTCTCAGTCCATAGCCTGCGTTTTGCGGGACCAAATTACATCCCCGCTGCGTCAGGGAAGTCTTTTTGAAACGCTTATCTGGGCTACAGACGAACTCCTGTCAGTTCAGAGCAACCCTTAGGGAGAGAATGTGAATTGTTTCAGGAGACTGGAAGCTGAGTCAGCAGCAGCTGGCTGTAGTTCCTTGTTAATGTTCTTCCATCTTTCTGTGGCCAATTCCCCTTATGTGTGCTTCAGATCAGGTTAGCAGCAAGGGGAGGAGTAGCAGCATTACCTGGGACAGAATCTTCATCTGACAGTCAGGTGCTGAGGGCCACCTTCAACCATTCAGGAGAGCCTTAGTATCCTGTCCTTCAAAGACTGAACTGGGTCCCAGATGGCAGAGAAGAAAGATGCAGCTTCCCTCACTGCAACTATACATACTTGTACTAAAAACAAAATATCACATACAATAATCCTACACAAGATTTTAAAAAAATACACACAATGCCTCTATTTACCATCTAGCAACATAAATTGGGAGATCCAATAGGAAATGGAGGAATGATACATAAACCAGAAAAAAGTAAAGTACAAGAGAAATTCTCATAAGTAAGTTATTCCAATTCTTAGGCTCTCACAGAACTAAACCCAGATACTTATGGATAAGTCACTATACACCTCTGAGTAGAAAATGAAAGGCTTTTCATCAGTCTGTAAGGCCTGTTATTTATGAGCCAATCAGGCGTCTCTCAGCGCACCCCAGGATGCACCAGGAAGAGGAAGGCCCACCATTTTGAAGATGCAGGCCTGCAAGCAGGAGGGAGTGGGCATCATTCCTGCCCAACTTTTCAACAAAAAGGTACAGGGGGCGGAGGTTGTTAGGGGTTGGGGCCTGGGCCTGGGACAGAAGGGAGTGGGCATCCCTCCTGCAGATTTTGTTTTTTAAAGGACAGGGGTGTGGGGAGGTTTGCAGCATGTAGGGGGTTAGCAGGACAGCCCACAGCCCCCCCGTATTTTGTTTTCGGGATTTTTTTTCTGCTTTCCCTGTTGGCCAATCAGCTGAGTCAGCCGGGTTCCTCCAAAGCCGCCGATCAGTGGTTTCGAGGCATCCCTTGCTGGCTCAGCTGATAGTGGCTGAGCCAGTACAGCTGAACAGCAGAGGAAGCCCTGAACCTGCCGGCGGCCTCAGAGAGACCTTGAGATCCTGAATAAATTCATGTAAACCCTTCTGAGCTCACTTGGGAGAATGATATAGAAAATTGAATAAATCAATCAATCATCCTTGAGTGATCTTTTTGCTCCTTGATGATCCAATGGTCCCTTAGATTCCCTTACAGGCTTTCAACTTCTGATGTACCTGAAAAAGTTGTTATTATGAGTTTTTGCTTCTGTGGCAAGTTTCTCTTATTCTTTTTTAGCCTTCTTTATCAATGCTTTGCATCTATGTTGCCAGTGCTTATGTTGCTTCTAATTTTTTTCATTCAGATCCTTTTTCCATTCTTTAAAGGATGTTGCCTCTTTCACTTTATCTTTTAACCACTGTGGGTGACATTCATTCTTCTTTCCATCTTTCTTAATATGTGGAATATATCTGGTCTGGACTTCCATGATGGTATTTTTAAACAGAGTAAACACCAAAAAGTCCAACAGGACAGAGAACCCACGGGTATAAAACAGTACAAAAGGAAGTGGGAATGGATAATGAACACTCCATTGAAGGTCACTGATGTAAAAACAACTAATTTATTTCATAAAAGGAGACAAGCAGAAGCTGTGGACCCAACATAGCACTGTGTTTCGGCGTCTGAGGAACGCCTGCAACAGAGGTCACTCGGTCCAACTAACATGCCAGAGTAACCAAAATCACTGAAAAGCTATGGAAGCATTAAAAAAAAAAGGGGGGGGGGGACGACAGGCAGGCAAGCCTTCAGGGGGGATGCAGGCCTTCAAGGGGGGACAGGCAGGCCTTCAGGGGTGGGATGCAGGCCTTTAAGGGAGGGACAGGCCTTTAAAGGGGGGGGGGACAAGCCTTCAAGGGGGGGGGAGATAGGCCTTCAAGGGGGAAACAGGCCTTCAGGGGGGACAGGCCTTCAGGGGAAGGGGGCCCTGGTGTAGAAGTACACGGAGGGAGGGAAGGGGGGGTTCAAAGAGATGTGCATATGCCGGACTTTGGGGTGAAGAAATAATGGGTTTAAAAATAGAGGAGAGGGAGAGAGATGATGGACAATGGGATTTAGGAAGGGAAGGAACGGAAAGGGAGAGAAGTTGGACACAAGGGATGGTGTGGAGGGGGATATAGTTACTGGATAGGAGGGTAGTTGGGAAAAGAAAGGGATAGATGGTGGACCCTGGGGTGGTGGGGAAGGAGAGAGAGATGCTGGATGAAAGGGTAGTTAAGAAAAAGTGGATCTGTGGAGGGAGACGAAAAAAAGGAAAGATGCCAGACCTCTGGGGGAGGGAAGGGAAACGGAAGGGGAGGACAGAGATGGCAGATGGTTAGCACGGAGATAGAAGAAAGAAGGAGACCCTGGCAAGCAAGTTATCAGAAGACAACCAGAGCCTGGGACAAACAAGATTTGAATAATGACAACAAAAGGTAGAAAAACTATTTCTATTTTCTGTTTTGTGATTACAGTATGTCAGATTTGAAACGTGTATCCTGCTGGTGTTAGACCGCAGACGTGAGCTAGGATTTAACAGAGAGAAGCTAAGTCTTTTTTGTTTGTTTATTTTGTTTACACCACAGCGCCAGTGTGGTTAGAAGAAGTCAAAGGGGGTGAAGAGGCTATAAAATAAACCCACCAGGATGTTTGAAAAAAACACCCAACTGGGCAGGAAAATCGAATCGAATCGAAAAACCAATTCAATAGGGTGAATCGAGTCGAATTTTTTTTTCCTGAATCGGGCAGCACTATCCTTCATATTATGAATAGTACAATGTTGTAATATACACTTCCCCCTCCTTATTCGCGGTTTCCGTATCTACAGATTCACTTATTCGCAATTTTAAACCTAAAATTCCTTTTTTTGGGGGGAGGGCTATTTTAAGCCCTGCAAGCCCCCCTTAAGCCTTACCTGGTGGTCTAGCGGGTTTTCGAGGCAGGAACAATCTTCCCACGCTCCTGCCCCATGCAGATCACTCACTGGAAATGACTCGAGAGAATACAGGAGCTCATGGAAGCCATTTCCTGTGAGCGATCTTCATGGGGCAGGAACGTGGTAAGATCGCTCCTACCTGAAAACCCGCTAGACCACCAGGTAAGGCTTAAGGGGGGCTTTCAGGACTTAAAATAGCCGGAGGAAGTGGGGGTTAGGGGCAGAACCAACCCAAATATTATTCGAGGGCCGGGTCTGCCTCTATCCACCGCGAATATGGAGGTGGAAGTGTACAGCAGTTTGTTTTAATGTAGTCTTTTTGTGATTTGTGTAAGTTTAATTGTAACCACCTAGTTCATAGGCAGTCTAGAAATATGAAAGAAATAGCTGCCATTTAACTAGGTGGGCTTTGTAGTTAATGCTTTTCATGGTAGATAATGGTTCTCTTTTATACAATACTTTGTAATTTCTAATTGGAGTTTTTATGCAATTCTCCTTCCTTCTGTTTTTGTGGACTGTAAAAAAAAAAAAAAAGTGACCTTATTGTTTCATTGATTTTTTTTTTTTTTCATTTCTTTTGAATATTCACAAAGTTTTCTGTTAAGAGTAATGATGTAAAACTCATTCTAGGGGGAGGGGTTAGGGAAGGATGGGGGCTTTTTTTGGAAGCCAAAAGGGGGATCCAGGTTTCTTTAAAGTTAAAGAATAGTTTTGTGCTGGAATCTGTATAGCTACGTAAGTGGAAGTTTGCAGGCTCCTACATAGCTGCCAGCTTCTCACAAATTCTGTCCCCTGTACCACCCCTGACCTGCCCACTTTTTAATGGGCAATCAGAGGCACTGCCCAGTTTAGAGTCACTGAATATCAGGTGGGGAGGTGGGCAGTCACAGGCGATTCTCAAGTGGGCAGGAGCTTCTCCTGCACGCTTAATTACATTTATTAGAATATCGTCCAGAAAATTTGTATGTGATAGGGGTGCACATAGGGAAAACATTTTCAGATGTTTAGCCTTTCTTAAGATTTAAAATTTAACTGAATTTCACTGACCGCCATTTGTAAAGAACAGCAAAGCAGTTTACAAGTAGTTCAGTGTTCGGGTGATGAAAAATGCACAGACATACACAGAGGTCAAGAAAGGTCCCAACACAAGGATAACTAATATAATAAATATACTTCTGAACCAAATATAACAAATGTGGAGAACATAAGAGAAGAGAGGAGAGGAGAAGGAGCCGAGTCACAACATTGAAATGACACTCAACAGAAACCTGCCTTGTGGACAGAAGAAGAGTGCAAGTGATCACAACGATCTTATAACTCAACAATTTATTATTTCTAGAGCACTACCAGGCACATGCAGCGGTGTACATTGTACATGCAAGACATGGTCCCTGCTCAGAAGGGCTTACAAACTAATTATGACACACAGTACAAAAGGGGAGTCAGAACAAGTGCTCAAGTAGGGAATTAGAGAGGGAGGAGTTGATGAGGTGAAATCACATAGGACAAAAGGGAGTCTGAACTTAGTGCTCAAGAAAGGAATTGGAGGGGGCCGCAGATGTGATAGGGGACCATTGAGAGAATGAAAGACAGGTATGTTGGTAGTGTTAGTATTTAAACACAGCTTCAAATAGGTGGACTTTCAGTTTGGATTTGAATACCGTCCGAGATGGGAGTCTGATGAAATGAGCCAGGCAGGTTGTTTCAGGCATGCGGCACAACAAGATAGAAGGGATGGAGACAGAAGTTGGCAGTAGAGGAGAAAAAAATAGGAAAATGTTTTCAGAGAAAAATGGGGGGGGGAGGGATTTGTATACCGCCTTTTTGTAATTTTACAATCACACTCAAAGGGGTTTACATAAAGGTACTTCAAGCATTTTTCCTTATCTGTCCCGGTGAGCTCACAATATCTAAACAAAATGAAACTAAAACTTAATTTTATACATCGAGTCATCAACCAGAAGGAGCTCGACTCGGTTAACAGTAATGTCAGTGTTCTCCCTAGCATGTTTTAGCCGGGCGCTCCGCCTGGCTAATTTAAGTGAGCGCCCGACTGTCATCTCACATGATATTGCAAAATGACAGCCGCAGATCTACCTTTTCTACTCTCAGTAGGCTAGATTGCACGGAGACAGGAAGGCCGGCTTGCTACGGGACTTGGTGATTGCTAAGCGTTTCTCTCCGATCCTAGTCTAATTGATTTCCTGTTTCCATCCACTTGGTGTGAAAGTTCTTTCGGCCATGCGTGGGTGGGCGAGCCTGTGCGGGCAGCTCGGTGTGCGCAGTTGCAGTGCTCTGTTTATTTATTATTAGTGCGTGGGGGCGGCAAAGATGGCGGCATCCTCGCTGGAGCAGAAACTCTCCCACTGGAGGCGAAGCTGGAGCTGGGAGGCCCCAGAGTGGGGAGGGGAAGAGGAAGGAAATAACAGTGGAGGCTTCATTTACTTTCTGTTGCGGCAAGCACATAGCAGAGGCCTCGGGGGGAGCTGGAGGCATTGTGTGAAAAGCTGCCAAGATCTCCAGGGGGTGGGGGAGACAGCCTGTGCCTAGCTTTCACTCCAGAGCAGTGCTGTGGGGGTGGGGGTGGGGCGGGGTTCTCGTGCTGTTGGAGCCCATAGTGCAGGGGGTTCAGGGCATTCAGAAGTTCCCTACATTCTCCTCTCTGCAACTGGGGGGCTTGGCAGAGCTGGGGACTGGCCTTGTTACAGTCAAATTGTTTAAATGCCTCCCCTCCCCCATTGCAAAGATTTCAGAAAGGTGGCTTTTTATAAAAATTCATTTCTGTTGTATTGGGGAGGGGGGCTGTTTGGGTGGGGGTGCAGTGGGAATGGAGAGGGACAGTAGTTAATGGGAATGGATAGCTCCTTCCTTTTTGAGATACACACACACACAAAATATTTCTGATGACTGGTGCAGTTCACTTTTGTATAGTGTGATGTTGTCTGTTTTCTGCTCATTTTGATGGTTTTGCGTCTTTGCTTTGGTTATCAATAAAAAAATGTTGTCACGTAAAAATCCCTTTCTGAAATACAGTCAGTGGGGATAGGTGGCTTCTGGCCATGGATGTGTCTAACTGCCAGAAAGAAGAACAGTACGCTCAAATATACCTGTCAAATGTGAAACTTCTACCAGTCCCTAAACATTCTAACCAAATAGCCATCTTGTAATCTTACTGGATATGACCAGAATGCCTCTTTTTGTATTCCGCCTAGAACTGCAAGGTATTGACAGAATAAAAGACACCAATGTAATATAATACTGTGTATCTTGGCTTCCTGGATGAGGGAAAAGGATCCGTGAAATCTCCTCTGGGGGTAGCGGTATAGATGCCTCTAGAACATAAGAACATAAGAACTGCCATCTCCGGATCAGACCCATGGTCCATCAAGTCCGGCGATCCGCACACGCGGAGGCCCAGTCAGGTATACACCTGATGTAGTTTTAGTCACCCATATCCCTCTATGCCTCTCATAAGGAGATGTGCATCTAATTTGCCTTTGAATCCCAGCACAGTGGATTCCTTGATAACCTCCTTTGGGAGAGCATTCCAGGCGTCTACCACTCGCTGCGTAAAACAGAACTTCCTGACATTTGTCCTGGACTTGTCCCCCCTTAGCTTCAAACCATGTCCTCTTGTCCGTGTCGCGTTGGACAATGTAAATAATTTATTTTCCTGCTCTATTTTATCGATGCCTTTCAGCATTTTGAACGTCTCGATCATGTCCCCTCGCAGCCTTCTCTTCTCAAGGGAGAACAGTCCTAGTTTCTTGAGTCGTTCCTCATATTCCAAGTTCTCCATACCTCTTATTAACTTCGTTGCTCGTCTCTGCACCCTCTCTAACAGTTTTATATCCTTCTTTAGGTTGGGAGACCAATGTTGGACACAGTATTCCAAGTGTGGTCTGACCATTGCTCTATAAAGCGGTATTATGACTTTCTCCGATCTACTCGTGATTCCTTTCTTTATCATGCCTAACATTCTGTTTGCTTTCTTTGCCGCTGGTGGCTTTCTCTGTGATTGTTTCCTTGTGTCCTGTATGGCAGGGTTTGTGGTGTACTCGGTCTCCATAAAGTGGTCAGATTCAGGGTGTTGGGTATGTCGGGCTTAATATTTGGCCACCTCTCCCTTGGGGTGGGGGAAGGGGGGGAACTTGATACCATAATGCACATATGGTATTATCCTGTTCCAGACGTGATTAGCCAGAAGCATCTTTTTAAGGTGCAGAGAAACCCTCCCCATTGTTTCTCAACGGAGTTAAGAGCTACAAGGAAATGCGAGCTAAATCTACAAACAGTTCATTGCCAGGGTTAAAAGTGAGACTTGAGAGAAACTTTATAGGTACGATACTTACCCTTTCCATTACGAACCCATAGTACGTGTTTTAGCTCCGGCAGCAGCGGTAACTGCTCCGACGCTCATAAGAATTCTAAAACCCACACTAAGGGCCTTAATGCATGGAATAGCACGTGCTAAATTGCCATGCACACTAGCCACTACCGCCTCTTTTTGAGCAGGTGGTAGATTTTGGGCTAGCACGTGCTAATCCGATGCATGCATTAAAACGCTTAGCGTACCTTCGTAAAAGGAGCCCTAAGGGTTCATAAAGGAGGGGGTAATGTATATGTCGCTAACGCAATACATATAAAGAGTTAAATTCAAACAAAAATAATTTGCCAACTTTGATGGTTGGTTACAGGCTTTAGGGATATTTACTTCAATTGAGCATTGGAAAATAATTAATAATAATTAACTAATAAAAATAGTGCACATTTAATTTTCCCCACCACCAAATTTCCCCGTTTTGCCCCACCCGGCTACTTTTTCATGCCACCTGGCTGGAAAAAAAATTCTGGGAAGAACACTGAATGTAATAAATAAACATAAGAGTGGTTAGTTTCCGAAGTGTTTAGCGAAGAAAAAGGTTTTCAGGGCTTTCCGGAATAGAACTAAGGAACCTATACTTCTTAATGTAAGTGGTAAAGCGTTCCAGAATTGTGTTAATTTGAAGATGAAAAAATGACAATTTCCTAAAGGAGATGTTTTTACTACTAAGGGAAGGAAATGTAGGTTTTAATTTTTGAGAACTTCTGGTGAGATGAGATCTATGCACATCCCAGTCTAAAGGACTCAAAGTAGCGAAAATGCCAAATAAGATCTTAAATGCAATATAAATGCACTTAAATTGAATTCTGAGATACACTGGAAGCCAATGTAATTCCTTGAGCAGAAGGGATACGTGATCGAATTTACTCTTACCGAAAATAAGCTTAGCTGCAGTAATCTGTATTAGTTGGAGTCTCTGCTGTTTGTAATTGTGCCTGTGTGTTAAGATACGACAGTGAACAGAACTAGTATATCCAGAAGTTGGTTTTTTTTTTAATCATATGAACAGAATTGTCAACCTTCATTTCTAGAACTCCATCTCCAGTGGGAAAAATCTTCATTTTTCTATGCTCTGACAGAATAATTGTTGCACCTAGCTAGAAAAGGAGCATACAAAATTTCTTTTACTCCAAATGTCTAGAAAAAATGTTGTGCACACTAATCAAACAGACAGAAATCAATGTATTTTGCTTGTTCGATGTGATCAAAATGTAGAGAATATAAACCAAACATTCACAAAATGAAAGTGAAAAATTGAGGAAGAAGCCAATTATGCAAGAAGTAGACTGCTGACATTTAGAGTGGAACTAAGATGAGCAAGAAGACAGAAAAATGGTTGGCCAGCAACCAAAAACATGAAAGACAAATCACAAAATAGGACACTACTAATTAGGCTGAAATGCCAACATTGTTCCTATCCCATTCAAAGCACACAATGTCAACGATGATGTCATGGCCCCCTCTAAAATGCCATGGGCCAATTCATTACAGAGAGCTTAAAAATATCATAGGGCTGGTAAATTAAATACAAATGCTTTTAAATGACATTTGGAGTTTAGCTTACTATCTCAAGATTTTTAAAGCTTTAAATAAATACTACTTTTAATGCAGAGCAAAAGTCAGTTATCTGTATGTATTATTCAACTCATTATTAACATAGCTAACGAGATTCACTATTAACATAAAGAGCTGTACCATGCAGAAACAAGTCACTACCATGGAATGAACATATGTATAGGCATGTATGTGCAGAAAAATCTTGGGCTCTTTAAAAACTGTGACTTCAAAAATATTATTCCTTAATCAATTGTTCCTTCTTGCAGGTTCACCATTTTTTGCTGTTGACCATTGCATAGGTCTATATCAGTGGTCTCAAACTCACAGCCCAGGGGCCACATGCGGCCCTCCAGGCAATATTTTGAGGCCCTCATTATGTTTATTATAATCACAAAAGTAAAATAAAACAGTTTCTTGATCATATGTCTCTTTAGCTATAAATTACAATATTATTATTAAAACTTAGCCAAAAGGAAAGATTTATAAACTATAAAGAGTTTTACCTCATGCAAAATTGTCATTTCTTTAATAAGACATTAACTACTTTTTTCTGAGACCCTCCAAGTACCTACAAATCCAAAATGTGGCCCTGCAAAAGGTTTCAGTTTGACACCACTGGTCTATATGTACCTCCTATACACATATAGACAAATGATGTTAATGAATTTTTGAAATTCATCATTTCTTATATTAAATATGAACATTGTACCACGACAAAAAACAAAAAGATGACCCAATATTCCACAGTGAAAGCAATCCAAACAATAAGAACAAAAAACTGTTTGTGGATGCTCTGAAAGATGATTTATTATTCACGCTTTACAATAAAATCATAAAAATATAAAAAATGAATCCAAGTTAATAGTCCACATGTAATTGTCCTACTGGACCCTACACGGTCCATGTTTGGGTGAACCCGCCAAGTTCATCAATTTAAATTTGACAAGCATTAAAGGCTCTTTTTTGTAATAAACTGCAAAGGTTACATAAAATGTCCCAATATTCAAGACCAAGACAATGCATACACAAGATGTGAGGGTTCGAACCTGAGATGGTCCTGTTAAATCAAGAACATTTCTTGAACTCACTTGGCATTGGGGACATCAATGGGAAAACCTCCGACGTTAAGTCAAAAGGCTCAATTGTTGGGGAGGTCACATAAAAAGATAATTGAAAATGTTGATGCTTCCAGCAGATCCAGAGGCATTCAACTGCCGAAAGACCTGAGAAAATGAAATGTTTCACAAATGAAAGAAAACAAAAATAAATAAATTAAATGAAAAAACATAACTAAAATGAGGGAAAAAAGGTACAGGAGGCACATAAAAAAAGAGAAAATTGACAACACACAGAACTGTTTAGAAACACTTCTTTACTCTATGGAAAATGAAGAACTGAGGGTGCTGCATGCTGATGTTGGGCGGGATGGCACACGCGTGGTAAGGACAGTACTGAAATTTTAAAGAGAAAGTACATTTTGATACCTCTCCATGCTGGGCTCCATGGATGGCATCACCCACATGTGAAAATATACTGCCTGCTTGTCCTCAGAGAATATGTTAAACTCAGAATGTATAATGACATAGTTGCATTATTTTTTTGTGCAAAATTCATCTTTTTTTTTTAAGTTCAAGAACATTTTTATTGAAATTTATGAGAACAAAAATCATAAACATAAGATGCATAGCAATGCATACCAAATATAACCATCTTTTAAAAAATTCTTTATTCAGTTTAAACTAACAATAAGTGCAACATAATTAATAACTTCTTTTCAAAATCACAGGTCTCTGGAATGACCTTACTATCCCACTGTGGAACCTGAGCTCCCTCCATTTATTCCGCAAGCAACTAAAAACCTGGCTCTTCTCTAACATGTAATTTATTTTCCCTTACTTTTCCACTCAATTTATAAACTTATGTCAACCTTTTCCTACCCTTTCTCATTTTTAAGTTCTTGTAAACCGTGCCGAGCTCTACTTCCGTGGAGATGATGCGGTATATAAACTTAAGGTTTAGTTTAGTTTAATAAAAACATTTTATAATTTAACAGCACTTAGTGTTATATCAAATTATAGTACATATCAATTATATATATCACTCCCCCCACACACACTATACACCTAACAATTGCCCTCAACCCTAAATAGATCAAAGTATCCCCCACCCTGGACATGTATATTCAAAGGGAAAAAATACTAATTATTCCTTACAAAATGTTGTTAATGGCTCCCAAACATCCTTAAATTTATTATAATGCCCCTGTGAGCATCTTTGTTTTTTTAACTTTCATACATAGAAAGAAGGTATAATGGGCCAGATTCAGTAAATGGTGCCCATTATTGACAATTACAGCAGGAGTGAAATACTATATAGACCTGATGACTGAACTATTCTTTATTGGTAGTTCTTGATTAAACTTACCATACCAAAATGTAATCTCAATGGTGTCTAGTGCCAAACTGAAACTTGTTTTTTGGGTGGAAGAGAGGGTATATGGGCAAGCAGCAGGGATATATGAACATCCATCCACTAAGAATGGGAATAAGACCACCAACTTAGAACCTAGTCATTTTTACTCCTAATAACCTGGATTTATATCAAAGTAGGGACTTGGGATGATCACCATTAACAGTGATTAATTTGTCTATTTTCAGAAATTATCTAGTGAATAGAGAGGCAGGTTGAGAGCCAGGTAAGCAGCAAGGGTTCAAATCCTGCTTCTCCTATTGACACATCTTGAATAAGTTACTCAGCTCTCCAAATACCGCAAGGGCAAAATTTAGATTATAGACCCTCTTGGTCAAGGAAATACTAACTGAATCTGTGCTGTTTATAACTCACCTGGAGTTTGCATTTAGAAGAGTAATCAAAGCTAAAATCCAAATAGTCTAGGGGAATTACATCAGAACTGTTTAAAGAATTAACATATAAATAACAGGCAAGTAGTATAATGGGTTCACCTCATGTCGAAATGACTGACAGCTGTCAGAGCATTTTAAGTTTAATTTATTTTTACATTCATGTTCTTTTTAATATTGCAAGGCAGGCACTTTAAAAACTTTTTTTTACAGAATGCACACTGCTGCCTCTACTGTCCTAGCAGAGGCTGCTGTTGACTGACATGACTGATGCGACCTCAGACTTCTCTGGTTAAATCAAACCTGGTACAGTATAGTGGGAGGAAACAAGATTCACACTGCCACATAGTACTTTCATGATATATTTTTATTCTGAGAACAGAATATAAAGCATTTCCATGACTGTAGAATTGATAAGATTTCATGCAGGCATAGTTTGGGAACCACTAATTACTTCATATAGTGTAGGTCATACAGCAGCTAAAATGATGATTAAAAAGTTACTGTATACTGAAGAGAATAAATGTATGGAAAGAACAGAAACATTATAATGGCACATATAAGTAATAATATTCTGATCATCTAATTATTTACTTATCTGATAGAAGACTTCCTGTTCAAAAGCTGTTGAAAATGAAAAAGTGATTGTGATGCTAATCCACTTTGATAAATAGAACAAATAAGCACAATGTAGCCATGTTTATTTTTTTTATCTAGACCCGCTCAATACACTGGTAATTAGTTTGTTTATGCATCTTTTATCAACAGGGTATATATATTTGAGATTAAGCAGGGTCTATACAGTGATAATTCATTCTTAGTCCTGGGTCAGGTTTTCAGAATAGCTCTAATGAATATGTTGGAAATATATATATATATATATATACATATATATATATATATATTTACGATATCTTTGGCATCTGAGATGGTGGATGCAAAGCACTAAGGGGCTCATAATAAAAAAAAAAAAAACGTCTAAAAAGTGGCCTAAATAATAATAATAACTTTATTCTTTTATACTGCCACAATCTTGCGACTTCTAGGCGGTTTACAATCAAGAGAGCTGGACGTTCAGCAAGTTACAATATGCAGATAGTCAGAGGAAATACAGAGTGCAGAAACTTTAAGAAAGCAAAAATATGGATATACAGTTTGCTGAGCGAGAATATAAGATATACAGTTTGCTAAGAAATTTCCGAAAGGACCTGTTAGGAAAAGGTCACGTATTTTAAAAAATACAGCGAAAATTACAATATGATAATAATAACAGTTTATATAACAGTAATAACAGTTTAAATGGCTACTTGGACGATCAAAAAGCCTGATCGTCCAAGCAGTGGCGTACCTAGGGTATGTGGCACCCTGGGCCCATAATTTTTTGACACCCCCCCATGTAAAAAAATATTTTTTGTAATAACCATGAAACTGAATAAATGGTCATAATAGAAACAGGCAGTGAAAATTTTCTTTTATAGAACCTCATATATGTAACCATTATTCCAAACATACCATAACATAACATAAATTATGTCTGAATTGTCATGACATCAGAAGTACATATGAAGTAGTTGCAGGTGAGGCTTGGGACAGTTCTGATTGTGTTAGTTCGGTTTTATGTGTTTTTTGAATAGAAGGGTTTTTATTTCTTTTTTGAAGGTTTTGTAGTTTGTGGTCGAGGTCAAAAGGTTGTAGAGTTAGGGGTTGAGTGTTGCAGCTCGAATGGCTAGAAGGTTGTCAAACTGTTTTTTTCTTTTGACGTTTTTGGTTGGAGGGTGTGTGAATGGTGCGTGAGTTCTCCTATGTCTGGTTGAGGTGGATTGAATTATTTAGCTGAAGAAATTAGTTACCCCCCCATTCCACACACATTAATTCTCTTCCATTTTTGTTCCCATTATAAAAAACACTGATAAGTTCTCAGAAAAAACAACAACATTAAAATAAGAAGTGAAAACAAAGGCCCCTACAGATGAGAACATAACATAAGAATAGCCTAACTGGGTCAGACCAATGGTCCATCATGCCCAGTAACCAATTCTCATGGAAGCCAATCCAGGTCACTAGTACCTGGTCAAAACCCAAAGAGTATCAACATTCCATGCTACCGATCCAGGGCAAGCAGATGTTTCCCCCATGTCTTAATAACAAACTATGGACTTTTCCTCCAGGAATTTGTCCAAACCTTTCTTAAAACCAGCTACGCTATCTGCTTTTACCATAACTTCTGGCCACTTCATTTTTAAGCTGAGATCTTTCCTTCCAAACAGAGACTTTGCTAGATGTCAAATACAGCACAAGGTAACTTCACACGGACTTAGCTGTGCAGGAAATGTGAATCTCCTCATACACCCACCATATAGTGCAAAAATGTGCAAAGGTCTGGTTTTTTCTTTCGATCACTACATAGACTAATGCCACACAACCAGCGCTGTTACTAACATATTCTGTAGGTCAGTGCTAAGGTTAACAAAGTTTCCTTCCTTGGACCAGAAGGAGATACTGACAAACCACTAGAAGAGATCCCAAAACAACTACCCAGGAACAACACCCAAAGACCCACTCAGTGTGTGAACCAGTTGAGTGGAGTGGACTAACTGGGGGGTGGAAATGGGCCCGAAGTTTGCTCATCAGAATTTCCCAGATCACCTCTTCCTCTCAACACATTGATACGCTGCTGCCACCACACTAGGAACACCTCACCGGGTAGGCCAGCAATGCTATAAACTTTATAAAACACATTATTATATTTTCTTATAAAGCACATATTTTAACTGAACTCTCTGACATCCTCAGCCTTTCCATTCACAAAAATAGAAGGAAGAAAAGTTCCCATTTCCTGCTGTCTCATGTCCCCGGCCTATACAATATTTTTCTTCTGCAGAGTGCAGACCCTTCAAAAATCTGACCAAATCCTCATTTCACTTGCATTATAAAGTACTGAGGATCTCTCCCCAATCCCAGGTCCTAAAGTCTAAGACAGTAGCGCAAACTAGTGCTGCCAGATTCAGGAAAAAAAATTTCCATTCGATTCAGCCTATTGAATTGGTTTATCGATTCGATTTTCCTGCCCAATTGGGTGTTGTTTTTTTTTCAAACATCCTGGTGGGTTTATTTTATAGCTTTTTCACCCCCCTTTGGCTTCTCCTAACCACACTGGCGCTGTGGTATAAATAAAATAAAGAAACAAAAAGGACTTTTCCTCTCTCTGTTAAATCCTAGTTCACGTTTGCGGTCTAACACCAGCTCTGGCAGATACACATTTCAAATCTGACATATTGTAATCACAAAACAGAAAATAAAATTAGTTTTTCTACCTTTTTGTTGTCTGGTTATTTTTCAAATCTTGTTGGTCCAAGGCTCTGGTTGTCTTCTGATAACTTGCTTGCCAGGGTCTCCTTCTTTCTTCTTTCTCCGTGCTAACCATCCATCTGCCATCTCTGTCTTCCCCTTCCATTATCCTTCCCTCCCCCGGATGTATGGCATCTTTCCTTTTTTTGTCTCCCTCCACAGATCCACCTTTTCTTAACTACCCTTTCATCCAGCAGCTTTCCCTCCTTCCCCACCACCCCAGGGTCCACCATTTCTCCCTTTCTTTTCCCAACTACCCTCCTATCCAGTATCTCTATCCCCCCCCTCCACACCATCCCTTGTGTCCAACTTCTCTCCCTTTCTGTTCCTTCCCTCCCTAAAACCCATGTCCATCATCTCTCTCTCTCTTCTCTATTTTCAGACCCATTATTTCTTCCCACCCAAAGTCCGGCATATACACGTCTCTTTGAACCCCTCCTCCTTCCCTCTGTGTACTTCTACACCAGGGCCCCCCCCCCTCCCCTGAAGGCCTGTCCCCCCCTTAAAGGTCTGCATCCCAACCCTGAAGGCCTGTCCCCCCCCTTGAAAGCCTGCCTGCCTGTTCCCCTTGAAGGCCTGCCCCCCCCTGAAGGCCTGTCCCCCCTTGAAAGCCTGCACCCCCCCAAAGGCCTGCACCCCCCGAAGGCCTACACCCCCCCGAAGGCCTGCCCCCCTTGAAGGCCTGCACCCCCCCTTGAAGGCCTGCCTGCCTGTTCCCCTTGAAGGCCTGCCCCCCTGAAGGCCTGTCCCCCCCGAAGGCCTACACCCCCTCGAAGGCCTGTCCCCCCCTTGAAGGCCTGTGCCCCCCCCCTGGAAGGCCTGCCCCCCCCCTGGAAGGCCTGTCCCCCCCCTAAGGCCTGCACCCCCCCAACGGCCTGTCACCTCCCTCCCCGAAGGCCTGCCTGTCCCCCTTGAAGGCCTGCCTGCCTGTCCCCCCCTTGAAGGCCTGTGCCCTCCCTGGAAGGCCTGTCCCCCCCCTAAGGCCTGCACCCCCCCAACGGCCTGTCACCCCCCCCCCCCGAAGGCCTGCCTGTCCCCCCCGAAGGCCTGCACCCCCCCCGAAGGCCTGTTCCCCCCCTTGAAGGCCTGTGCCCTCCCTGGAAGGCCTGTCCCCGCCTAAGGTCTGCACCCCCCCTCTGACGGCCTGTCACCCCCCGAAAGCCTGCCTGTCCCCCCCAAGGTTTGTCCCCCCCTTTGAAGGCTTGTCTGCCTGTTCTCCATGAAGGCCTGTCCCCCTGAAGGCCTGTCTCCCCCCCTCTTTCACAAGGTCTGCCTGCCTGCCCCATCCTGAAGGCCTGCTGCCCTCCCCCTACCTCGAAGGACCGCTCGGCCCCACCACCAATGCTTATTCCACCGGCCTCCACGCTTCATTTCCCTGGGGAAACAGCCTGCAGCAAGATCGCGCGATGCCAGCGATCTTTGCTTGCTTCGGCTGTTTCCTCCGCCGCGGTCCCGCCTCTCCTCTGACGTCAGAGGAGGGGCGGGACCGTGGCGGAGGAAACAGCCGAAGCAGGCAAAGATCGCTGGCATCGCGATCTTGCTGCAGGCTGTTTCCAGACGCAACACCCGGCGCAGGGGGGGGGGAGAACCGGACCGGACCAGGAGCACCCCTTAAGGGCTTGGCACCCGGGGCGGACCGCCCCCCCCTTGGTACGCCACTGCGTCCAAGTACCCATAATCAAAGCTGGTTTTAGATGTATCTAAAACCAGCTTAGGCCTTTCCCCTGCCTCTAAACGCACAGAGAGAAGAGAGGCATTTTTAGAGGAGGGGAAAGGGCGGGCGGGGTGGGTCCATGTGCCTAAGGCCCCGCCCACAGGAGGGGCCTAAGGCTCCTGGGCCTATTCTGGTTGGCCCAGGTGCCTCAGGCCCCACCTGTGGGCAGGGTTTGAGCCGCCTGGGCCAATCCGGCCCCATTCCTGAGCTGGCTGGCCTGCCGGGCGTGCTTGGCACCCGTCTGTCCGGCCAACGATGTCAAGGTACAGGGGGGTGGGATTGTGGGTGGGGGGTCGTGGGGTCGGCAGGGGGGTTGCGGGTCGGCGGGGGGGCCAATTGGGGGTGGTGGTCGTGGGGGGTTGAGTCGGGGGCAGGAGGGTCTGGGATCCCCCCTGTCCGTATTTTAGTGGGGGTGGGGGGTAGGGGGTCCGCCTGGGCAGGATTGGTTGGGCTCCCTCCTGCCCGATCTTGTAGGGGGTGGGGGTCATGTGGCCAGCAGGGCTTGGGCTCCTTCCTGGCCAGATCGTGGGGGAGGGGGATTGGAAATCTCAGGGCCAGGAGGGCTTGGGTTCCATCCTGGCCCCATCGGACTCGGTGGGGGGGGGAGGTGTTGTGGATCGCGGGGCAAGAGGGCTTGGGCTCCCTCTTGCCCCGATGTCATTGGGGGGGGGGGGTGGATTCTGTAACCGGTGTTGGTTATGACAAGACACCAGTTACAGAATCCAGCTTTTAGGCGAAGGACTGGCTCCTCCTTCGCCTAAAAGCCCTTGTTTTGGACGTTTGGGGCTTAGGCTTTTTTTTAGGTTGATTATATGGTATAAGTTTAGACGTAGTGGTGGTCTGGGCATTTAAACAGCTGAACGTAGAAGCAGGCCATTATCAAAAAAAACCTCCTTTTGGACGTTTTTTTTGATAATGGACATTTTCCCTGCTTCTATTTTCAACGTTTAAGGCCTTAGGCCAAAAGGGGACTTAGATGTTTTTTTGATTATGCCCCTCTAATTCTATTTTAATATATTTATTTTGGTTTTCTTTTATTGCATTTTGTATCTTTTTATTCTATTTCTTGTTTTTCATTTATATTCTAATTTTAATTTTGTAAACTGATGATAGCTATGATGAGTGGTGTATCAAATTGTAAATAAACTGTATGATAGTGATTTGCATGCAGAGGAAGTAGTATGCATGCAAATCTACACCATGCATTTGGGCTGCCAAAACTGGAGGGAACGGTACAGTATAGGGGGGTGAAGAACTTTTGCGCACGTAAAAGGAGCAGGAGTTGGATGTGATGGTATGTGATGATCTTAAGGTAGCCAAATAGGTTGAAAAGGAGATGGCTAAAGTTAGAATGATGCTTGGGTATAGAAGGAGAGGAATGGCCAGGAAGAAAAAGGAGGTAATGATGTCCTTGTATAATGCTCATTTAGAATATTGTGTATAATTCTGGAGACTGCACCTTCAAAAAGATATAAACAGAATGGAGTGGGTCTCTAGAGAATGGCTACTAAAATGGTCAATGATCATCATAAAGCCTATAGGGACAGACTTAAGATCTCAATATGAATACTTTGGAGGAAAAGCGGGAGATAGACTCAGAAGTAACCTCAGAAAATACTTATTCATGTAAAGAGTGGTGAATGCGTAGAACAGCCTCTCAGTGGAGATGGTGTAGACATAGTGTACCTGAAGTCATGAAAGCTTGGGACAAGTACATTGGATCTCTGAGAGGAAGGATTAGTAGATGGCATGTTTCTAATTAGGGGTGTCTTGGAAACTTTACTCACAGATGACTCCCAAGGACTGAGAGTAAAGACCACAAGTCTATGGCATTATAAGATTAAATTGTTTTTAAATGAGATGCCCATTCTCACCCTTTTTGTGCTAATTCTTTCTTATTTTCTGCTGTTTGCTTGTTCCTGTTTAAATGTAACATCCAAAACTGAGAATTAACAACTTAGAAGCGTTTAAAGCACCAGCATTTGCTAGCATAGCTTAGTGAAAGGATCCCTTGAACAGGAATGCTGGCATAATCTATAACATTTACACACTTGAAGTTTCAGTTCCTGTTCCATTCTGGGGTGAAGAATGCATAGATAAATGGAGTAGTTGAAGTAAAGGGGCTGCGAACCAGGACAGCCTGGCTCAAATTCCATTGCTACTTTTTGTGAGTTTGGGCAAGTCACTCAACCGTCCACTGCTCCAGTGATTTGCATGCAGAGGAAGTACCATGTTTCCCCAAAAATAAGACACTGTCTTATATTAATTTGGAGCCCAAAAAAGGCACTAGGCCTTATTTTCGGGGAGGTCTTATTTTTTTTCATGTAATGATCATCTCTCCCTCTCCTCCACCCCAATTCTTCCTATTTTCTTTCTCTCCCCCACATGTGCAGCATTTTTCCTCCCCTCTCACCCATCCCCTTGTGCAGTATCTTTCTATCCTTCCCTCCCATCCCCCTGCGCAGAAACCTTGCAGCTTCTATCCCTCCCTCCCATCCCTTGAGCAGCAGAACCCTTGAAGCTTCTATCCCTCCCTTCCTCCGTGCATCTTTCTATCCCTCCCATCCCTGCATGCACACCATGACCCTTCCATCTCTCCCTTCCATCCGAACCCCGACCGTGAGACCGAAATATCTGGTAACAAACGGCAGCGTCAGCAGCACAGGCCTGGATGTTCCTCTGCTGCATCACTGATGATGTACTTAGCAACACGGCACACAGAATGCCTGGACGTGAGAAGGCCATGATGCAGCCTGTGCTGCCGACGCTGCCGTTTGTTACCAGTCAGGGTTCAGTTGGGAGGGAGAGATGGAAGGGTCAGTGGGGGGCGGGCGCATGGGGGTGTGGGGTGGGGAGAGTGCTGCTGCCGGTGACTAGGGCTTATATTAAGACCTACCCCCAAAATCATGCTAGGGCTTATTTTCGGGGTAGGTCTTATTTTGGGGGAAACAGTACAGTACAGTAAGGCACATAAGGACTCCAGGGCCAAAAAATATCTATTGCATCTGAATCTACACCATTTTGATAGCGTTTGGGCTTGCAGGGAGTAAACAAGAATTAAAATAAATAATAAAAACAATAAACTCTGTGTTGCAGCTGTACAGTTCTCTATACCAAACCAATGTTAGTCTCAGTCTAGTATATATCCAGAGCAAAAGCACACGATAAACCAACAAGATGTGACTTTTTAAATACAGATGACATGATTATAAGAAGTACCTATAGGTCCAAAATTATGGTGGTCATGAAGGAGAGGTTGTAACAAAGGAACAAAGAAACAAAGAGGGGCCATTTTTGAAAGGATGTCTAAGTCAGAACTGGGATGTTCTCCTTAAAACATCCAAAAGAAACCCCATCCATTTCAAAGCCATTTTTGAACAGGAAATACACCAGGGTTTCCTGTTCAAAAATAGGCAAGAATGTCCAAAATGATTGGCCATTTTACAAACTAAAATGTCCAAATTATGAAGGCCAAAAATCCAGGGACAAGGACATCTGTCTGGCAGCATTTTTACAGACATGGCCACAAAGACATTATTGCAGAGCAGAGGGGCAGCTTAGTGGACTGTAAATTAGAGCACCCAGGTTCACATCTTTCTACCACTCATTCTAAATGGCGAGTCCTCCAGAAACAGGGAATACCTTCTGCACTTCAATAGTCTTCAGGCTTAGGTACCCTAGGCATATGTCTATTTCTGGAGGACTCTCAATTTAAAGGAAAAAAAAAGAGAGCTGAAGTGGGAATTAAACCTTGGTCCCTGTTTTACGGCCCACTGCACTGACTACTAGGCTACTTCTCAAACCTGCTGTCTGCTTTGTTCAGAATGTCCATAACACCTGATGCTGCTACAGAGCTTGGTATTCCTTTCTGGTTTCTCTTTCAGGGGCGAGGCGAGGGAACAGCAACCACTGGAAAATTCAAGAGGGGGTCATGCTTAATTCCTCCAATGGTCAGCTGCTCAATCAGATCACCTATTTGTATCTTGGATGTTTCTACTCGTTTGATTTTCACTGTTGAATGTTCTAATTTTGGGACTTCCCTAGTCCCACCCAACATACACCCATAACATGCTCTCTTGCTATTTGGATGAACGGCAGTGTAAGATGTCCAAATTTTGCCATTCCCAAAATGGCAATTTGGCCATTTTGAGAGGTCCGTATGCTTTGAAAATGAGCACCAGAGTAAAAAGCAAAAGTCAACTGAGAAATGTTTTTACAAAACCTGCTGCCTTAAATAGGCAATGTGTTTAACCACTTATTTTCAAATTGATATTTTACAATCAGTTTTCACGTAAAACACATCAGTTGATATATGGCATACATTTCTATTGCATCAAAGTGATAAACTACACATTTAACTGCTGAATTTCCAGGCAGTTCCAGGTAGTTATATTCAATAATTTAAAGCATTTTTTTCCACGTTCTGTTACCTTTTATTGAACCAGTACACAGATTGTGTAAAGATAAGGTTGTAAGCAAGTTGTTGAGATCACATACATTCCTTCTTTAGCTCGCATACTGGTATTATCACTTCTGGTTCATTCCTATGATGGATCAACCAAAGGTTATTGACAGTCCATAAAGAATCCACTTTGCTCCAGGACTGGTATAGTTACCAACAGTCTGCACATTAAATTGCATTTTACAAAACACAATTATATTTTTTATGCTGATACATAATGCATATCATACAGTGTTATGGTGACACAACATTTTATTAATGTAAATACAGTCCAGAAACATAATATACAGGATTTTTTTTTTTACAATCAACAATTGAGCTTACACATCTACATAATTTTGAAAGGCATCACATTCAGTCTAATACAAGATTTCCATTCTAACCAAAATTACTTACAAAAAAATTTTTTTACAAATATTGCACAAAATCCTATGTATATTTTCATAATAAAAACTGTCCTACACAAGCAAGTCCCTCACTCTGACAGAACCAAAATAGAACACACTCAAAATGGCATTTCACTTTTGGCAACACTTCTAATACTGATACTTTATTTGAGAGATGCATACACCTATTTTTCATTAAGGTGGGGCACTTCTATGTAGTATGGCTATTCTTGAGGTTGACTTAAAAGGAACAGGTAGAACGGTCTCTGTTTGCATATTGGGGGAGACTGGGTTTTCATTTTACCATGTACCATTTTCTCTGTCCTGATGACTCATTCTTGGTAGCAAAACTCGGCCTGAGCCTCAGTGCCCCTTAGATTCATCCTCTTAAAAGCAATGGATCTGGCAGGCTGTAGCTGTGGTTCAGAGAACTCCATATGCTACTAGTCGGTAAATCCTTGCGCCATTGGGGGAGAGGGGGGGAAGGGAGATCAGGTCTGATGGGAAGCTGCGACTTTGGCTGAGTGGTACTTGAAAAGGAAATGCACCTACATGTACATCTAAATAGAGAACTGACAAATAAAAGAATTATTTTCCAGTGAGCCAAACAAAACTATATTTCCATACTTGTTAAATATGTCCTATGTTTTTATCACTCTGCCTACTTTTAAAAGGGGAGTGACTTAATGGAAAAGAAAAGATACTGATAAAAGGCTCTGTCCAGTACTTGGTGACTTTCTGAATCTCAAATACCAAATCTGAATCTCAAATACCAAATATTAGGAAGTTGCTGGAGGCCTAGGCGCTAGATTCAGATGTTGGGCTTTTATTTCTCTTGGAGGCAATTGACTCAATGCTAGAATATGAGTTCTCTTGGTTGATTGTGCTTTCCTGTCAATTTTAGGATGTTCCTTTATCTTTCCTGGTTTTTAAATGGTTAACTGCCTTGATCTGGTCTTCAAATAAGAAAGTCTGGAAAATTGTAATAAATGATAAAACAATAAAAAGGAAACTAGTTTTGGTCACTTAATGGTGTGGAGTTCTATGGGTAAGGAGATCATCATAGCTGCCTATGTTATTTAAACAAGCAACAGCCATAGTGATGGCATTAAACTTTCCTTTCTTGTAATTTTCAGGGAATGATCATTATATAATGACCAAAGAACTATGTTTCTGCTTCACAGGAGAAAGACGGTGATTGATGGATAGAATACAGAGACGTCTAGAGAAAGCACTGTCTCCTCAACCTTTAAGAAATTGCGTGCCAACAACTGCATTTTCTTTTGGGAGAAAAAGAACAAATTTATTTTCTACTAGGAACTTCATTTTCAGTTTATACTTGTTAGAAAGGGACTTCATTGTTTCCTAGTATGGGATCTTTACCGTGGACCAGAGTTGCCAATGCATGAAAACTATGGGCTCCTTTCACAAAGGCGCGTTAGCGGTTTAACGCGCGTAATAGCACGCGCTAAAACACCGGACGCGCTAGCCACTACCGCCTCCTCTTAAAGAGGTGGTAGTTTTTGGCCAGTGTGGGGGTTAGCGCGTGATGAAAAGTCACGCGCGGCTTTGTAAAAGGAGCGCAATATTTTAAAAAATTTCTTATAAAACATGAAACTTAAAATCACAATTGTCAATCTCTGCATTTATTAACATACATTAAAAAAAACACATTTCCCTTTTTGTCTTTTTATCTAGTACAGCAAAGATAGGACTCAAAAGGGGAAAACCCCTACCAAAAAACCCCTTTAACCCCACTGTTGAAACATTTTTACAAAATTCATTTCAGTAGTTCCACTGAGGTCTAACACTACTTTTATGATGTGCATTCAGTAATAATCACATCCATCCCAATGTTAAATCCATTGAAACTCCTAAGTATGTTCCCAAGTGGAGGAATCTTTCACAGCTATACAGTTACTCTACTAATTGTGAAGCAAGTCATGTTCTCGATGTGATAACATGTCTGTGTTCTTTGATTCATGTTAGGAAAATGGTTTGTTTTGTTGGAATACAAATTATTGAGAATACGATTGGTATTCTTAGTTCTCTCTTATAGGCACCCTCTACATTGCACAGGACTGATCAGAATTATTTTGTAGAACAGTGCTTCTCAATCCTTTCCTAGAGGCACACCTTGCCAGTTATGTTTCGGGATTAACCGTATTATGCAGGAGATAGATCTGTATATTCATTGTGGTAATCCTGAAATCACAAACTGGAGAGGGTTGATAAGCACTGCTGTACAGTATTTGCTGTTTTTCTGTATTATGGCAGTTGAAAAAAAATGCAGTAAGACGTGATTGTATTTAATATAAAAATTCAATGCTAGCCACTTGATTTATGGATTTAGTGAGAAGCATTCCTATGAAAGGTCAAACTAGTTGTTTGTTTCGCATAACACACATTTGGTTTCGTGGGTTTTGATTGGCTGTCTTATATTGTTTTGCGATTGGTGGGGTTCTTTTTATATTTAGTGTTATGACCAGTTTTGAGGGAAAAAAATGGTGTTTGAAGCAAGATGCTAAGATGGAGGCATTGTACAAATCTATTTTGTGAAGCTGGGAAATACAGGATTGAAGCAGTATGACAAGGTATCTACGTATTTGAACTGTAATATAGATAAGTTGGGATTGTTGGTTCATGCCGGTAGTTTTGATATAGATGTGGGGGTTCTTATATGTCCATAGGGAATTGGCTAGGAATGCATTTTCATATAAGGGGCATTTGTTTCATTATTAAAACTTTTTTTATTGAATTTTTCATGAAAACATAAATAGAAAAAGAAATAACAGGTCTTGCATGTTATACAAACATAATTGGATGTACATGGTACTGGTGACCAAACAAGAACTGACAAGCAGAGGCATGAGCCAGAACAATAAATCATGCCTTCTAGCAAGTACAGTGAAACAAGTAACATATTAACCATGCATATGCAGATTATAGATTATACCCCTGCAGCAGGAAAAAGTTGGAGGTGGAAAAGAAAGAAAAAATGTATTAGGTTTATAGTAAGTGTAGGAATGTGACTTCACTCTATGACAGAACAGTGACGGTAATTAAATAATTACGTTTGGTTATATTTATGGGAAGACCTCTGCTATGGGTAGCCAAATCCTTTCAATTCTGGATCTCCTGGGTGAGCAGGAGGTTGCCAGATACTCATATCTATGGGTTAACATTATAGTAGCGCACCAAAATGTAGAGTTAAGGAGAGTAGCAGATTTCCAATTTGATAAAATCATTTGAATGGCCAATGTGATTAAAGTGTCAAATAGTTTTTTCTGGCCAGGTGTCAGTTGATCAGGGAGAGTGAATGATCTGAAGATGAGTGTTTCATAAGATAATTCTGAGGATATAGGGAGGCAACTATAGATGTGATTCCAAACTGCGGTCTAGAATGGCTGTATATTTGGGCAAGAAAAAAACATATGTTTGAAATCACCAAGAGCAGAGAGACAATGCCAACAGAGATATGAGTCGGAAAAACCGGCTCTGTGTAATTTGCTTGGAGTCCAGAAAGCCTTATGAAAGAAGAAGTAGAGGGTTTGCATAAGGGTAGTGGAGAGAATGAGTGTGTAAGATTTCATAAAGAGTGTGGACCACTGCGCACCGGTGCCGTTCCATGAGGAATTGTCAGACCAAAGTTTTCTAAATTTCTGGAGTAAGGGAAAGTGAAAATCTCTAAAGACTTTATAATATAGAGAGGTGGTGTGTCCCTGCATGTGACCAAGATGATATAGCAAATTAATTTTAGATTAATTCTGGGGTGGTTGGCTCTAGAGGCCATTTAAGTTTATTAATACTGTGTGTTAATTGCATCCACTTGTAGAAATCAGACAAAGGAAGCTTCAAGTTTATTTAAAATTTATTATACCACCCACTTGAGCCTTCTAGGCGGTGTACAAAAATGCCATAACAATATACCAATTAAAATGTAATTTAATCAAAAACAAACCAAGGGAAAAGACGAACGGGAACAAAAGGTAAAAGGGGATTGGAACTACAATTAATAGAAAGAAAACAAAAGGTTGGGGAACTAAAAGTAGAAATATTTCTTAAATCTATGTCGTCCTTAAAAGGACAATTTAGGTTACAAAGGCATCGCGGAAAAGGAATGTCTTTAGCTTCACCTTAAAATTGATAAGTGTTGTATTTTCCCGCAAGTAGTTAGGGATACTGTTCTAGAGAAAAGGAGCATTAACGGAAAAAAATTGTGGTCCTCAATGTACTGATATGTTTCAATGAGGGAACAGTAAGGAGATTATGAGCAGTAGATCGTAGGGTCCTAGTTTGATTATAGGGGATAAGCAAACTATTAATAAATTCTGGCTGGCTATTTACTTTCGTTTTAAAGGTTAGTAGTAGAATTTTGTAGGCGATCCTATGCTCTATTGGTAACCAATGAGCTTTATGTAAAAGAGGCGTGACATGATCATATTTCCTTGCATTAAATAAAATTTTTGCTGCAGTATTTTGAACAATTTGAAGTCTTTTTATTTACTTTTTTGTAATGCCCTTAAGAAGGGCATTGCAGTAATCTAAGCAAGAGATAACAAGTAAATGGATTAAAAATATTCAAGGACGCAGGCTCTAACAGTTTTGCTAAAGCTTTAAAAATGCGTAGCCGATGAAAGCTGAAATGTGCACTGTAGCACATCGAAGAGTACTATAGTCTTATCTTTAATAATTTGATTTAAGTAGCAGATGCCGGAATTCATCCATAAGGGCCAAAAGAAGGTTTTATTTTCAATCAGTAAATCGTTATTATACCAGATGGGGGCATGAAGGGTATGAGAACTAGGTGAAGAGAATGTGTTTTCAAGTTTAAGAAGAGCTATTCTAGTATTTAATATGGGTGCAAATTGTGGAGGGATTTGAGATTTGGGCATGTATGTGATACATGATAAGGGCACTGGGCACATAAGTTGTGATTCGATATTATACCAGCTGGGTATATTAGAGGGTGGTTGAGTTGTATTCATCCACAAGGTACCATAGAGTAAAATGGCAGCTAAGTGGTAAAAGTAAAAGTCAGGAAAACCCAGTCCGCCCTGTTGTTTTGATGCTTTAAGGGAGGCTAGGGTAATGCGAGCTGGTTTTTTATTCCAAATAAATTCAATCAATATTTTATCAATGTCTTTCTTTGCAGTATTTACTAGATGCTATTGAAGGGAGCATGGTCAAATAATAATTTATTATAGGGGGTGAGAATCATCTTTGTGGTCTCAATAAGGTCCCACCACGAGAGATTAAAAGGTTAATGGTTTTCTCTCTCTCTTTCTAATATATATATTTTCAAGTCTCTTTAAAATATTTGTCCCTTAACAAGGCTGCATGCTCTGATGAATTTACTGTGGAGTATCATAGAACCTTTTCATCTACTCCAAAACATTTAGTGCAAAATTTAGTTTTTACCAAAACTAAAAATTTAGTTATACCTAAGCCTGGTATAGACCTGATCCAGATTAATAATTATAGGCCAATTTCCTTATGTGTTCAAAGCAAGTTATGCCAAAACTTGAAACGAGTTATATTGATATTCAAGTAGTCATTTATACAAAGCCTCCAGAAGAGGGGAAGGAGAACACCCATCTTTCAATCATGCAATATTGATCCATACCAGATATAGAGCATCTTGTGCTTTTTTCTAAGCAATGCCTCCATGAAGCTAGGACAGGCATTACAAACTGGTTGAAAGACAGAAAACAGAGAGTATATTTAAATGGTCTATATTTTGAATGGAGAAAGGTAAATAGTGGAGTTCCCTAGGGGTCTTTGCTGGGATCGATGCTTTTTAACATATTTACCAATGATCTAGAGATGACAATAACTAGTGAGATAATTAAATTTGATGATGACACAAAGTTCTTAAATCAGAAGAGGATTGTGAAAAATTGCAAGAGGACCTTGTGAGACTGGGCATCAAAATGGCAGATGAGGTTTAATTTGAGCAAGTGTAAAGTGATGCATGTAGGAAAGAGGAACCCAAACTACAGCTAAGTGATGCAGAGTTTCATATTAGGAGTCACGGCACAGGAAAAGGATTTAGGTATCATTGTTGAGCATAGACTGAAACCCTCAGCTCAAAGTGTAGTGGCTAAGAAAGCAAATAGAATGCTAGGAATTATCAGGAAAGGAATGGAAAACAAAGATGAAAATGTTATAATGCCCTTGTATCGCACCTTGAATACTGTGTGCAATTCTGATTGCTGTATCTAAAAAAAAAAAAGATATAGTGGAATTAGAAAAGGTACAGAGAAGGGCAACGAAAATGATAGAAGGGATCGGATGATTTCCCTATGAGGAAAGGCTAAAGTGGTTAGGGATCTTCAGCTTAGAGAAGAGACGGTTCATGGGTGATATGATAGGGGTCTATAAAATACTGAGTGGAGTGGAAAAGGTAGAGGTGAATCGCTTGTTTACCCTTTCCAAAAATACTAAGATATAGGGGAATGCAATGAAGTAATTTTCATCTGTGTAGGGAAGAAGAGGCTGCATTTGACATTTATATGACCAGAGAGTTGAATGGAGTGCGACAGGGAAGCTCCTGTCACGGTTAAAAAGACTGCTAGCCCAGTCAAAAGTACAGCCCTTAAACCTGCAATCTCTAAGATGAAGCCTCTACACCCTGCTAAAAGCACTAGTTTAGTTCAGCAAGAAAGAAAAGAGAAAAGGCAGGTGATGTCATAGCCAAAAATTCAGGCAGGGAGGGCACAGAAAACATAGTCTATCCCCTATTACTCCTTTCCCAGAGCTAAGGAGAAACAGAGAAACATGGGGTGGAGTTTGCTACGAGGCTAGGCAGTCACATAAGCCTCAAGCAGGAGGGAGTCAGGTGAATAAATTACCCTCAGCTGACTCTAACGAGGAAGGCAGGCACACGAGGAGCAGGGCAGAAAACTTCTCTTATCCACAAAACAGGAGTTTTGTTCCAGGTCAGGAAGGAAGGGCAGGAATATTCTCTTCAGAGAGGTATGATAATACCCTATATAAGCCTTGGGAGGTAGGGCTAGAGGTTAGTTCTAGCCAGGATGAATCTTCCTTTGAATCTGTCCCAAACACCCAGGAAGGGGGATGGGAAGTAGAAAGTGAAACAGGAGACCTAATGGACTATGGCCCCAGTGATAAGGGGGGGGGGGGAGAGGGTTAAGATAAAATGAGACTGACCTAGGGGAATGTGTGCTAGAGGAAGGCATGGGCATGTGAATGACCCCTGAGAAGCTGCTGCCTGCCTCACAGAATAAAAGTCTTTGCCAAAGAAACCTAAGCCTAATTGAAACTACAGGTAATAACAATGCAGGATTGCCTGAGTTTCCAAGTGAGCTTAAAACCTCACCTAGCAGTCTCCAAAGAACCAAGTGGAAGGACTTTTGGGTGCTTGTTTGGGAGGGCCTGAAGACCTTGGTGAAAAGGGAGGCTTGCTCCACATAGCCTGCAAAGCAGGGCTGTGAAAGTCCTTAGAGGGGACAAAGTGCTAGAGAGGAAAAGCAGTGATAGATAAAACGTTTTTTTTTCTCTCTGAGGGAAAAGTACTTGAGAGAAGTACCTGCAGTGCTCAGCCAGTGCTGGCAAGAATTGGTGCTAATAGAAGCCAGCTGCCCTAAGGAGGGAGAATTGGGGCATTTGAGAGGCTGAAAAGTTTGTTTGATTTTGGTTTATCTTTTTTTGCTGACAAAGACTGTCCAGTCCCTGAACTTGAGCACAGATAGAGTGCACTGGACCTAAAGGGAGGAACTATATAATTGGTGCCTGTGAGAAACAATTGTTTATTTTGAAATTTTTCTTTGCCTGATAATAAACCCGGTGAAATTTTGTTTGTAAGAAATCCAGTGTCCGGGTTTTCCTTACACCAACCATATAAAAGGCGCATCAAAAAAAAATCTTACCTATGGTCCGAGCAGGGGTTTCCCACTCACCTGGGCCAGGCCCGGCCACAGGAGGCAGAGTGATAGATGTGGTGTATTTAAATTTTTGCAAAGCCTATGACACTGTTCCATACAGGTGTCTAGTAAATAAATTGAGTGCCCTCAGTATGGGCCCCCAAGTGATATACTGGGTTAGGAAATGGGAGAGGGGAAGGCGATAGAGAATAGTGATAAATGGAGTTCGTTCTGATGAAAGGGATGTTACCAGTTGTGTGCTGCAAGGTTCACTTCTTGGGCCTGTTCTTTTTAACATTTTTGTAAGTGATATTGTTGAAAGTCTGTCTGGTAAAATTTGCCTCTTTGCGGATAGTACAAAAATCTAATCAGTAGTTTTATATTTCACTAGTTTTCAATACTGATTCAGAGCGGATTACAAGAAGAACCCTACATTAAGGGGACCACATATACTTAAAAAATATCAAGATTAATATTTATCAAAAAAGTTAATATCTATCAAAAAAGTTAATATCTGGTGAATTTTGAAAATAAATAATGCATCTAGAATCTAGAATGAATGCACTGGTTTCCGATTAGGTACAGGATTAAGTTTCAAGTTATTATTATATAATAATCCCGTACCTAATCGGAAACCAGTGCATTCATTCTAGATTCTAAATGCATTATCTACTCTCAAAATTCACCTGATATTAACTTTACTTCCTTCATACAGATACTCTTGTAATTTTCAAAACCAATAAGTTTTGTCTCAGTTGTATTTCATTTTAATTTTTTTTCCTAGTCCAATTGCTATCTTTGCCTATAACTTGACTGATACATTCAGGAAAACATCGCTTCCATAAATGGACAAAGTAGAAATATGTCATCTGCATACGTATATACAGTGTAGCCTAAAGTTGAAAAGATTTCTCCCAATTCACTCATATATATGTTAAATAAGGAAGGTGATAAGGGTGAATCTTGAGGCACACCACATCTAGCTTTCCATAATAGAGATAATTCAGCACCTCTAGCTTTCCAGATTTCAGTTAATTCAGTGCCACTTGCTACCTGATATGTGCTTCCTTCCAAAAATCCTTTCAACCATTAAAAAACATTACCATAAATACCCAATTCACTCAACCTATATAGCATTAATGGATGATCAACTGTGTCAAACGCAACGGAAACATCAAACTGCAGTACCACTGCTAAGGGCTCCCCCACAGCTGAAACCATCTCTAACAATAGCATCTCTGTACTATGAAAGGCTCTAAAACTATGTTGAGTATAATGGTGTGGATAACATGAGGAAAGACCTAGCGAAGCATGAAAAATAGTTTGTAAATTGGCAGCTAAAATGTAATGCTAAGAAATGCAGGGTAATGAAATTGGGCTGCAAAAACCTGAGGGAAAGATACAGTTTAGGGGGTGAAGAACTTTTGTACAGAAAAGAGGAGTGAGACCTGGGTGTGATCGTATGCAACAATCTCCAAGAGGCAAAGGACTGGCCAATAAGAAAAATAAGGTAATGAAGCCCCTGTATGTATAAGACTCTGGTATGAACTCATTAAAAATATTGTGTACAAGTCTGGAGATCGCACCTTCAAAAAGATATAAGCAGGATGGAGATGGTCCAGAAGACAGCTTCTAAAATGGCTGGTGGTCTTTGTCATAAAGAGTATGAGGATAAACTTAAAAATCTCAATACTTTGGATGAAAGATGGGAGAGAGGAGATTTGATAGAGACATTTAAATACCTAAGTGGCATAAATTCATAAGAGGTGAGTCTCTTTCAACTGAAAGGAAATTCTGGAATGAGGAGGCAAAGGATAAAGATGAAAGGGGACAGATTCAGAAGTAACCTCAGAAAATACTGTACATACTTGAATATACAACAAGATTTTTGAGCCAAAAAATGGCTCAAAATGGGGAGGGTCTTGGTTAATATTGAGCCATCCAGCTGTGCATCCCCCTGCCCCCCTCCCGGACAAGTTGTAGGCCTCCCCCAGGCCTACCATGAGCCCTGGTGGTCCAGCAGTGAGTCATGACAGGAGCGACTCCTCCTGCCTCCTGACCCAATTAGCTCCACGTCACACTATCTCCCTCCTGCCTCTCGGACCCTGTAAAGGTCTATCTTGCATGCTCTAGTGGTCCAGTGGTGAACCGGGACAGAAGCAATCCTCCGACACGCCTGCCCTATGCAGAGCCACTAAAGAAAATGGCTACCACAAGTTCCTTCATGAGAGATTAAAAGCTCTAGGCTCCCATATTGCTTAGTGCTTAAGAGAGTACCCCTCCCTCCCACTTCTCTATATATTTTAAATAAATAACTGTTTATAGTTTACCCTGATAGTCTGGTGAATCATGATTCATGTTGGAAATACCTAGGATTTCCAGTGGACTTAACTTTTGGATGGATGCGACCTAATAAACCTCCTACTGTATAAATGGCTTTAGACATTAATACAACGGCTAGAGTGAATTTTGAAAGAACTTTCAGTGAACGCTAGTGTACTAGTGAACAGCAGTGAAGAGGAAGAACTTTTATTGTTTTGGCTATTTATGAGGTTAAAGCTTTCTGAAGTTATGAAAATACTGGGGCCCATTCGGGATTTTTTTTCCCACCAATGGGTCCTATTTGTTGTGACTTGCTGTACTAGACAAAAAGCAAGGTGGTAGTGGATAGATTTCTCTTTCCTTGTATTGTAAAGAAAGATTTGGTTCTTACCTCGATAATTTTCTTTCTTGTAGATTTGTCTAGTGGTCCTGAATGCTAGGGTTTTGCATTGGAACCCACAATTTGCTTGCAGGATGCTGTCAATCATATTTTGAACTCCACCTCCTTCCCAGGGAGCTGGCTCTTGCCCCCTCAGTTTGTACAAAAGCAATCAAATAGCACTGTAATGACAGACATAACTGGAAGGAGGGAAATGGGGAAAAATTCCCAACAGTGCAATTCTGTTCAGCTCTGTAACAAACATATCCATTAACATATCCATTAACATTATAACATTCAAAATAACTGATCAAAACAGATACAAAAATTGTGTGCAACCAGCACTAATCTTATATAGAGCTTGTAGCTACTTGCATGTCCCTCTATCAAGCAGAGATTTAAACTAGACTTTATGTTCTTGAGTGTTTTTTTTTTTTTTCTTCGCGGGAGACATTGTTCCGGCAGAATGAAAGGGGGATTCTTTGATTCAGCCTGGTGGCGAAACATAGTCCTATGTCAGAATATGCACCCCCAAGCTGTGTTTTGCGACACCGCCGAGGTCTATGAGATGTTCTAAGTTATCCTAGTAAGATATCTTGAAGAAAACAGGGATGTATCAAAGCAGTCTAACCCAAAAAAAAGCTTCTTATTTAATTGAAAAAAGCCACTATTCATTAAGAGAGGAAAAAGGATCTCGTAAACCTGTAACCTTATGTGTTACAACAATACACAAGTATAGTTGCTACGATTTATCAACTCCCGAAGAAGCTGTTATCGCAGGCAAAATGGGTTCTGTTGAGATTGGAAGCATACTCAAGTTAAATGTGTGTCTTTAAGATATGTTACACGCTATAAGCTAACTAATTGATAGGCTGCATAGAGTCTATACGCTATAAAATTTAAAATAATTGCTAACTGAATTATGGCGACAAGTCATGTCAAGTTTCAAGGCATGACTTTTGAGAGACTGAGTTTAATAATCAATTTTTCTGCTGCTAATTGTGTAAGGTTGTAACAAATAAGGTTATAACAGTGTATAAAAGATACAGTTATACATCACAACTGAATATGTCACAATTTGGCACTTATTTAGAATATAAGTTTATGATATTTACCTGAATTTTGGTTTGACACACTGAAATTTTGCGAGGTATTTTGTAGGATTGATAATAGAAATCTGGAACCGATAAGTCTCAGGCTATTTCAGTTCCATGCTGAACTGAACAGGTTTCTGAGATCCTTTTTCCTTTCTTAATGAATAGTTGCTTGGTGCAATTAAATAAGAAGTTTTTTTAGGTTAGGCAGGTTGTGCATTTGGCTTCTTCTTCCATCTATTAGGATAGTGAGTGATGTACCAAAGCAGTCCTCAGAGACTAGGGCGGACCCGCTGAACATGCCTTCAAAATGGAGGACTCAAAAGCGGTATCTTTCCTGGCTAATACGTCCATCCTATAGAAACTGGTAAAGGTATGAGGGGTAGACTAAATAGCTACTCTATAGATTTCCTTGGGTGAAACCGCCCGATTTTCCACCCAAAAAAAGTGACTCCTCTAGTGTAGTGCGCTTTCAATGCGATCGGCAGCTGCTTATTGCAGCCCACATAAGTGGAGGAAATAGCCATTTTAATCCATCTGGAAATCGAGGCTTTAGACGCAGGCTTCCCTTTCTTGGCATAAATGGTCACAACAAAAAGCTAATATGCGAAACAAAACAGAACAGAAACAAAAAGGTTTCTGATACGCGAAACTCATTGATAACTTCAAGATACCAGAGGAACACTCACTTGACATCCAGTAAATGCAACATTTTATCTTTCTTCTTAGACCTTTTAGGGTGAAAAGTGGGCAAACAAATTTCCTCATTAACATGGAAGGCTGAGACTACTTTCGGTAAGAAGGACAGAACCATATGCAAGGAAAGCTTTCTGTAAACTTAAGGAATGCTTCCGTAAACTTAAGGAATGGTTCCCTGAAGGATAGAACTTGTAACTCGGAAACTTGTCTTGCTGATGTAAATCGCCACCAGAAACACCACCTTGACTGTAAAATCCAGAAAGGAAGCCTCCCATAAGGGCTCATACAGAGTCTACTGAGAACTTGTAATACAGTGTTAAGATTCCAGGAAGGAAAAAGGAGGTGCACCGAAGCCACTTTAATGAGCCAGTCGACATCTGGATGAGAGGCCAGGGAGTCTTTTCCTCCCTGAGATTGGAAACAGGAGAGGGCTGCTATCTGCACCTCCAGCAATCCGACCGACAGACCCTTCTGAAGACCCACTTGCAAAAAGTTCAGGACTACTGAAATCGGAGCTTGTAAGGGCTCTACATCAATTCCAGCACACTAGTACTGAAAGGACTTCCAGGCCTTGGCACAGGCTGTTACCATCAACCCCAGGACCTGCAGATAATGCTATGCCATGGGAATTGGACTCTGTAGCAGGTCTGAAATCTGCTTATGTTAGCTTTAGTCTGTGTGGCCCTGGAAGAAAGACCTACACCAAGGCCATGTTGAACAATACTCCCAGGTATTCCAGGCACTGGGTCAGCTCCAGCTGGCTCTTCTTGAATTTGATGATCCATCCTGGAAGAGTTGGACCACTCTCAAAACTTCCAGTTCACCTTCATCCTTGGATAGGGATCTAATCCCTGTCTTGCATAGATGCGTTGTCATCACCACCATCATCAACTTGGTAAAAGTGTGAGGTGCTGTTATGAGGTTGAAGGGGAGCACCGAAAACTGGAAATGCTGGAGCAGAAACCGTAAGTACCTCCTATGGGTTGGAAAAATTGGAATGTGGAGATACGCCTCCATCAAATCATGGGAGACAAGAAACTCCTCCAGCGCCACTGCTGCTATGACTAACTGAATGGTCTCCATGTGGAAATGTGGCACTTTCAGTGTAGCAGTGACCAACTTGAGGTCCAGAATTGGCTTCCAGTTGTCTGAGTCTTTCTTTGGAATGATGAAGTATACGGAGTATCTGCCCAAGTCTGATTCTTTGTCCGGTTCTATGGCACGAAGATCCAACAACCTTTGTACTTCTGATGAACCTCTGCCATGACCCCTGAAAGGACCTCTGTGTTGCTTGGCCTCCTGCATAAGGAAGGAATCTTTGAGAGTCTCAAAAATTCCCATGTCACGCACCCTGAGTTGTCCGGGGTCTGCTGTCCGGCAAGACCTTAGGTGATGATCCATAACGCTGGCCCATCAGGTCATTCAGATCCTTGCCAAATAGCATCTGTTCTTGAAAGGGAAGCTCCAAGAGTGGCTTTAGAGGCTAAATCTCCTTCCCACTGTCTGATCCAGAACATCTGCTGGGCAGAGATAGCATAGGCTGACATTTTGCTCATAACTGATGATATCATACAGCGATTCTGCTATATAATCTTCCCAAACCCCAAATCTCTAGATCTTAGACTAACTCATGCTTTTCCCATTTTGTAATGGTATTCCAACCCAAATTGTTTTCCCCTTGTATCTTAATCTTTGACTATATACATCCTTTAGATTCAAACCAACTTGGTTCTCTTCCATTTGTAATTGTATCCCAGTTCGACTTGTTTTTTTCCTTACATCTCATTCTCTGACTGTATGTATCTTGATGTAAAACGCTTTGAACTTATGGTATAGCGGTATATAAGAAATAAAATTATTATTATTATTATCCCAGATAGGAGCATTTGGGGATCTTCGTCAGCCTCCAAACCCAGGACTTGAGACAGATGGATGTGGCAAACACATGTCACCAAGGAAGTGAGCAGAGATGCAAGTGGCTATGGAGGGGACAGCCCCTGAGCTTAAAAAATACAAAAGCAGGCTGGCTAGCAAGATGATCCAAGGGTTGATCCTATTAGTAGCAGACTTCTGCAGCACAAGTCTGTCTTCTCCCAGGCAGAGGGTCCAACAAGTGGCACAATTTTACAATTTTAATTAAAGCATATCTGACGTAGAAGAGCTATCTATTTTAAAAGTTTTTAATTTTTCTCTTGCGGGGTACCACGTGACATTTGTATTTTATTCAATATATGAACCTTGATGCAGGTATGAAGCCGAACCACAGCTGTTGCTGGGTCTTTTTAAATTGTACATAATAGCGAGTTTATTTTCTTTAACTCATATGGCATGGTATTCTGTCACCTTCACTCCTAGGTTGTGTTTCTCATCATTTGTAGAAGTCGTCTCCTCTTCTTTTCCCTTTCATGTCTGACATTAGGCCTTGTTCATTAAAATTCTCCTTTTTTATGCCTGTATGAATTATTGCTAGTGAAGAAGACTTTTATATGGGCATCTATTCAGATGGAATGTCTGGCTCTATTCACCAAACAAAATCTGGAAATTAAAATTTTGTTGGCATTCAGCCCTTTATGAAATAAAGTTTAGTCCCTGACTCCAGAGTAGTATAGCCCTGCAGAACATGAACCCATGGCTTCTGGTACAGGCCTCGACACTCATGATGATTTAGTGACATAAAATTATTATAGTCATTCATTTTTCAAAAAAATGGACCATTTAGCAACTTTGCTGTGGACATATAATTTAATAAATATAAAGAGATGTAATCTTATCATGGAATGACAGTTGAAACCTTTACAACTGTGGCATGGCTGGATCAAGTTTCCAAGAAGACACTGAGATAACTTGCACAAAGTGATCATAGTTAGAACCCATATTTCAACAAATATGGAAAATTCAGAGAGCTATGTGAACTATTAGAAGATTTGGTTACAGTATATGAAAGATGACCAGTCATCTGGGTCCATTTTCAACTTCAATGCTTTTTTAGGAGTGGTCTCACAGAACAGGTGAAGGGAAGAGGTGGTCCCTCTCCATAAAGAGGAAATAAGGAGGAGATTGGGAATTACAGTCTCATTTCATTTCGTGCTATTTAACCCTGCGAGGATAACCAGAAACTGTAGTTTATTTGCCTACCCAAAGATCACTGGTTGTAAAAATAAGTCTTATTTGGATAGGATGCTTGCATTTCAAGCAAGTAAACAACAGTCCTGGGTGGGTAATTATATTAGTGGGCTGTCTTATAGTGCATTTTGAAAAAAAATTAAGATGGTACTATTTGATAAATTCATCTCTTAACCGAAGTTTTGGTTTTACAACAAAAATATTATATTGTCTTTCTTTAGGTAACATGTTGTACTTTTATCATTAATATTCTGCATTTCGCCGATTGTCCAGTTTTTCTTGTGTAAACTGCCTAGAAATCATCTGATTGTGGCGGTATAGAAGAATAAAGTTATGTTATGTTATGTTATTAGTCTGAGCTCTGTGGTGAATAGAGTAAATTAATGGAAACACTTCTAAAACAGAATGAAGTTTCTGGACTCTAATGATTGTAGGAACCTAGGCAGTATGATTTTACTAGTATATCTTTGTCAAATAAATTTGAGTGACCAGCGAGTTGGATCGAGGGAGAGTGCTAAATATGGTATACTTAGATTTTAGCAAGGCCATTGACAAGGTTCCATATAGGTGACATAAATTGACTGCTTTTGGTACAGGCCCTAAAGTGACTCACCAAGCTGAGTGGAAGGCAACAAAACGGTAGTGGTAAATCAGGGGTCTCAAAGTCCCTCCTTGAGGGCCGCAATCCAGTCGGGTTTTCAGGATTTCCCCAATGAATATGCATGAGATCTATGTGCATGCACTGCTTTCAATGCATATTCACTGGGGAAATCCTGAAAACCCGACTGGATTGCGGCCCTCAAGGAAGGACTTTGAGATCCCTGTGGTAAATGGAGTTGTTTGAGGGAAGGGGCGTTACCAGCAGTGTGTTGCAAAGCTTGATTCTAAGTACGGGGAGAGTCCCCCTGGACTGGAAAACAGCTAACGTCGTTCCTCTGCACAAAAAGGGATGCAGAGCAGAGACTGCGAACTACCGACCAGTGAGTCTCACATCAATTGTGTGTAAACTCATGGAAACTCTACTTAAAGGAAAATTAGATACGATTTTAGATGAGGGAGACCTAAGGGATCCCCGTCAACATGGATTCACTAGGGGTAGGTCATGCCAATCCAATCTTATCAGCTTCTTCGATTGGGTGACGGGAAAACTGGATCTGGGAGAGTCTCTAGACATAGTGTACTTGGATTTCAGCAAGGCGTTTGACAGTGTCCCGCACCGCAGACTATTAAACAAGATGAAGTCGATGGGTCTAGGCGAGAAACTAACTGCATGGGTCGATGATTGGCTGAGTGGAAGACTTCAGAGGGTGGTGGTCAACGGCACCCTCTCTGAGACATCGGAGGTAACTAGCGGAGTGCCACAGGGCTCGGTCCTGGGACCATCTCTTTTCAACATATTCATAAGAGACTTGACCCAAGGGCTTCAGGGTAAAGTAACACTGTTCGCCGACGACGCCAAACTGTGTAATATAGTAAGTGAAAACAATCTTAAGGATAGTATGACGCAGGATCTGATCACGCTGGAAAACTGGTCCTCGACATGGCAGCTGGGCTTCAACGCTAAGAAATGTAAGGTCATGCATCTCGGCTGCGGAAATCCATGCAAAACTTACACCCTGAATGGAGAAACACTAGCTAGAACTTCAGAAGAACGGGACTTGGGTGTGATCGTCAGTTCAGACATGAAGGCTGCCAAACAAGTGGAGCAAGCCTCATCCAAGGCAAGGCAAATGTTGGGATGTATCAATAGAGGCTTCGTCAGCCGTCAACCTGAAGTCATGATGCCGCTCTACAGAGCCATGGTGAGACCTCACCTGGAATACTGTGTGCAGTTTTGGAGACCACACTACCAAAAAGACGTGCTTCGAGCTGAGTCAGTCCAACGAATGGCCACTAGAATGGTCTCCGGACTCAGGAGTCTCCCATACGAGGAAAGACTGGACAAACTGCATCTCTATACTCTTGAGGAGTGTAGAGAAAGGGGAGACATGATTGAGACGTTTAAATACATCACAGGTCGTGTCGAGACGGAAAGCGATATATTCTTCCCCAGGGGACCCTCGGCCACAAGGGGGCACCCGTTCAAACTCAGAGGAGGGAAATTTAATGGTGACACCAGGAAGTATTTCTTTACAGAACGGGTGGTAGATCACTGGAACAAACTTCCGGTGCAAGTGGTCAAGGCCACCAGTGTACTCGACTTTAAAAATAAATGGGACATCCACGTGGGATCCCTAAGGAGGTCGAGCTAAGGAATTGGGTCATTAGCACTCAGACTTGATGGGGTGGGACAAAATAGTGGGCAGACTTGGTGGGCTGTAGCCCTTTTCTGCCGTCATCTTTCTATGTTTCTATGTTTCAATTATTTGTAACAATTTTAGTAAATGAAATTGCAAAAGAGCTGGCTGCCTTTACAAATGATACCAAAATCTGCAATAGGGTACATATGGTGTGGATAAAAATTGTTTCAAGATGCTTATTACATGCACTTATTGGTAGATATTCTATACATACATTGCAGCTGAAAATTTGTGTTTGCAGAGCTAGACACACTTATGCTCATCTATTTGTGAAGTGAGCTCAATTATTTAGCAAGCATTTTCTTTATTATACTGTCCTTTGAAAGAAACCCCCAACCCCTATTCACTTTTAACAAAAATGAAATGCTGAATTACTATGCAGGGGTTAGCATCATGCAATTGCTGTTTAGCTGTATCCTATATGTTTATTTTTTTATATTTAATGACCGCCTTAACAGCAGATATCTTCCACAAAGTTGTGATCTATTTTCACGACCAAATTTTAAATACTTTTAAATATAAGTTAGCATTACAATTATTCTATCACATGATAAATCTTTCCTAACAATCTTAAATGAAAATAAAACCAACAGCAGGATACCGGATAATAGTTGTTTAAAGTGTCATAGTTGTAAACAGATGTTAATGCATCTCAGAATTTAGAATGCCATCTTCCTCTATTAAAGGGAATGCTGCCTTTTCAGCATTTAGAATATGTAGGCTTGCTACAGTCCCTGTTAATTATCACCAGCTATAAAACTTTCACATAAGACTGTTCTTTCTCCCCTTTGAATGCAATACAGTACAGGTTGTTCAAGCTTCATTGCTCTATTGAACATGCTTAATTCACTCTATATAACATAAGACGTTCCTATTGAATGACTGGATCATGTGTGTTATACCTCCTACTTCCTGAAGTTTAAGGCAACTGGTTTGCGACAAACGGAGGGTATCGTAACTCTCTCTGCATAGCCTCATTGCAGTTGTTCAATATGTACATCACTGAGATTAATGGGGCATTTATATGAATATCACTAGTGGTGATAAACTTTCCTCTGTCCATCCAAAGGAAATTACATCAGAGCAACACACATATTATCTATACATATTCTACACACACTTAATCTAGTCAGTAGCTACTTTAAAGAGTGCTTTAACATGTTCTATTTGGTGTTTTGAACATAAAAGCAGCCAATATAAGAAGTTAACTATACATCATGTCTTTTAAATGTTGGTTTACCTGTGAGAAGTTTCAGTTGCTACATATCACATATAGTCCTGCATAGTCTCCAATAGGCATTTTAAGGGAACAGTTTTCTAATAAACCAGTCTCCTCATGTGTCATTTTCCACTACTACTACTACTACTTTCAGTGGCATGATCCTCTGAAATGTTTATACTATGATGAAATGCTGAGGTGAAATGACATAAAGCTACCACTTCGTTAAGAAGCTCTCCTTCCTCAGGTGATCTATGATATATGCTTTCTTTTCTTTCCCAGGGAATGAGAACTGATGATGACTGTCGTCCAGGACTTGCTGGAATCTGATCGTCTAAGGTATGCTTTAGTGTTTGATTTGGTTCTTTCCTTGCCTGGAAGTCAACTGAATCCTGCTGGGAAGATTCCATTGAATCTGGCTGCAGTGTGGATTCTGCTGAAGAAGTTGATTTCACAATTTTTGGAAGGCCCATGTTATCTTCACGGAGCTGTTCATGGCTAATTTTTTCTTCTAGTGTACTGACAGGTTCAGTAAAGCCAACAAAAGAGTTATGTTTCTTCGAAGATGGCAGATACTTCCTGTGTAAGGCACTATCATCCTGCCCAATTTGCCATTCCATTTGATCATTAGATTCTCCAAAGAGAAAAGCCAAGTTGTTCTCACTCGGAGCACTAGATTTATTCTAGAAAAAAAGATTATGTAAGTTCATTCATAAAGAGCACTTTGGGGCCAATATTAAAAAGTTAATAGGCGGGTTACAAATGAAGTAAGCAAAATAAAACATACATTTTTCTAGGTAAATTCCTTAGGTTTTTAAAATTGAAGCCTACAGAATAGTTGTTCACATAAAATTTAACTAGTTCAAACTGGAAGGGGAGAAAAGATTTGCTGAGGTTTGGATAACTTTTACCAAGACATGGTGATATTCGGTACTGTCCAGGTAAAGTTATCCAGTTAAACTTGGGTGCATAGATTGCTGTGCTAAATAGAGGTAGGTCTTGTCACATGACATGATTAATGTCTGACTGGGTGACAAGAATATTTGATCAGGGGCCAGTACTAAATGTTCAATACTAGCATTTCAGGAAGGCCTTTCACATTGTTCTGCATGGGGGATTTATAAATAAACTGAATACGTTTGCTAAGAGCCCTAAAGTGACTCAGTGGTAAATGGAGTTTACTCTGAGAAAAAGGATATTACCAGTGGTGTACTGAAGATTTGGTCTTTGCCATTTTTTTTTAAGTTTCATGAGTGATAATTGTTGAGGGGCTACTGGGAAAAGGTTAGCTTTCTGCACGATACCATAAACTGCAATAGGATAGATTTACTGGAAAATGGTAAAAACATAAGTGTTCTAAACAAAGCTTGAGAAATCATCTAGGGTTTGGCCATTAACATTTAATGCCAGAAAGACAGGCTTATATGATGAGAAATGTAAACCACATTGATCCATATGTTGAAAAATGTGGTATACCAAGCATCAATAAACCATAAACTTCAGAAACCCAAGAAGTAGTATAAGTGCTGAGCTTATCATAGCAAGATCTGGGGGTTGATCATGCATGATGATCTTAAGATGGGCAAACAGATAGCTAAGGCAACAGAAAAATCTGAAAAGGATGTTTGGGTTCATAGGTAAAGGAATGGCCAGAAGGCAAAAGTTTCTGGTAAGGCTTCACTTGGAATATTGCTTGTAATTCAAGACTGCACCTTCAAAATATCAATTGGATGGCATCAGAGCTTAGGATGGATATTAGAATTTTCAAAGGGGGGAAAAAAGCTTATACTGGGCAACAGAGGGAAAAATAATCCAAATCATTAGACTGCCCAAACTATGTAAAAAAATACAGAGGAAAATGCCATCTGCTCAGTGTCAATGAAGAAAAGACCTCAGTGATAAATATAGAGAGGGGGGAGACGTAGACCCTAAAAAAATTCACCATCACAGGTCATAAAATCTTCATTACTTACATAAAAATATATGGGGCTCAATAAAAACCCATATTACCAGTTTCCATAAATCACTTCAATGAAATAATAGGAAAACATTAAATTAAGGCATAGAAACATAAAAACATGCTAAATATGGTAAAAATACTTAGCTTAGAGAACATGTGGAGAAATCCAGTAACTATAAGGCCAAAGGCATGATATGCTGAGGAGCAAAAAGGCAGTTCAGTAGTTGAACCACTCTCTTTATTGCAAGACACTGGCCATCTCTGATCTGATTAAGGATTTGAATTAGTATGCCTGACTGAAACATAGTTTTGGGCAGGTGAATAACCTATTTTAAGAATGCTGCCTTCTCCCCTGCTTTCTCAGCACTCTCTGTTTCAGGGAATTTAGAAATGCAGGGGAAGATGCCATTATTCATGCTATTTCTCTTCCATTGACTGAGCTTTTACTGTTATACTGGGGTTTGCTTCTCTGTCCCTTGATTTACAGTACATTCCACTGTACTAACTGATTTAGAAATAGTGTTTTTTGTCCAGTCAAACAAAAAGCACCTTAGGATATCTCCTACTTGTGTATAGCCTCCCTGGATTGGGTCAAATGCCCTAGCAAACCCTATGCCTTTTTATCTCAGAGACCTTTGATTTGATTGTGAGTGACTTTAATTTGATATGGATGATGCACAGAGGCCCTCATATTTGACTTTGAGCTTCAACAACATGTCTCTTTTCTCATTCAGGCAATCATATCCTGAACCTCATTCTAAAAGGGAAAGATCTGTCCTGGTATGTTTGTGACTTCATATCTTTTCCCTGTTTGATCATTTCCTAGTTTCTTTTCAACTTACTCTTCCTTGTGCACGTTACTTCATTGGTTCAATATCTCAACCTGGTAGATGCCTTGGCCACATTAATCTTACTATTTTACCTATCATAGGTACCCTATTTCTAGAGGGCAAAATCTTTTTCTCTTGCAAATCAGACTGATTTATGGGACTCTAACCTATGCACTGCTGTGGAGTCTTGACTCTATTGCCCCTGTGGATTCTTTGGTACCCACCAGCCGACTGTGGTTTCAGGAGGGTTTATAACTGCTCAGATTTTAAGTAAGGAGAATGAAAAAGCTTTGCCAGAAAAACAAATTCCATTCTATTCTGCAGGTCTATCTGGCCTAATTTGGTTTCGATTGGTCTAAGGTGGCTCTAAATAAAAGATCTTATAAAATCAACCTTGTTAAAACTGTTGCCAAATGCTTTAAAATGTTCTTCTCAGTGGTTGCTAAGATCACTTACACTTTACCATCTACTCTAGACTTGCACAGTTTTAATGCTCTAACATTCAGGATTTTCATCAATGAGTTACAGGTTTAGCATCCACAGATTCAACAGTCGCTTCTACTACACTCTGGTCTTCTTTTAATTTGGAAACAGGTTTTTCCTTAACTAAGACTCTTCTGATCTCTTGCTTATGACCTGTTCCCTTGATCCCCTTCCTTCTAAATGAAGGAACATAATTATAGGTCTGATTCCAATAATTCTTACAATAATTCACCAGAACTGTGTATACTGGGAGAGAGGAAGTGGGCTACCATTCTCTGCTATAGGTGACAAATTGTAGGAGGACCTTAGGAAATTGGAAGACTGGACAATCCAAATGGCAGACAAAAAGTAATGTGGACAAATGCAAATTGATGCCCATCGAGAAAAATGGTCAGAGTCATAATTACCTTGTGCTAGAGTTCATCTTAGGAGTCAGCACCCAAGAAAAAGATCTAGGTGCCATCACAGACCATATATTAAAATCTTCTGCCCAGTGAGTAGCAGTGGCCAAAAAAGCAAACAAGACACTAGGAATTATTAGGAAAAAGATGGTAAATAAGACCATGAATATTATAATGCCTCTGTATCACTTCATGGTGCGACCTCACCTTGAGTACTATGTTCAGAACTGGTTGCCATATTAAAAAAAATATATATAGGGGAATTACAAAAGATTCAAAAAAGAGTGACCAGAATGATAAAGGGGATGGAAATCCTCTCTTATAAGGAACGGGTAAAGAGGTTAGGGCTCTTCTTTTTGTAAAACAAACACTGAGGGGGATATGATTGAGGTCTACAAAATCCTGAGTGGTGTAGAACAGGTAAAAATAAATAAATTTTTTCCTCTTTCAAAAAAAGTACAAAAACTAGGGGACATTCAACAAAGTTACATGGAAATACTTTTAAAACAGGAGAAAATATTTTTTCACTCAAAAGAATAGTTAAGCTCAGGAACTTGTTGTCAGGGGATGTGGTAACAGCAGTTACCCTATCTGGGTTTAATAAAGGTTTGGACAAGTTCCTGGAGGAAAAGTCCTCAGTCTGCTATTAAGCTAAACATGGGGGAAATCACTGCTTGTTCTAGGATCAGCAGCATGGAATGTTGATACTATTTGGGTTCCTGCCAGGTACTTGTGACCTGGATTGGCCAATGTTGGAGGAAGGATATTGGGCTATATGGACCATTGGTTTGATCCAGTATGGTTATTCTTATGTTCTCTGACTTACAGTATTCTCATATGGTTCTGTGCTCACTCCTTTACTATTCAATATTATTTTCAGACCACTAGCAACCATTGTCCTGGATTTTGAATCAGTTGGCTACCTACACTGATTGATGAAGTTCATATCATGTTTTCTTAGGCTTCTTCTGCTGGCATCATGATGGTGCAGTTGTCTTGGTCTTGCTGCATCTGAGTAAGTGGAGCTTACATTTCAGCCATCGTTTTAGCTACAGCCCAATGGCTGAAATGTCAATTCCAAAATACTCAGACATGACAAGACCTGGACAACCACAAAACCATTCCTTTCCTTCTATTTTTAGACTCTACACTGCTCTGTTGTGAGGTGTGAAGGCAGTATAACAAACGGAAAGAAACATATATATATATATATATATATATATAAACATAAACAAACTTCACACTGAAGCTCTGGGAGAGTAGCTCGCCTTGGTGCAAGGTGACTCACCCACTTGCATGCCTAATTTTGTGTAACCTAGTCTTTTTGAAAGAACAAACAATCCATTCATGTTTACCCAGTCTACTCCACTCATCATTTTATAGAGCAGAGGATTTTAGCTTATTGTCCATGATAATGCCTAGAACTTTTGCTGGCTGGTGACTTCTAATATGGAACCTAGCATTGTATAGCTATAGTTTGGGTTAATTCTTTCTTATCTGCATCTGTCTGCATTTGTCCAGATTTAATTTTACCTGCCCTTTGGATGCCCAGTCTCCCAGTTTTACAAATTTCTGATTTAACTTCTCACAAAACTCTTGTGATTTAACTACTTTGAATAATTTTGTGTCAGTTGCAAATTTGATTAGCTCACTTATACTTCCCATACCTAGATAATTTATAAATGTATTTGAAAGCACATGTCCCTTGGAAATTTTACTATTTATCTTCTTCGATTGAGAATATTTAGCCTTATTTTCTGGGGTGTTTTAACCAGTTTCCAGTCCATAAATGTACATTGCCTCCTATCCCATGATTTAATTTCCTCAGGAGCAGTGGCGTGGCCAGACCCAGTATACTGAATGGGCCCACAGTTAACGTGAATGGGTTTTTCCACCCCACTCCCCCTAGAGATATGAAAAAAAAATTTTCAGGTTTTTAAACCTACCCTGCATCTAGTATTTCTCCTCCTCTCAACATGGCCTCCCAGCATCTGCCCTCCTATCTCTGAACCCCATCTCTCCCTGGTGTACCTTACAGGTGTCCCTGGCTCCAGCAGTGATTCATTTTTGCTACCAGTGCTGGTCCTCCAGGATTCCCTCTGCTGCGTCCTTCCCTTGCTGATGTCACTTCATGTTCCTTTTCTGGTGGTTTGCAGCAGATGGAAGAGCCTGGGGGGTGGTGCCAGCAGCAAAAATGAACTGCTAGCAATGCATATAAGGTACACCAGGAAGAGTAAGAGTTCAGAGATAGGAGAATAGATGCTAGGAGGCTGCAGAGTTGAGAGGAGGATAGGGCAGTGTGGTGCCATCACAGAGTGGGCCTGGGTCCACCCATAGTTACTCCACTGCTCAGGAGGTCATTCTAGAAGCATCTGCACATGTAAATGATGATAGTTACACATGTAGATTGACTAGAAGTATAAAAAGAGATTAGGTTCTCACCTTGCTAATATTTTTTCTAGTAGATAGGTGTGTCTTTCTGGATGGACAGGTGTTCTCCCCATGCTCGCGAGCCATAAAGAATGAATCTATTCCAGCTTTTCAATACCTCCTCCAGCTTTTCAATACCTCCTCCTTCACCAGAGGGCTCTGCTGCCCCCTTCAGTCTGTACCAAAGCAGATGATAGCCATATATTGAAACACATGTGAAGGAGTGGTACGGGGAAACTCCCCGAACTACAACTCTGTTCTGCTCTGAAAATATAACAAACACGTTGAACTTTGCAATTCAACAATCTAAACATCAAAATAATCAAATCAATCAGAAACATTTATGGAGCTCAAATATTCCCCCAATCTGTTATAGCAATAGATTATTCTTCATACCCTTAAGGTTTGATTGACGTCCAAAATTTCAGTTTGGACTCAAACTTTCTGCTTGAGATAGTAGGCTGGTACAGGAGATAACTGATAGGGTAGGGCTCCAAAATGACACACTTATCTACTATAAAAAATATTAGTAATCTACTAGAAAAGATATTAGTGAGGTAAGAACCTAATCTCTTTTTCTAGTGCAATAAGTGTGTCATTCTGGATAGACGGGACATTCCAAAGCAGTTACAGAAATTTAGGGTAGAACATCTATATCAGATTGTAACACTGAGGACCCAAAGGCGGATTCCTCCCTTGCCGCTACATCTGTATAACTTGGAAAATGTAGGTCACTGTCCTACAAATCTTCTTGGGAGAAACTACCTGAGCTTCCGCCCATGAAGAAACCATGCTTCTAGTCAATGCACCTTCATGGAGACTGGTGACTGTTTTCCATGCTGATTAAATGGCTCTGCTGATCCATCTGGAAATCATGGCCTTGGACTCTGGTGTGCTGCATCAAACCTGACTAGTAAGCACAAAAAGATGGTCAGACAGTTGGAACTCACTAGTAGCCTTAAGATATCATAGAAGGACTCTCCTCACATCCTTTTTCAGAATCTGGTCCTTTTTCTTGAATCCTGTGGACTGGAACGCCGGCAATCTTACTTCTTGATTGACATGGAAAGCTGATACAACCTTTGGCAAAAAGGAAGAACTGTGCGCATAGAAACTCAGGCCTCTATGATCTTGAGGAATTGATCTCTGTATGAAAGTACCTGTAGTTCAAGACTTTTTTCGCTGAGGTAATGGTCATGAGAAAAACTGTCTTGATAAAAGATCCATCAAGGATGCTTCCTTAAGCAGCTCGTATGGAGCCTGACTGAGGCCTTGCAAAACCAATTTAAGGTTCCATGATGGAAACAGGTGTTTTACCGGGAGTCTTGAGGAATCTGGTTATGTCCAGATGAGATGCCAAGGAAGCTTTATGCTCTTGAGCTCTGAGGGACTCCCACCACTTCGACTCTGAGGGACACCACTGAAAGACCCTTATCAAGGTCAGCTTGGAAGAAAGCTAACACCACCGAAATTGAGCAGAGAATGGCTCTGCCTTCTCTTTAATGCACCACTGCTGAAATGTTTCTCATGCCTTAGCATAAGCAGAGACCATTGTAGGCTTTTTGGCTCTGAGAAGAGTAGCAATCACTACCTGTATCTTTTGTGTGCTAACGCCACATGCTCAAGAGCCATGCCATAACAGCAAAGCGATTTGGATCTTCTATGACCATTGGCCCCTGAGAAAGAAGATCCAGCTGCACTCACAGTCTGAGGCTTGCACCCCTCTGAAGATGCACTAGATCTGCACACCATGGTATGCGTGGACAATCTGGTATCATGAGAATGACTTTTCCTAGATGGTTTGCAATCATGTAGAATATTTGCCCTATCATGGGCTGTGGAGGAAACATGTACAAGAGCTCATTCTTTGGCTACAGTCGTACCAGAGTGTCCAGATCTACACTTCCAGGCTCAGATCTTTGACTGAAGAAGCGGTCCATTTCTTATTTCTTGCTGTTGTCATCAAATTGAACATTGGGCGATCCCAGTGATGAACAATTGCTTAGAAGGTTATGGCAGACAGCGTCCATTCTCCCAGTTCCAGTGTCTTTCTACTTGCATCTCTTTGGCACCGTGGCCTCCACACTCCTACTCTTAGGTAGACCACCATTCCGGGGCTCTGGAAGGACTTTACTACCAACAGGCATGCCCCCCGATAGTTCTTCAGTTCTGGAGAGCAAAGGTGAGGCTAAACCAGATGCTCCTGCCCCCTTCAAGTGCTGCATGGCATATGACACAAGGGCATTCTTCAGGCACTCATCTAGCACAAACCTGGCATGAATTAGGAGTAATGCAGCCTGATGATACCATCCTTGCTAGTTTTGCTGCGGCCGCACAATGCACGGATGGCTTCATTGACTTGTCGATCAGAGCTCCCAAGTCTCTTTCCTGGGAGGTCTTGCTAAGTTCCCTATGGATACCTGACAGCCTGTGTTCAAGATTCCTGTAACCTAGAAGATGAGCAAGGCTTCTAGGGGACCGGTCCCTGAGCTCACAAAGGTTTCTGCAGACTGGCTAACAGGTAGCACAGAGGGATTGGCCTATCAGCTGAAGACCTCAGTCTGTTTCTCCTCCACGCAGGTAGAGCTTGACCCCCCAAATAGGGAGTTCTGAGCACCAAATACTGCCAAGAAATGTAAAAAAGACTAAAAAGAAATATAAAGAACAGATCAGAAAGACTCCTTCTGGCTCGCATACATAAGGAAAAACTGAAGGGAACAGCAGAGCTCTCCTGTGAAGGAAGATGGGTTGAAAAGCTGGAATGGATTTTTTCTGCATGACTCATGAGCATGAGGAGAATATCCATCCTTCCAGAATGACACACCTATTGCACGCAGCTCATTCTTATACGCAGAGGAAATAGTATACTTCTGAACTGAGAAATCAATGCATGAATTTACACTGATTAGAAAGGGGTTGGCATTATACTGGTCATCTGGGAGCCAAGATTAGATGGAGGAAAGCAGCTAATGCTTTTTTAAAAGTGGCTGATATCATAGATAATCTTAATGATAGGTTGCAAATTACTAAAGTAGATCTATAATTTCAATTTTGAATTTACATTATTTTGGGGTGGATACCATTTTGTACAAGTGATTTGCTACTCTTTAGTTGTTAATTCCCATATTACATTTACAGGTAAATGTTAAATGTTTTGCAAATATAAATCTCCATAGTTCTTTTTGGCAAAGCAATACATTAAATTTACTACATAACCTTGCTAAAGCGGACTTCCAAACACCCTTTCATTACAAAGGACATTAGCTCAATATTCATAAAAACAAAACACTAACCTTAGCCTTATAATCAATGTCTTCCATTGATCTAAAAAAATCCAGGCTTTTTGCTGCTGATAATTTCCCTTGATCTGTACTGTGTATGCTTAAAGTATCCAGGATCTCTCCAAGCAGGTCCATATCATCAGTGTATTGAGGAGTCAATCCTATTTCACCTGATTCATCACTGTCATATAAATAACCACAAGCTTCTTCACTATCTTCAGAAGATAACCTAAATGTAGAAAATACATTTTACTAAATGAGAAGAAGGGGTTACCTTCAAGAGCTAATCATAAACTACATTCTTAGTCCAATAAAAAAGATATTATTTTTTTCCTTTATGTTTTAGTTTTATTTCTACATTACCTTGAAGAGTGGACCAACACGGCCACCACACCATTTCACTGAGAGAGCTGTAACCCAAGTGATATTAAAGGTAATGAAAACTGTAAATCTTTACAATAAAAATATTTCAAGGAAAAAAATGTAATCATCAGTCAAATCAGCATACACAGCATACATGGTAATGACAGCAGATAAAGACTACCAATAGTACTATAGACCAGTAATTCTACTAATGCTATAACCCTAATAATCCATAAGCAAATAATATTTGAATGGGTGAAAAGCCCTCATAATATAAGATCACTCAAACAGTGTCTCTATTAAAAGACACTTAAAAATGAATATATAGGGTTCATTGGGTTGTTTAGTGGACCATACTAAGGCTCTCTTTTACTAAGCTGTGGTAGAGGTTTCTACCGCAGTCCAGAGCTCTAAATGATCCAAAGCTGCTCCGACGCTCATAGGAATTCTATGAGTGTCATAGCATTTAGTGCTCCGGGCCACAGTAGAAACCTCTACTGCTGTTTAGTAAAAAAAATAAAATAAAATAATGGGGTGGGGGGAGGAAATGTTTAGAAGCAAAACCAGTAGAGAAGTCACTTTGACTATGCGCTAGAACAGTGGTCTCAAACTCAAACCCTTTGCAGGGCCACATTTTGGATTTGTAGGTACTTGGAGGGCCTCAGAAAAAAAAAATAGTTAATGTCTTATTAAAGAAATGACAATTATGCATGAGGTAAACCTCTTATAGTTTATAAATCTTTCCTTTTGGCTAAGTCTTAATAATAATATTATAATTTATATCTAGAGAGACATATGATCAATAAACTGTTTTATTTTACTTTTGTGATTATGATAAACATACCGAGGGCCTCAAAATAGTACCTGGCGGGCCGCATGTGGTCCCCGGGCCGCGAGTTTGAGACTACTGCGCTAGAATGTAGTTATCTCTAGATACCCCTTCAATCTTCACAGAGACCCAATCACAAGTTTTGCCACCTACAATTTTATCAATGACTCAGGTGGCAACCTTTAAGCTTGAGCTTTAAAGCTGAAAGGACACTTGAGCTTGAAAGATACCAACTCAGTCCTTAAAAAAGTTTTAAGTGACAAAAACCATGATTGGGCATCTGAGAAGATACAACGGGTAGCTGGAGATAACCATGATTACCAACATGACTACATACTACAGTAGAGCATAGTCAAAGTGAGAGTGGGCATCCTTCCTGTTGATCTTCAATTTAAAGGTGTGTGTGTGTGTAGGGGAGGGGGGCGGCATTCAGAGGTTCTCAGGGGAGTTTGGGGGTTCTTGGCAGGACCCCAGCAGCAGGAGGGAGTGGGCAATTTTGGTGTTACCTCAAGGCTTAGCAACATTAGAGGCCTATCTCTCACTTTTACCTGTATTTACAAATCAGACATTAAAGTATGTCTAAGAGAAGCACTAGTTTGAAACATAGAAGGGGTACCTTTTCTAGACTGAACAAACTACAGTCTAAATAAAATATCAATTTGGTATAAAGCGGGCAGGGAGGTGAGACGTCCCCTATGACTGGTCTTGACTACTGATGAAGGATAAGTTATAATAGAGAATAATATGAAAATATATTTTACTAGTGTCCAAGATGTATAAAAAGTTAGGAATGCAAGAGTCTCAGTATAAGGCTTATGTGACTCACCAATTAGGGGCACGGGACATGATATGGTATGAGGGCAAATGAAAATAGTGTGAAATATAATGCGTTTGTACATAAGATGATCGCTTGTCCTAAGCTATTGACTTACTGGCAACAAATGCTGGAGGAGGTGTACAAGGTTGCCATCTCCCCCTGACAATAGACACAGAAGCTCATAATTTGGGGTGATCATAAAGGTCTGGAGGTGGAGGGCCTAAAGAACGAAGAGCACAAGTTTATACTATTGGCTTTTCTATTAGCAAAAAAGGAGGTTTTGTACTATTGGACTGAAGAGACACTCATCACTTAGTGGCAAGATTACTTGATGGAGCTGGTGAAGTAGGAATAGGAAAGAAATAGATATGAATAGCAAAAGAGGATATATGCATATCCAAGCTGTCAAAGGAATGAGATGGAGTGAGAGATGAAGTTTGAAGGTGAAGGAGTTTGAGGGATGGGGAGATTTGGGGTGGGGGAGGGAAAGAGAAAGAAAACAGATGCTAATGTTTACCTGTTGTGCTACTGGCCCATCTTATTTAACTCTAATAACTGTGTTAGTTACCTGTGCTATGAGTTTTGGAATAATACCAAATTTTTTTTTTTTGGGGGGGGAGGGAAGGGCCTCAGAAAAATTAATCCTAACTTGTACCAGAGGTCTTGTTTCTACTTGGCTGTGTATTAAAGGTGGTTGTGCCACTAAGCAACTTTGAATTATTCAGTCTTAATTAAAAACATTCTGGTACATGTCCTCCATCCCAAATACAATACAAACAGGTAACAACATTTCAACAAAAACAGAAATTTCTGATGCCGTGTCAAACTTAGCAAAACTATCTAAAGCACCCCAACCCCTCCCCCCACTAAACTAGTGTGTTGTATTATCAAGCTAGTTAGAGCTCCTTTTATCAAGGTGCGCTACGGGGGTTAGCGCGTCAGTTTTTTGGTGTGCCACGGGGGTTAGCGCGTGATGAAATGTCTGACGCGCTAACCCCCGTGGCACACCAAAAAACTAACGCCTCATCAATGGAGGCATTAGCGACTAGCGCGGCAGGCAGTTGAACGCGCGGAATTCCGCACGTTAACCGCCTACCGCAGCTTGATAAAAGGAGCTCTTAGTTTACTCCATAAAGAAATATACGAATTTGCCCAAAAAAGGTATTTCCAAAGCTGACATTTTTTCCAATCATTATAAAACTGAAAATAAAATTGTATTAAATTAGCTTAGTAATGGCTGTTTAAAACCTGCTCTCTGAATTTTGTTTTTGTTTTTTAAATTATTCATGGTATGGCACCAGCTTACCTATTACCTTAAGTTTATCCATCATCTTCTGCGACAATCTACAATATAAATCACTTACCTCCCCCCTTTTTACAAAACTGTAGAGTGCCTGCTGTAGAGTGCGGTGGTAACAGCACCACGCTCATAGGAATTTTATGAGCGACAGAGCTGTTACCTCAGTGGCTGGAGCTAAAAAACGCGCTACAGTTTTGAAAAGGGGGGGAGGGATTATACACTTTCCATTGGTTAGGAACATAACATTTGAACAGATCTATTTTTCTCTGCTTTTATATCAGACTGCAAAGATATGAAATTTTCTGCTCCTAAATCTCAGAATGAATCCAGATTAGCTAAACTTTAGAAAACATCTAAAATCCTACTGTTTAAATGATTTCATGAAAATTTTTTATTTTACCATTTTAAATTTAGCTGACATTAAAACTAAATGCACTCCCAGGAGATGCCTGATCTCTTTTTTATTGTAAATTGCATTGAACTGATATAACTATACAGTATAATCTATTACATATAGTCTACTGTATTGTATTGTCTTTCATTCATCTTTGTGTATCCTCTTAAAACTGTTTCCAAACTTTCCTTCCCATTTAACATTTTTTTTCTTCCTACATTTGTTTCTTACATTGATTTTTCACTTTCATTTTTTTAACCGCTTCTTCTTTCTATACCCGTCTCCTAGCTAATTTTTCACCTCCTTTCCCCTTTTCTACTCTTCAATCTCCCTTTTTTCTCTTTATCTACCTACTAGCTTTTCTTCCTCCTACTTAATCAATTGCTTCCTCTGTTTAACTTTATTCGCAGCCTTCTTTTCCTCCTTTGTCTTACTTAAACTCTAGGACTCCATTTATAACCCTTTACACTCACCCTACAGTTATCAAGCTTCTTTTGCCTCTTATTCCTTCATAAACTTAATCTCTTTCCTTGTTATTTGGTCCCTCATTGGCCAATAGACCTTTATTCTGTCTCTTACCTTCTAATTAGATTACCACATCCACTTTTACCTCTTCCCCAGCTCCTCTTTATTTCTACCTTTTCTAATTCCTTCACTGGCCTGTCTATTTCCTGTTTTTCAGCCCTTCTCTAGCAGCACTTCCCTATCCTTCACAGTTTTACACCATCATAAAACATAACATAAAAATGTACTTCTATACTGCAGTACCGTGAAGTTCTATACAGTTTACAAAAGTAAAAAATTATAGTTAAGTGAAGTATTTTAATTACCTAAATATCTAGTAAACAGATATGTTTTCAAATGTCTCCTGAACAATTGATAGGTACTAGAAGTCACGATTAAAAGATTTAAATCTTTATCCCAAGATGCTGCTTGATAGGATAGATGGTATCTTTTGAATTTACACCCTTTGACAGATGGAAAAGTGAATAATATATGTGAACGTCTAGTGTATTTAATATTAGCAAATGTGAAGAAATCTACAAGATAAATAGGTGTAAAACCAAACAAAACTTTATAACAAATGTAGCTAAACTTGAACTGCACTCAATGCCCCATTCTATTTAACATTTCCCTATACATAATCCCAAGTCACTTATCTTCTTTGTCACCCAAATGCTGAGACCCCACTCATACCATTCCCAACTCCCCACTTAATATAACTGCATTCTCACCCAATCCTTGGAGGGAGCACTTGCCAGCCCCAGGGCTCCCTTCCTGTAGAAACCCAGCTTCACCAGTTATCTATCTCAATCCCTTCAGGATCTCCACTTCGTGCTTATTTGCTCTCTTTTCCCCTTTCAATATAGCTCTCCTACCAGAATTGCTTTTAAAGCTCACCCTTTCCACCCAGTGATCACAATTGGCAGAAGGAGAAAGAAAGAAAGGATATTTCCTCTAGTCATCATCATCTCTGTATTCAGAAATTTATTTTAAAAATTTATATTTTGCTTAACAACCTAAGCGGATTACAATTTACATACTAATGTAATCTGGGATTTATAAATCACGCTATGCCTACAAAGGTTCAAGGTGACTTACAGTACAGAACCATGGACTCATTAACTAATCATTCATACATCAGAGGGCTACCAGTTTAGAAAAAAGCCTGGGATACAGAGAGAGGAGCCTAAGGCCCTGATTGGCTCAGACACCTAGGTCCCTGCCCCTTAGGAGGGGCTCTAGGCATCTGAGCAACTCAGAGTCTTAGGCTCCTCCCCAAGCATCACATGATGAACCAAGGAGGGGAAGGCTTGCCTCAGAGCTGCCTCCCTTCTGCTCTCTTCAAAGATACTGGAGGAGGGGGGGGGTGTCATTTTGTAGGGGCATCCCTCCTGCCTTTTTTGGGGGGTGAAGGGGGGAGGGGAGAGGGTAGGGGATGGTTGAGGGGGCACCTGGCTCAGGGAGGGCCTCAGTTGGCAGGATGGAGTGGGCAACCCTGTTGTCAATTTTTTCTCATGCAGCATGGCTGGAGAGAGTGGGCATCCCTACTGCCAATTTTCGCAGGGGTGGGGGTGTCAGTTCTTGGTGCCAGTTCATCGTGGGGATGTCAGGAAGGGCTGTCATCGGCAGGGGACCTATTTTCTTTTTTTTTAATGGTGCAAATATTGTGCGTGTGCCCATTAAAACCCCCCACAAAACAACGTTTTCCTGCCCTGAACAGCTGAGTTGCAGGAGGCTGCTTTGGGGCTTCCACTGCCTCTCAGCTGTTCGGGCTTCCCCCAGACAGCTCTACACATGCATGAGAGTCACTCTCACAGCGATTAATTAACAGGAGAGACGGGAATTATGATGAACCTCTACGCCAGTGGTTCCCAAACCCTGTCCAGGGGGACCCCCAGCCAGTCGGGTTTTCAAGATATCCCTAATGAATATGCATGAGAGAGATTTGCATACCTGTCACTTCCATTATATGCAAATCTCTCTCATGCATATTCATTAAGGATATCTTGAAAACCCGACTGGCTGGGGGTCCCCCAGGACAGGGTTTGGGAACCACTGCTCTACGCGAATCATTTGTGTGCAAAATTTTTAGTGCATCAACAGCTCTATTAGAATCAACCAAAAATTGGATTAGAGCGTACCCATGCGGTCTTACTGATCCAGTTTAGTGCATCTAGCTCTGAGAGAACGAGATGGTAGATATTTTCTGATGACTTGATTTGGTACCAAGGTGCCTTTCCATATATTGCTTGACGTTAAATTGTCAAGATTTTACATTCAAAGTGAAATGTTATAAGTAGCCAACACTGTGGATCAGTCAAGCAGGAGGGAGCAGGAGTCTACATTCAAAAGACAGTGACACAAGAGGATGCATAATTCAGAATTTCTCGTCCAGGAAGGTGGCAGTACTAATCATGGTAACAACACAAGTAGGTGCAGGACACAGTGGTTATGATTGTCAGAGAGGACAGGACAGCAAACCAGCAACGTTACCAGTTGGGGCTAGTGGTGGCAGTCATCGTTGAGGATGGTGGCAAAAGAACAGGGACTGGTTATGGTAATTTTAAGTGCCTGAGTCCTTAGGTCTTCCTACTCCGTAGCCTGTAAGTTCAAGGCTAAGGAAAGCACTGACTTGTTGCCTACTGTATATACTCAAATATAAACCGACCCGAATATAAACCAAGGTAACCGTTTTCCTCTCAAAAAGGAGGCAAAAGGTTGACTTGAATATAAACCAGGTGGTTAATATTCAAGTGCAGTGCCTTGCCTTGCCTTGCCCGGCTCTGCATCCTATTCTCCCTCCCTCGCTGCTCTGCCAGGCTCTGCATCCAGCCCCCTCACTCCCCTGCCTGCCTCTGCACCCAGCCCCAATTCCTTCCTGCTAGATTCTGTACCCTGTCCTCCCTTATCTCCCGATGACTTGCAGGCCTCCACTGGGCCTGCCATGAGACCTGGTTGGCCAGTGGTAGCCAGGACAGGAGGGACCTCTCCCACCTCCCCCATGTACCTTTAATATCCCTGGTGGTCCAGCGGTGAATCACTGCAGGAGCAACCTTCCTTCACTCCTGCCCATGCAGAGTTGCCAAGTGATTAGCCGTGAGTTTCGCGGTCCCATGAGAACTCGTGGCAGCTAGTCAGCTAGCGGCTCTGCGTGAGCAGGAGCAAAGGAATGTCACTCCTGCTGCAGTTCACCGCTGGACCACAAGGGATACTAAAGGTAAGGAGGGGAGGTGGGAGGGAGGTAAAAATTCTTAGAATCAGCTGAGACAGGAGGTGGGCCAAGTCTCACAGCAGGCCTGGCAGAGACTTGCAACAGGTTGGGGGGGGAGCACTCAGCGCTGACCCAAATGTAAACCGAGACCCATATTTTTGGCCCATTTCTTGGGGCCCAAATATCTGGTTTTATATTCAAGTATATACGGTATGTCAAATTTTTTGTGACATACCTTCCAGCTCTTAGGAACATACTGGTGTGTCCCAACACACAGGCTGAGACCCACTGATAAATTGATAAGAAATGATCAGTGCTATATTAGGCTCCCCACCAGCTCATGATGGACAATGCACAGAATGAGAGTAGTACATGTTATTAACACATGAAATCTTGCTGTATAGTAAAGGGATAAGACAAGTGTAACAATATACTAAAGGCGAAAAATATATCTCAGATTTCTTTCTATATCTATTTCAGAATTCCTGTCCCTTTTTAACAGTTCAGAAATTCTAGACTTTCGTAATGATATACTTAACTATCTTCAGGCTACTAAAGACTGGATACTCCAGTGCTAAACAATACTATACCCAGCAATTTCCTTCTTGGTTTATTATTGCATAATGCAATATATTTTGTTTTATATGCTTCTATATGCCTCTACTGAAAACAGAGTTCACAAAGTTCACTCACTTGCTTGCTGTGTCCATTTCATCTTCATCATCATGCAAGGCAAAATCATGTGTAATGGGTCTCTTTAGCCGAGTCTGTAATGAAAAACCATAAAACAACTCAAAACAAACTCTGAAAGATTAGTTTAGTCTATTCTCCTTTTCTGATCATTCACTATAATATAAGGGAAGCTTTAGTATAACAATAGCAGCAGCCAACAAAGTGAATTTATCTGGTTATTTTCCCTTTGCCAGCCCAGCCCTGCACAACATATGGCCCCCAGGCCACATGTGGCCAAAAATGGCTCTCACTGCGGCCTGGCTCTCCTGCGCCTGTCCCACTTTTGTAGTCTAGGATTTCTTCCTGCTTCCCTGACGCAGCAACACCAAGACACGCACAGCGACTGCAGTCCAGAAGCCTTCCCCTCCCCCCCAACATCAATTCTGATGTCAGAGAGGAAGATCCGGGTCAGTCAGGCATTGGCTGGCCCGGAACTCCTCTCCGACATCAGAATTGATGGGGGGGGGGGGGGGGTGGGAAGGCTTGTAGGCCCGGTGCTTGGGGACTGCAGTCGCTGCACGCGCCTTGGTGGTGCTGCATTGGGAAGCAGGGAGAAGCAGGGTGGCTTGGAGGGGCAGGAAGAAAGAAAAGGGTGGCAGGGAGAGAGAAAGAAAGACAGACAGAAAGAAAGAAAGGGAGGGTAGGGGAAGCAGGCTGTGTCGGGGAAGCAGGGTGGCTTAGGAGGGCAGGGAGAGAGAAAGACAGACAGAAAGAAAGAAGGGGGCAGGGAGAGAGGAAGAAAAAGTTGGACTCATGGAGGGACAGAGAGAGATGTTGGGGAACGAAATGAGGTCTGGAGGAGAGGAAGCATTCAGGAGGTAGAAAGAAGGGAAGAAATATTGGATGCACAGTCAGAAAGAAGTCTAACCAGAAACTAATTAAATCACCAGACAACAAAGGTAGGACAATGATTTTATTTTCAATTTAGTGATCGAAATTTGTCAGTTTTGAGAATATATATCTGCTGTGTGTTTTGTGTGCATATGAAAAATGAAAGGAAAAAATTCCATTACAATTAGTAAAGGGGGCAGGATCTGGGGCAGAGCTTGGGTGGGTTTAGGGCGCAGCTTGGTAGGTCTGTAGTTGGGGGTACTTAGCTTAGCTTGAAGTACTTGAGAAACACTGCTATAGGCAATCAGCTGCCGCTAGTGCCTCTCCTCTCCTGCCATCTTCCCTGCTGGCACCCCCTACTGGCGTCTCATGGTTCGTCTGGATGGGCCCTGTGCATGCACCTGATGTCATCACAGCAACGTCCATGCACTTCCAGGTGCCTTGAGCTGTGGCCACTACCTGTGGCCCTTGCTACATTTTCCGACTTTGTTTTGGCCCCGGATCATTTTTGAGTTGTGCAGGCCTGACTTAGACACACAAAGTACCATAGTAATCTATGGAATGTTGCGTGTCTAAGTGGTTTGAAAATATGTCTCTATGCATGCAAGCCCCCTACTAAAGACTGGAAACAGATACTAATTATAACAAATGTTAACCCCAATCAATTTGTCTACTGGGGAAAAATATGGTGTTTCTCTGAATAGTAAAACAAGAAATATTATGGTTTATACTACTACTATTCCTATTTCTTATCACTGAAGTGGTACCATGCATATTCATCACTGAAACAGACACATGAGAGAGTCCCTGCTACATAGACAAACACAAAGAGGAAACCAGAGGTAAAATGGAAGAATTCAAAACAGTCACAGAATTCCAAGTGAAGAAACTACTGAGAAGAGTGAAACCAGGCTCAACATCCCTTGACACATGCCAAATTCATCCAATGAGAGAGCTCAAAGGCCCAAGATTCTCCTACCTCACGGACCTTATCAACAACTCATTACAGTCCAGACAAGTTCCACTTAAATGAAAACTCTCCATCTTCAAGCCCATACCGAAGAATAAAGAGAAAGACCTAGAAAACCTCTCTAACTACAGACTGGTAGCCAACAAGCCATGGATATTCAAACTAATAGACAAACAAGCATGCCAACAAATATCAGATTTCCTGGAAAACTCATCTAAGCTGGACCAAGCCCAATAAAGATTCAGAAGACACCAAAGCATAGAGACCGTTCTAGTAGCAGTGCAGGACTTCGTCCTTAACGGAGAAGACACGCTGCTGGGATTCCTAGACTTCTCAGCAGCCTTCAAAGTAGTCCAACACACTGCTAAAATCATGTTGCAGAGTAGGCCTCAAAGGAAAAGCCATGGCATGGATAGAATAATTTCTATCTAAAAAGAGTAGAATACCAAGGGGATACCAGAAACTGGAAAGAAACTGACATGGGGCTCCATTATGCTTTTCAACATCTTCCTCCAACACACATGCTTTTCAACATCTTCCTCCAACCTCCGGAAAAATTCATCAGAAAACTGGGGTGGGAATGCTACATTTAAGCAGTTGACGTCTAATTGATCATACCACTGAGGAGACAGGATGCAATGACTAAACACATGCTCAAGACAGGCCTAGAGAAAATCTTTGGGTGGTTCTAAGGAAATGGTCTGGTAGCTAAAAAAGAAAAGACGGAACTACTACTCATAAATAAATGGGGAGGAAACAGCCCCAGCTTCAACTTAACACTAAATGTATATACCATAGAACCATCCATGAATGGGGTGAGGAACTTAGGTGTATCGCTGAACCCAAGCCTAGACATGACAACATAGATCCGATGTATCGTCAAAAATGCTTACGGCAAACTCTACTGGATTAGAGGACTGAAACTCTACCTCTCCCCCCAAGCAATGTCCAACATAGTAATATCCCTGGTACTCACAATCTTTGACTACTGCATTGCAACCCCGCTGGGTTTACCAAAATACATGATCAGACAGATCCAAACAGTACAAAATGCTACAGCAAGGTTTTTGCTAGGTAAATCAAGACAGACAAGTGACACCCGACTACTGAAAGAGTTGCACTAGTTTCTGATTTAGAGTAGGGTGAAATTCAAAATCTTATTGCTGACACACAAAACTGTTCACCTCTCAAAACTGCAATACCTAGCAGCCAAACTAAAAAAACCATACGCCACTACGTGCTCTTCGCTCGAGCCAAGAGTCCCTACTACAAATACCTTCCTTCAAAGACATCAAATACAAAAGCACCAGGACAAGAATGTTCTTAGTAATGGCTCAACGTGGTAGAACGCCCTGCCGAAGGAATTAAAGCTAGAAAAGAACACCGGAAAATTCAAGAAAGGGATAAAGACTATCCTTTTCTCAGACTACTTCAATTGAAATTATGAAGTAGTCTGAGAGGAAGCTAGAACTTTCAGGAATGCGTGTAAATAGTTTATATTTAGTTGAAATGTTCAACTTCCTTAGGTAAGAGCGGATAGCGTACCTGGTTTTAAGAAAGGTTTGGACAAGTTCCTAGAGGAAAAGTCCATAGTCTGTTATTGAGAAAGACATGGGGGAAGCCACTGCTTGCCCTGTATCCGTAGCATGGAATATTGCTACTTCTTGGGTTTTGGCCACGTACTAGTGACCTGGATTGGCCACCGTGAGAACGGGCTACTGGGCTTGATGGACCATTAGTCTGACCCAGTAAGCTATTCTTATGTTCTTATATAGTGTACTTAGCTGCAATAGTATATGTATATATATGTAGGACAATTGATTTGGTATAAACGTGTTGTTGAAGATTTCCTGGAATTTATAGGTGTGACAGTTGTTACCGATGATATGAAAACTGAGATTGTGAATGAATCGAAATTAAGTGAATAAATGAAGACACATTAAAATTTGGAAACTCAGCCTTGAGACCTTGTAATTAAAAGATTAAGCTCACAGATTGGCATTCCTTGTCTAAATTGCTGTTTCTACATTCTAGCTATGCTACAGAAGTTCAAAAGGTTGATATTGTGACTCTTAAGACATATACATCCATGGAGTTTATAGATAAGTTCTCAGAGGAACACAAAACTTGGATGTTTTATAGAGAGAATCTGTTCCTTGTAGATTAGAACATACAATGCTAATTGGAAGGTCATACAGAAGTTAAGATGTGTCTGTAGGAAGTAGGGCATGATTGATGTCTGAGAAGGTCAGAGATCAAAAGTGATTTAGAAAGAAAAAGTGAAACACTGCCACCTGCTGGGTTTACAAACTAACATTAGAATGGACTTAATATTAAATTAAAGATTTAAATGTAACATTGACGCAAGGCATTTTTGGAAAGGAAGTCATGTGATCAACTGTGCCATTGTATTCTAAAGCAGTGATTCCCAACCCTGTCCTGGAGGAACACCAGGCCAATCGGGTTTTCAGGCTAGCCCTAATGAATATGCATGAGAGAGATTTGCATATGATGGAAGTGATAGGCATGCAAATTTGCTTCATGCATATTCATTAGGGCTAGCCTGAAAACCCAATTGGCCTGGTGTTCCTCCAGGACAGGGTTGGGAACCACTGTTCTAAAGCATGATAATTATTACAAATGATGTCACATAGGGTATAAATCTGTTTGTTTTTGCTTTCTCTCTTTGAAGAGCACTGAAATTGTGATGGCTGCTTTTCCCAGACAATAGGAGCACTGTTAACAAAACCTAATTGTTTATTACATGGCTTTTCCTCAAGTCTGTTATTTGAATTCACAGAACGGAGTCTCTAGCCCAGTCATGTGGGAGACAGAATCCATTCTGGCAATTCTTTTAGCCTGAGGTTCAAGTCTTCTAGCCTGGCTTGAACAGTGTACATATAAGTAGGATGATTAATTAGGGTATAATTATGCCAGTATTAATAACTCTGTATTGTAACACCACTACAGAAGCCCCTTGTAACTCTGTATAGAGGTCATGTACTGTAATACCTCGTAGAAGATCTTTGTAACTCTGTATTGCAACACCACTACGGAAGCTCATGTATTGTAACACCTTTACAGAAGCTTATGTAAACTGTTCTGAATTGACTCCCCAGTCATTAGTAGCGGTATAGAAGTCTCAATAAACAAATATAGAACTTACAATCTAGTCAAGAATACAGTATACTGTATGACAAATCTAGTCAAACATATATGACAAACAAGAGCACCTAAGAAAATGTATTATACACAAGTGATCAATGTATAAAAACGGGTACGGGTAATGCATTTGATACATTGCTTTTCTGTTGTATAGTACAGTTTACATATTTAATAGGTACTTTCTCTATCCCTAGTGGCTTCACAGTTTAAGCTGTTCTAGCTGGGGCAATGGAAAGTGATTTGCCCAAGGAGTCACAGTGGGACCCAGTTTCCCAGGTTCTCAGTCCACTGTACCAACCATTAAGCTGTTCATCCATTCTAATAGTATTCTTAATCTGGTAAAGGTAGCTTGACCCACTGGCTCAGGACATCTGTTCTAAGCAAATTATACTATAAATGCAAATTATGCTACAAATTTAGCTCCAATCATAACACACTTCTCAAACACACATTCCAAGAGGCAAAAATACAACAGTCCAGTATAGCATTCAAAAATCAGGTCTAAACAAAACAGATCTAAACAAAAGCCTAATTCAACAAAATACAAAGGAAGCTTTTTCTTAAAAGAGGACAAGTTTGTTTGCTTCTTCAGCTCCAAGAGCAACTTGTTCCATTTATAAGGTCTAGTCAGAGAGAACATGCCAAATCTGGTTTTGTTCAATCTCCAACTATGAAAATTAAGAACTACCAAATCCCCTGCACTGGCTATAGCACTGTAAGTTAGATTTCAAATAATCTGCATAATCTTCAAAAAGTCCACAATAAACCAAAACTAACAGCTTAGAGCAAATGCCTATATGTAACCATCCCTAGGAATACAATGCTAAAGTCAACAGACTTTAGTCAAGTTTTCCTACAGATGGTCACATATATATGTGATGCAGCCTTGAAGAGTAGTTTTATAATTTTGCTGCTGTATAGTTACATTCATTATCAATACCTGATTAAACCTATTCCAACAATAATGCTAACTGTCAACATTTTATTTGGTATCTTCTTTAAGATGGCTTCCTTTCTTCCTCTGAGATACATTCATACATGTTTCCAAAGTTTATTTGATTTATCGCGTATTAGTTATCTAAGCAGTTTACAATATAAAACTACTAATAAAACAGAAAAAAACATCATAAAATCAATAGGAAAAATTAGAGACCTGAAATCATGACATAAAAACTTATTTTTATACTGCAATACCATAAAGTTCTATGCAGTTAGCAAAAGAAAATTGAATTGCGACCTAATGAGAATTTCAACTACAATTTCTCAGCAAACTAGCAAAGAGATTTCTCCTGAAATGTTGATAGGTACTAGAAGTCACTATTTGGGGTTGCAAATCTCTATTCCACAATGCTGCTTGATATGACAAAAGACAATGATATTTTTTAAATTTGCATCCTTTGACAGATGGAAAAACAAAAAGCGAATGTGTATGTCTAATCTAATTCTTAAATTTATATACTGGGTCATCTTTTAAAAATAAAAGCTCAACTCGGTTTACATAAGATAATGAAATGGAAAAGTCAGACATCAGTGTTCTCCCTAAGGCCTTTTAGCCGGGCGGTCCGCCTGGCTAATTTAGATGACCCCCCCGGCTAAATTCTGCTGCTGCCCCCGCTGCTCAACAAAACAAAAAAAAAAACGGCTTGGAGATTTCACGCCTTAGCCCGTTGCGAACTTATGCTCCGGGGCTCTAACGTGTGCGTGCCGGCTTCCCTTCTCTTCCCTCCGAAACCGGAAGTTATGTCCGGGGGGGGGGAGGGGAAGAGAAATGAAGGGCAGCCGGCACGCACATGTTAGAGCCCCGAAGCATGCGTTTGCTATGGGCTAAGGCGTGAGACAGGTCAGTGAAGCTTACAATTTGCTGTTCTTGCTGCAGGGTCCTGCCTACTTTCTGTTTCCACAAAGGCAGGACCCGGCAACATTTCTCCCAATAGGTCAATCGCGATCTTGGGCCGATCAGCTTTTCTCTCCCCGACGTCAATTCTGCCATTGGAGAGGAAGTTTTGGCCAGCCAATCGCTGCCTGGCTGGGCCGGAACTTCCTCTCCGACTGCAGAATTGACGTCGGGGAGAGGAATGCTGGTTGGCCTGAAGCAGGGAGAGCTTGGGGCGGCGGCGGCAGCTTTGGGGCCTGTTATCTGATGGCGGGGGTGGCTTGGGGGCCTGTTCCCCGATGGCAGTGGCAGTGGCTTGAGGGAGGTCAGGGAGAAAGAAAGAAAGAGGGCAGGCAGGGAGACAGAAGGAAAGAAGAGAAACAGAAAAAAGAAAGGGGGCATGAAGATCGAAAGAAAGAAAGGTCATGGAGAGAGGAAGAAAAAGTTGGGGGAGGGAATGAGGTCTGGAGGAGAGGAAGCATACAGGCTGAAAGAAGGGAAGAAAGATTGGATGCACAGTCAGAAGAAGAAAGTGCAACCAGAGACTCATGAAATCACCAGACAACAAGGTAGGGAAAATGATTTTATTTTAAATTTAGTGATCAAAATGTGTCTGAATTTATATCTGCCGTCTATATTTTACACTATGATCCGATTCAAAGTGGAAATAGAAATGCCAAAGGGGAAGAGAACCATTGCAACAGCGTTTAATTTCAAGAAAGGGAACTATGACACCATGAGGCAAATGGTAAAGAGAAAACTCAAGAACAGTTCCAGGAAAACACAGACGGTGGAGCAAGCCTGGACCTTATTCAAGGACACGGTAAATGAGGCGCAAAACCTGCATATACCCAGATTTAGAAAAGGGAGCAAAAAGAATCAAACAAAAGACCCGGAATGGATAACCAATGAAGTTAGAAGGTGATAGGAGACAAGAAAAAATCATTCAAGAAATGGCAAAAGGATAAAACTGAGGAAAACTGGAAAGAGCACAGGAAACATCAAAAAGAATGTCACCGTGTGGTCAGAATAGCAAAAAGAGAGTATGAGGAGAGACTTGCCAAGGAGGCACAAAATTTTAAACCATTCTTTTGATATGTGAAAGGAAAACAACCGGCATGGGAGGAAGTGGGACCCCTGGATGAGGGAGGCAGAAAAGGAGTGATAAAGGAGGAAAAGGAGGTAGCAGACAGATTAAACACATTCTTCTCATCAGTCTTCACAAAAGAGGACACATCCAATGTGCCGGAACCGGAAAAAACCTTCAAGGGGGATCAAGAGGAAAAATTATTATCAATAGAGGTGAGCCTTGAGGATGTACTCAAACAGATAGATAGACTAAAAACTGACAAATCGCCGGGACCAGATGGAATCTACCCAAGAATACTGAAGGGGCTCAGAGACGAAATAGCGGAGTTACTACAGAAAATTTGCAACCTATCCTTGAAAACGGGGTAGTCCTGGAGGACTGGAGGATAGCGAATGTTACACCTATCTTCAAAAAAGGAGTGAGAGGCGACCCGGGGAACTACCCGGTGAGCTTGACCTCAGTTCCGGGGAAGATGGCCGAATCACTGATCAAGGAAAGTATCAATGAGCATATAGAAAAAAATAACCTGATGAGAACAAGCCAGCATGGTTTCAGTAAAGGAAGATCATGCCTAATGAACCTACTGCACTTCTTTGAGGGGATAAGAGAACAATTGGACAAAGGTGACCCCCTAGACATCGTATATCTGGATTTCCAGAAAGCCTTCGACAAGGTACCCCATGAGTGCCTACTGAAGAAACTGTGGAGCCATGGGGTGGAAGGGGACGTACACAGATGGATCAAAAATTGGCTGGCAGACAGGAAGCAGAGGGTAGGAGTAAAGGGACACTACTCAGACTGGAAAGGCGTCACAAGTGGTGTCAAACAGGGGTCAGTGCTGGGACCGCTGCTGTTCAATATATTCATTAATGACCTGGAAGTGGGGACGAAGTGCGAAGTTATAAAATTTGCGGATGACACAAAACTCTCCAGTAGGGTTAGAACTGTTGAAGAATGTAAAGAACTAAAAGGGACTTGAACAAACTGAGTGAATGGGCAAATAAATGGCAAATGTGCTTCAATGTAGAGAAATGCAAAGTCTTGCACATAGGGAAAGGAAACCCGGTGTACAACTACAAGATGGGGGGGATGGTATTGGGAAAAAGCAACCTAGAAAGGGGCTTGGGGGTTTTAGTGGACCAATCAATGAAGTCGGGAGCACAATGCGCAGCAGCCTCAAAGAAGGCGAACAGAATGTTGGGCATTATCAAAAAAGGAATCACTACCAGAACCAAAGAAGTTATCCTGCCACTATATCAGGCGATGGTACGCCAGCATCTGGAATACTGCGTTCAATACTGGTCACCGTACCTTAAGAAGGATATGGCGACACTCGAGAAGGTCCAGAGAAGAGCAACAAAAATGATAAAGGGCATGGAAGACCTTTCATATGCTGAGAGGCTGGAGAAATTGGGGATCTTTTCCCTGGAAAAACGGAGACTTAGAGGGGACATGATAGAAACTTACAAGATCATAAAGGGTATAGAGAAGGTAGAGAGGGGCAGATTCTTCAGACTGGCGGGGGAAACAAAAACAAGAGGGCACTCAAGAAAATTGAAGGGAGACAGATTCAGAACAAATGCTAGGAAGTTCTTCTTCACTCAGAGGGTGGTGGATACCTGTAATGCGCTTCTGGAGGAGGTGGTAGAGCAGAGTACGATTTTGGGTTTCAAAAAGGGGTTGGACAAGTTCCTGAAGGAAAAGGGGATTGAGGGGTATAGTTAGAGGGGTACTATATAAGATAAAATTTCTTAAGTAAAGGATCACTTACAGGTCACTGACCTGGGGGGCCCGCCGCGGGAGCGGACTGCTGGGCACGATGGACCTATGGTCTGACTCGGCAGAGGCGATGCTTATGTTCTCCTTGAAAAAGTACTTCCTGATGTAACTTCTGAGTTGACCTCCCCTTCTCCAACTCAAATCAAATCTAATTCTACTACTTCACCCCATTTTTGGAAAATATTTGTTTGTACTGTACATCGATAACTAATTAGCTGTCCTCAAATCAGTCAGTTAGCCTTGACTCCCTTTCTCAGTATGCCTTCTATTCCATGTCACAATTCAGCATGTCTCTTGCTGAAGTAGCCAATGAACCTTCCCAGTGCTGGCTCAAGGTATGAGTCAGGTGAGGCACTGTCTCAGAGAACCAAAAGCTTTTCTCACAAGCACAAACATTGGCATAGTTAGGGTGGGAGGCACCTGGGGGGTTGGCACCCCCCGTGCCCTCCTCTCTGCCTCCTCCTATCATGCCAATCCCCTCCCACTCCTTGCGCACCCTCATGCCACACTCCCACCCCCATACCTCTTTTAAATCTTCGCCAGCGTGAGCAGCTTCTCAGCTGCTCATGCTGGCATTGGCTTTCCCTCTGAAGTCATTGCCTGGTCCTGCAACCCAGAAGTGATTTCAGAGGGAATCAAACCGGTGCAAACAGCAGACCAGAGTAGCTGCTCGTGCTGGCAAGATTTTAAAGAGGTATGGTGGGGGTGGGGATAGGAATGCACGAGTGTGCTGGGGTGGAGAGGTGCTTGGGAAACCCCCATGCCCTCCTCTCTGTCCTATGCTCTGTCCACGCCTACCCTCCTTGCGCCCCCAGCGCCTTTCATGCCACACTCACGCCTTCCCTTCCCACCTCCATACCTCTTTAAATCTTCACCAGCATGAGCAGCTACTCTGGTCTGCTGTTTGCACCGGTTTGATTCCCCTGATTGGCCTACTGCTCAAGCTGGCTTTCCCTCTGACGTCACTTCCTGGCACCGCAACCCAGAAGTGATTTCAGAGGGAGCCAGGCCGGCATGAGCAGCCGGTTAGAGTAGTTGCCAGCATTGGTGAAGATTTTAAAGAGGTACGGGTGCAGGAAAGGGAGGGCACTAGTGTGGTGTGGGGGGAGTTGCAGAAAGGTGCTGGCACCCTCACCATGATGGCATCTGGGGTGGTCTGCCCCATTCCCCCTTATTACACCCACTGAGAATATGATTTTGCTCTTACTATTCTGCTCTCTTCTCTGCATAGTCATTGCACTGTGCAGACTTAAATGCAACAGGCTATTTCTTGTTCTTATGTTTAAATATGGGTCAGTGCCAGCAGCCAAGCTTGGAGGAAAACTCAGGAATGAGCAAAGCAATATGCAATCACTGTTGTAAAAGGCAGAGCTGATGCTGGCAGTGGTGGTGGTGATGGTGTGTGTATGTGGGGTTGGGGGCTGCTACAGTAACTACTGGCTCAGGGCAGCACAATGCCTCAAGCCAGCACTGAGCCTACCCATCCCTACAACCAGCCAATTTGCTCTTCCCTCCTCTAAAAATAGAAACAGCAAGCCAGTTCACAGCAAAAGCAGCCAGAAGCCAGCATCAAAAAATAAAAGCTATATGGTTCCTTACCAATTAGTTCTTCTATTTTGCTTTGTTTCCAGTCTTCTTCAAGTGTACGGAATAGCACATAGGGCACCACACAGCTCTCAGGATGTTTGATCCACGCAATGCCTATACTTTCCTGCTGAGCTCTCATTTCATTCTCGTGAGAATAGCATAAGACAACAGGCACTGCGAGACTCCAACACATCAATAATTGCGAGGTGCCTAAATCTGAGCAATTCCATGCACTACAAGACACTGTAGAGGAAAAGCAGAAGAACTGGTGAGGAACCCTATGGCTTTTACACTCCTTGATCTCAGCTGTTGGCCAAAATCTATAGGCCACTCAAATATGTTATGGAGAGGGGAATTCTGTGCAAATTTTACACTGCGCACATGCGCAGAATTCCCTCAAGAGTAGTACATAGCATCTGTATCATTAAGATATTTTCTGCTGGTATGCTGTACCAGAAAAGCATAGAGTCAGGGAATGCCTCCACAGTAGCTGAGAAACACACACAAAGCTAATCCCCTCACCACTGTTTCTTAGAAAGCTTTATGGTTCAGCCCCTTTAAAGGATGTGTTCTGAAATAGGAACGGATGGGCTGGTAAAGCAGCAAAACAACTGCTCTCTTCTCTGCTGTGTTTTTTTCTGTCTTACCCACCCTCTCCCCAACACATCCCAAAGTTAATAGGCAGCAAATTTCCAGAATTTAAGGCAGAAACAAGACAGAAAGGGCTGGAGAATGTATCACTAAGAGGAAAAGATGGAGAGAGAAGAGGAGGTGCTGGAGCATACAACTTGCATGCATGTCTCTGAGACCTCATGACTATAAAGCTCAGTGCAGGGTGGAAGGAGGCGAAAGCAGCAGAGTCCTGTACACAGTACCAGGAATATTTATCACCACTGTGAAACTCTCATGGAAGCTTAGCAGAGAAAATAATAATTTTTTTTGCACTGTTTTTAGACTGAAAAATGAATAAAGATATTAAAAAAATAAAAAAATAAAAAATTATTTATTATAGACCGCAATGTTAGGAAGTTCTACTTTACGGAGAGGGTGGTGGATGCCTGGAATGCGCTCCCGAGAGAGGTGATGGAGAGTAAAACTGTGACTGAGTTCAAAGAAGCGTGGGATGAACACAGAGGATCTAGAATCAGAAAATAATTAAATTTTGAACTAAGGCACGGTCTGTGTCTGTGTATGGCCGTTTGGTGGGGGATGGGCTGGGAAGGGCTTCAGTGGCTGGGAGAGTGTAGATGGGCTGGAGTAGGTTTTAACAGAGATTTCGGCAGTTGGAACTTAAGCACATTATCGAGTAGAGCTTTGGATTCTTGCCCAGAAATAGCTAAGAAAAAAAAAATTTTAAAATTTAAATTGAATCAGGTTGGGCAGACTGAATGGACCACTCGGGTCTTTATCTGCTGTCATCTACTATGTTACTATAACCGAATAAGTTCAAAGCGGTTTACAATAAGATTAGCCAGTACAATATTGGGAATGTACAATCAACAAATAATAAAAATCATAGAAACGTTAGTCATTACTTATTCCATTTTTTAAACAAATAAGTTTATAGCTGATGACAAAACATTGGGTATTAATTAGTAAGAGGACAATGATCCAATACTTCATAGAAACATTATAAGAACATAAGAAGATAAGCAGTGCCTCTGCTGGGTCAGACCAGGGGTCCATTATTCCCAGCAGTCTACTCATGCAGCAGCCCATCAGGTCCAGGACCTGTTAGTAACCCTCTATCTGTACCCTTCTATCCCCTTTTCCTTCAGGAAATTGTCCAATCCCTTCTTGAACTCCAAAACCGTACCCTGTCCTATCACGCTATCTGGAAGCGTTGGGTGAAGAAGAACTTCCTAGCATTGGTTCTGAATCTGTCCCCTTTTAAGTTTTCCGAATGCCCTCTCATTCTTGTAGTTTTCGAAAGCTTGAAGAATCTGTCCCTCTCCACTTTCTCTATGCCCTTCATGATTTTGCAAGTCTCTATCATATCCCCTCTAAGTCTCCGCTTCTCCAGGGAAAAGAGCCCCAGTTTCTCCAATCTTCCAGCGTATGAAAGGTTTTCCATACCTTTTATCAAACGTGTTGCTCTCTTCTGAATCCTCTCGAGTATCGCCATATCCTTCTTTAGGTACGGCGACCAATATTGGATGCAGTACTCCAGATGTGGGCGCACCATTGCCCGATACAACGGGAGGATAACTTATTTTGTTCTGGTTGTAATCCTCTTCTTGATTATATCTAGCATTCTATTCGCTTTCTTAGCGGCCGCTGCGCACTGTGCCGACGGCTTCATGGTCTTGTCCACTATTACCCCCAAGTCCCTTTCTTGGGTACTCTCACTCAGTAACAGCCCTCCCATCGTGTAGCTGTACCTCGGGTTTCTGTTCCCTATGTGCAAGACTTTACATTTCTCTATATTAAACTTCATCTGCTGTCTTGTCGCCCACTTCTCTAGCTTGTTCAGGTCCCTTTGTAAATCTTCGCAGTCCTCTTTAGTCCTAGCCCCATTAAATAATTTGGCGTCGTCTGCGAATTTTATTACTTCGCACTTCATTCCTGTTTCCAGATCATTTATAAATACATTGAACAGCAGCGGTCCAAGCACCGACCCCTGCGGAACACCACTCGTAACCCTCCTCCAGTCCAAGTAGTGGCCCTTCACTCCTACCCTCTACTTCCTTCCCGCCAACCAATTTCTGATCCATCTGTGTACGTCTCCTTCCACCCCATGGTACTTCAGTTTCCGAAGTAGGCATTCATGGGGTACTTTGTCAAAGGCTTTTTGGAAGTCTAAATATACGATGTCTATGGGGTCCCCTTTGTCCATCCGTTTGTTAATTTCTTCGAAGAAGTGCAATAAGTTCGTCAGGTATGATCTTCCCTTGCAGAAGCCATGTTGGCTTGTTACCATAAGTTTATTCCTTTCTAGATGCTCCTTGATGCTTTCTTTTATCAGTGCTTCCGTCATTTTCTTTTATCAGCGCTTCTGCCATTTTCCCCAATCTACCCATCCGCAGTAACCATTAACTCTTCTTCTCTCTAAGAGATCCCACGTACCTAGCCCAGGTTTTCTTAAATTCAGACAAAGTCTCTGTCTCTGCCACTTCTTCCGGGAGACTTCCCTCCAAATCCAAATCCCTTGAAATACCACAAGCTTTTTCCATATATCTACGAATTGGCCAACCATTTACAGATGGAAAAGCAAACTGGTTTATACTATGGGTAACTCGTGAATGTTTTAGTAACAAAAATTGTTCAAGCACATATGATGGTGCCAATCCATATAACACTTTGTAAAACATGCAAGCAAATTTAAACATGATTCTTGCTTGAACGGGAGGCCAATGAAGTTTCAAATAATATTCAGTTATATGATATTTCTTTAAAGAAAATAACAGCCGAACTGCAGTGTTCCGTGTTGTCTGTAACTGTTTAAGTAAATAAATAAGATTACAATAATTAAGAATATTTAGAACAATGATTGAACAATTTAAATTGTGACAAATAGCTGCTAATAGTATGCAGATTTTTTTAAGAATTAAAAATATCCTTTTTTAAAAAAGTTAAAATATGAAAATTTACGCTGGCTTTTTAACAAAGCTGCGTTAGAGATCTCTACTGCGGGATGACAAGGTAAATGCTCTGAGACACAGAATTCCTATGAGTGTCGGAGCATTTACTTCACTGGCCTACAGTAGAAACCTCTATTGTTGTTTTGTAAAAGTAGCCCTTAGTGATAGTTCAGCATCTAAATGCAATTTTAGCTGGAATTCGACAAGCAACAAAAATTTTTTGTTTTTTCTGCATTTACTTTTAATTTGTGCATTAACATCCAGTTTTCCATTCAGAACAGCAAAGCCTTTATTCTAGAAAAAATTGTTGTAACTGTACATAAAGGAATAATTACATTAATATGATCAGCATAACTGAAGCTTGTAAACCCATTTGAACACAATATATAACCTAAAGATCTAGAAAAACATTAAAGAGAGATCAAGTTTCAAGTTTATTAGGTGACTTGATTAATCGCTTAATCCAATTTCTAAGCGATGTACACATTAAAATTTACATTTGTTAGGGGACAATACAATACATACAAATACTTAAATAAGACTAAATTGCACTCAATTTAACATATTTTAAACATTGGGTAAGGAGGTATGAAATACAATTCATAAAGTAAAGAAGAAACATTAAGGGAAAAATACAAAAGGGTAATAAATAACAAAGGAATAATAAAGTAAAGTGGAGTAATAAGATAATAAAATTAGGTTGCAAATGCATCTTTAAAAAGGAAAGTTTTTAAGTTACTTTTAAATTTCCCAAATTCCTTCTCCTCCCTTAAAGAAATAGGGAGGGCATTCCAAGTCTGTGGTGCTGTACATGAAAAAATAAATTGTCGTCTCGTGTTAATAATTTTCAGTGAGGGGATAGACAGTAAGTTTTGTTCGTTAGATCTTAAAATTCTCCTTGCAGAATATGGAATAAGTAACTTAAATAAAAATGCAGGAGTCATATTATATAGGGTTTTAAAGATGATTATACACAGTTTATAAGTAATTCTGTGAATGACTGGGAGCCAGTGAGCATTTTTGAGAAGTGGTGTTACATGGTCAAATTTTTTGGACTTGGTTATTAGTTTAATTGATGTATTTTGTATAATTTGTAGTCGTTTTATTTCATATAAAGCAATTCCTTTAAATAAAGATGGGGATAATGGTGAGCCTTGTGGAACACTAAGGATTTTTCCATTTTTTTTAAGATAATTGTTCGAACATAAAAACCTGATAAGAATGAAATTGTAATAATTTCTGAAACCAACTCGAAACCAAATCAAAACTTTGTCAGATAATCCTAAATTATTCAGCAACTATAAAATAATTTCTTAATCCACTAAGTCAAAAACACTAGATAAATCAAATTGGAGGATCAGGGCATCTCCTTCCTCACTAAAGGCTCCTTTTATCAAACCATAGTAGATCTGGAATGATAGGGGCATAGGATGAAGTTAAGAGGAGTAATTTAAGGAAATACATTTTTACAGGAAGGGTGGTAGATGCATGAACAGTCTCCCGGAAGAGGTGGTGAGGGTAAGAGAAACCTAAGATAAGGTAAGAGAAACCTAAGACAAGTTCGAAAGGGTGGTAGATGCATGGAACAGTCTCCCGGAAGAGATGGTGAAGGTAAGAGAAACCTAAGATAAGTCTGAAAATTATTCGAAAGAACACAATTCCAATTCATAGTACAATCCCTAATCCTAGGTCTACTAGATTACTGCAACATCCTCTACCTCCCCTGCCCTGCAACAATGACTAAACAATTACAAACAATCCAAAATACAACTCTGAGACTCATCTACTCATTGAAGAAACACGACCATATTACAGAAGCATACATCAACTCACACAGGCTACCAATTCAGGAAAGAATACTATTTAAATTCTACTGTATGCTATTTAAATCTTTAAACGGAGACAGCCCAACCTACCTGAACAACTGCTTCATCTAAACTACCTCAACCAGACATAGAAAAACACACACCTCATTCACACACCCTCCAATCAAAGACGTTAAACGGAAAAAACTATACGATGGCCTTCTAGCCACTCAAGCAGCAAAACTATATAACCAAATCTCCAATCTACTGATAAGTACACCAGACTACAAGATGTTCTGAAAAGAAATAAAAACTTTACTCTTCAAGAAATCCCTGAAACAGTCTTAACATCCAATGTGACATGGACAAGAGGACATGGACTGAAGCTAAGGGGGGACAAGTCCAGGACAAATATCAGGAAGTTCTGCTTCACTCAACGAGTGGTGGACACCTGGAATGCACTCCCAGAGGAGGTTATTGCAGAATCCACTGTTCTAGGATTTAAAAGCAAATTAGATGCACATCTCCTTACGAGAGGCATGGAGGGATATGGGTGACTAAAATTACATCAGGTGTACACCTGACTCGGCCTCCGCATGTGCGGATCACCGGACTCGATAGACCATAGGTCTGATCCGGAGATGGTAGTTCTTATGTTCTTATCATAAATACCTTCCTTCTTCCCAACTTCTTCCTGCCTCACAGATACTACCTGATCTACTCTTTACCTTCACTAGAAATGACCAATGATCTTCCTTTGTAACCAACCGTTTATAACTCTTTTGTAATCTGCCTTGAATCGCAAGGTAATGGCGGAATAGAAATCTCTAAAGTAATGTAATATGATAGGTTCAGGAGTAATCTAAGGAAATATTTTTTTACAGAAAGGGTGGTAGATGCATGGAACAGTCTCCCGAAGAGGTGGTGAAAGTAGAGATTGTGTCTGAATTCAAGAAAGCATGGGATAGGCACGTAGGATCCCTTAGAGACAAGAAGAGAACAGTTACTGCGGATGGGAGACTGGATGGACCATTTGGTCTTTATCTGCCATCATGTTTCTATATTTCTATGAAGTAAATGCTCCAATGCTCATAGGAATTGAATGAGCATCGGAGCATTTACCTCGCCAGCCCACAGTAAAAAGCTCTACCACGATTTTATAAAAGGGCTCCAAATAAAGAATAGATATAATCTAGTATTGTGCCAACCATCGTTTCCGTACTAAAGAAGGAATGATCCAAAAAGTCATATCTATTCAAATATTCCTAAAACTGCTCATTCACTATTCCCTCCAGTATTTTTAGAAACAGTGAAATTGATGCAATAGGTCTATAATTTGATACTGACTTAACTGAAACTTTGGAATCTTTGATAACAGGTTATATAATTACAGTACTCTCCTAAAATTCACTGGGGTTCCGTTCCAGGAACACCCACAAATTTAAAAAAACTGCAAATGCGGTTTAGGAGTGGATCGGAGGCAGGAGATGGCAGCTGGGGCACCGGTGGGTGCTGAAAATCGGGTGTGTGATCATTCTTAGTATTTTCCGACCGCCTCTTCCGGGAACTAAAGTCAGAAAATACCAATCAGGATCTGCTTTGACACGCTATCTGACCAAATAAGACAATATTTGACAATGATAATCAAACATTTTCATAAAATACAGAATACTCTAACCATGTTATCTTAAATTCATTATAAAACCAAATACTTATTTATCTAATTAATTACCATTACATGTGCTACCTGCTAGTGTGAGTGCTCTTGCATTATTTGGCACTCTATGTAGTGCTGTACCTATATACAGATCAGATGATTGCTACACCACTTGTATTTACTGCACTTTTTTGGGTGTGTTTGGTTTGGTTTTTTTTTTTTACTTCTAGCATGTGTGGAGAGTGTGGCGTAGTGGTTAAAGCTACAGCCTCAGCATCTTGAGATTGTGAGTTCAAACCCACACTGCTCCTTGTGACACTGGGCAAGTTACTTAATCCTCCCCATTGCCCCAGGTACGTTAGATAGATTGTGAGCCCACCGGGACAGAAAGGGAAAAATGCTTGAGTACCTGAATAAGTTCATGTAAACCGTTCTGAGCTCTCCTGGGAGAAAGGTATAGAAAATCGAATAAATAAATAAAATTAACCAATGGTTTCTATAAAGGGCAATTAAATTTGAGCACAGATCTCAGATCTGCGTGCAAACTAGTTAACGAATTGTTAACAACTACTGACATAAAATGGTCATGGGTGGGTCAGAGGCATTCCAAAAATTTAGGAGCAGTGTTATAGAATTCTGAGATAATTGTATCCAAATTATGTTTCAGGATTTATATCAGGTTTCAGGAGGCATAAGTCTTTGTGCCTGAAGTTGGATGAACGAATCTACACTAATCCCCTTTTTTAAAAAATTATAGTGCAGTTTTTAGTGCCAGTCATTGCGGTATCAGCGGCAACCCTCATAGGAATTCTATGAGGGTCAGAGCTGCGGCCAGCGCTAAAAACCGCCATATGGTTTTGTAAAAGGAGGGAAAGCATTATTCTATAAAGAACGCTCCTCTTTATAGAATAGTACTTAGCGTGGATTCTTCCCGGTGCCTAACTTTTGGCACCATTTACTGATTCTGGTACTACATGTACAGTAAGTAGATGGGTATGGCAAGGGAGTGCCTTAGATAGGCCAAAATTCTACACATGTATCCCATATTTTACAAAAGAAATACATGTATATGGGAAAAAACTTTCCCCTTTGGGTTTTACACTAGCTCAGATTTTTAAACAGTGCTCATTTCAGTCACGAAGGATTAAAGGATATGTTTCCTTAATTCCCTATTGTTTATTTGCATCTCTAAAATAAAGAAAGATTGTGGCTTTAGTATTTAATTAGTATCACTTTGTAAAATCGGGTAGTTACACATAGAAGCAGTGCCACTTAGATGTGAAAGCTGAAAAATTGCCATTTCCATGTGTAAGTTGCTAGGCTTGTGCCATTATTTTTTTCCACATGTATATTACTACAATGGCTGCTTCCATGTGCATGCCAGCAAATACACATGCACACCTACATGTCCTTATATGTATTTTACAAAATGTTCACGTTCTAGAGTACGTAGTCTGGAAAGACAGGCATGAGTCACAAAGGATGCCGCCAAGGCCACCTTAACTCCCAGAGTCAACATCTCGAAAAGTCTCTTAAGAATTACATTCACTCGGCGACCCTGCATATCCTTAAGCACTACCCTCACTCAGAAGAGAGGTACACTTAGTGACTTGTGCAACCAAGGAATCTACTTTAGGCTGAATAAATAGCTGATGGCACTCCTGTGTCATAGGATATAGCCAAAACATGGCTCTCACTAACTTGACAGACTCCTCTGGAGAATGCCACTGCTCCTTGATTAAAACATTAATGTCAGGACGTTAGGGAAAAGTAGAAGATTGAACCCTCATAAGGGAGGAGGAAGTAGAAGGGACTGGCTGGGAGTTCAAATTTAGCTCTCGCAGGGACTCAGAAATGAGATCTAACAGAACAGAGGGCTTAAATAAATGCAGAACAGTGGGATCATCCCCAGAATCAAGAGCCATCAAGGGATCCAAAGTGCCAGACTGTGTCCCAGCATCCCCCAACAGGGAAGGGGTGTCTTTAGACAACAAGGGAAGTGATAGACTCGTCATCATCCATATCCCCATCAGAAAGTTCTCCGAATTCCTGGTCAGTGGCAGACTGTGAGGCTAATGCAGCTTTGGAGGTCTTGTTCCCATGTTTAGTGCTTGAAGCACTGCCAGCCTTAGCTTTGGCAGGACGGCTTTCCTGAAAGGCTTTCCAGATCAAATTGATGAATTCAGGGAAAAGGCAGTAGCAGGCAGCACGGAGTCACCAGAAGATGACTACAACTTGCATTTCATGGGCTCTGTGGCTTCCGACCCAGAAAAGAAAATGGCCTGAACAACAGGGCTAGCTGCCCTTTCTGCAGCTTGAGAATGCAAAGGGGAGGCTGAGCCTGATGCTCCCGCCTCTCCTTCACATGCAAAATGGTACGTGTTGCAAGGACACTTCTACAGTGCACAATCTCTGCAGTTTTGGCATGCATTAGTGGTAAAAGAGCCTAAGGACTCTATCCTCACCAGTATTGAGGCAAAACAAGTAGTTTTTAAGCTGCATGAGACTTTTGAAAAAAAAGATTGCTAAAATCCAAGATGGCTGCCAGTAGGATTTTGGCACAAAAAACATTAAACAAACAGTAAAATAACAAACAAAAACTGGAAAAATTAGGATTTTAGGGGTGGGGAACAATCATAAACCATCAAATATTAGAAGTTCAGAAACCCTCCCCCTCTAATACACCTCAATTCACTGTGACCTGTGTTGGAAATGTGCTGCAGCCTGCCTCAGCCCTCAATAATAGTTGAAAAGGGAGAAGAAATCAGTGCTTCATGAAAATGGTTCCTCAAACGCTGGATCTTCAGGCTGCCAGTCTGACTGAGCTCCCATCCCCATGGACAGACGGAAGTCCAAAACCAAGAGGGTGGAGGAAAATATTGCAGCCAGCACCCTGGGAGAAACCGTTGAGCCCCCTACGGATGCCTGGCAGCCTGAAATCAAACCCCTGCCAAGCAGTAAGTGGTCCACTCTAACCAGGGATGGCCCTGAGCTCCAAAAAACAGTTCTGCAGGCTGGCTAACAGGTACCACAAGGGATTGGCCTGTCAGCTGCAGATCACAGTCTGCTTCTTCTCCACGCAGGCAGAGCTGAACCCTTGAATCGGGAAGAGCTGAGTGAGCGCTGAAAACCAAAGAAAAATAGGTGAAAAACCGACTAAAATAAAAGAAAAAAAGGCAGAACAGAAACATTCCTTCAAGCTCACTTGCAGAAGGGAAAATCTGTAGGAGGCAGTAGAGCTCTCTATGAAGTAGGAGGGATACAGAAAAAAATCCAAAGTGGTTTCCTTCTGCAGGGCTCACGGACATGGGGAGATTACCCAGTTGTCCAGAAAGATACACCTATTGCACTAGAATGTATTTTTAAAGGGTTATGGTTAAGCCTTTTGATTTCTAGGTTTTAGCTGACCAACACAAATATAATGCCCTGATTTAAAAAAAAAAAAAATTTTTCAATGAATACCAGAAAAACACAACTTCCACCATAACTCTCACCTTTCTTGCTGTACCTTCTCTGTGCTGACTGCTAAGTAACATGTTACTATTTGATTCTACTGGAGAAAGTATCCAGCAATAGTACCTGCGACATGAAAACACCAATAAACACTAATATTTTACACCCTTACAGAACCCCAAATTAAGTGAAAATAATCACCTAAATTGACAAAATTAATAAACACCTAACAACAGAATCCCTTATTATGTTTTATTCTTGTTATGTAGTAAGAACATCTCCCTTAATAGTTTTTGACACTACAGTATAAACTTTGGGTCCCTTTTACAAAGCTGCAGTAGCACGTTGAGGCACGGCAAATGCATTGCAGCCCATAGGAATTGAATAGGCTGAGTCACATTTGCCATGCGGAAATCGCTACCATGGCTTTGTAAAAGGAGCCCAAAGTTTACTGTAATTTTAAAAGAGAAAAGGATGGAGGACGGAAGATGTGTTAGGTGAACATAAGAATTGTCATACTGGGACCGAAGGTCCATCAAGTCCAGTATCCTATTTTCAACAGTGGCCAACCCAGGTCCCAGTACCTAACTAGATCCTAAATAATAAAACAGATTTTATGCTGCCTATCCTAAGAATAAGAAGTGGATTTCCCCAAGCCATCCCAATAATGGACTATGTACTTCTCTTTTAGGAAATTATCCAAACTTTTTTTTTAAACCCTGCAAAGCTAACTGATTTCACCACATTCTCTTGCAAAGAGTTTAATTACACATTGTGTGAAGAAATATTTTCTCCAGTTTGTTTTAAATCTACTATTTAGTAGCTTCATTGCATGTCCCTAGTCCTAGTAAGTTTGGAAAGAGTAAACAAGGAATTCAAATCTACCTTTTCACTCCACTCAGTATTTTATAGACCTCTATCAAATCACCCCTGAGCTGTCTCTTCACCAAGATGAAAAGCCCTAGCAGCTTTAGCCTTTTCTCATAGGGAAGTAGTCCAATCCCTTTTATCATTTTTGTTGCCTTTCTCTGTACTTTTTCTAATTCTGCTACATCTTTTTTGGGGATACAACGACCAGAACTGCACACAGTATTCGAGGTGTGGCCATATCATACAGTGATACAAGGGCATTATAACAAAAGAAATGTCTTTTTAAGGAAATGCCAGTGCTGCTTTATATTCACATGTAAACTGATCTTGACCTACAGCCTATAGCATTCAATTTAACTCTCCTTGACTATGCACTGCCTAGGCAACTATCCTCATAAATGGTTTCTTCTACTCAAGATAAAACATATTTCACTTCTGTACCTTATGCCAACAGAAAAGGCAAGAAACATGTAGAGAGACAGGAAGATCATCAAAAGATGACCTCAAAGTTGTTAAGAGAAACTGCTCCAATGGGCCATAAACAACAGAAATATAAAGTCAATTATTTCTTCTGTGACAATTCAGAAAATAAATTTCCTCAAAAATGCTCTCTTGAAATCTTAACTGCTCCCACATGCTACTTTATATACCCTGAGTTAATTTTGTTGCTAACAATTTTGATTTCTGAGCACAGTTACAAAATACATGTGATATACAAAGAAACTATTTTAAATGTATGATCTTATCTAGTTTAACTCAAACATTGTTCTGTTCCTAAAACAGATTTTACTGTTATGAGCAGAGTTTACTAGTATGGTAGCTTCTATATTTTCAAGTGTCATAATTTCTTCTTTTTATTTCCACCACCAGAGGGCAATATGGTAATCTATAAATGTTCAAAATTCCTGCTAGAATTCTTTCCTCGTCATATAACTTTAAGAGAAAATATAGGCAACATCTTGGAAACCAAAATAAAGTAGGTAAATATAAATTTAATAAACTACCGAATAATATTTGCATGCAATTCAAAAAGTATATAATTTAACTGTGATATATTTCATAGTGAAAAGCAATGCATAAAGATTAAGCTTGTAGGAATACCAAACTACAGATTAAAAGTAATTACTTTTTTTTTTTATTGTACATTGTACAAAATAGCCATTTATATTATCCCACAAGAATTAAACCATATTTTCATTTTGGAAGGAAGGAGTTCTAAAATACACATCAGACTAAAATTTCTGTTCACAAAAACCTGATGGCAATTCTCCAGTTTCAAAATTTAAAATGGATTAATATGAAAATCCTAAACATCGCTGTCTGGTGTCTATACTGTGAAAAAATGTCTAGAGATGACTGATTTGTAACAGAATATGCTTTTTACACAGGAAATATACATATTCAACATCTGATTATTTTTGTATTCTTGTTCTAGTTACAGCCAGCATTTCTTTTCCTTACCTATTTCTTTCTGATCTTGGAGAGCATATAGTTTACTTGTATTTTACAACTATATTTACAACAATATTTAGCACAGTCTAAGGTCTGATTGGCCAATCAGGCCTTAGATTAAGTGGGGATGGGCGGACCCGCTATGCCTAAGGCCTGATTGGTCCAGGCTTCTAGAGCCTGGGCCAATCAGGCCTTAGACTTCGGCGGGATGGGCCAGGAAGGAGCGGGAACCGCCTCATTTTGACCAGGCGTGCCTTCTGGCTGGACGGGCAAGACCCATCTGGCTGTAAGAACAGGTTAGTTTGGTGGGGTGGAGGTTTGGGGGTTGTTAGCGCCGGGGGGGGGGGGGGTGTCTTCGGGCAGGAGGGATTGGGCATTCTCCTGCCAGCGATCGATATTGTCGGGGGGGGGGGGAGGGTGCGTCTTCGGGCAGGAGGGATTGGGCACCCTCCTGCCAGCGATCGATATTGTCGGGGGGGGGGGGGGGGGGAGGGTGCGTCTTCAGGCAGGAGGGATTGGGCACCATCCTGCCAGCGATTGATATTGTCGGGGGGGGGGGGGAGGGTGCGTCTTCGGGCAGGAGGGATTGGGCACCCTTCCTGCCAGCGATCGGACAGGCCGCGGCCCGCTATACTTATCGCGGCAGAGAGATCCCTTGCCGCGTTAAGTATAGCGGCCGCGTCTACTTACAGTGTAGACCAGCATTTTGCTGGCCTACATTTTAAGCTTCTCTTCTACTAGGGAGACGCATAGGGCCGCCTAGGTTCGCCTAAGGCCCGCCTAAGGCCCTTAGGCGAGCTTAGGCATCTTGCGGGTCTCCCTGGGCTCCCGGAGGCGCCTTCAGGCCTGCCTGGGGAGCATTTTTTTTTAAAAAAACGTGCATCCCGATTGGCTGATTAGACAGCTGTAGGATACCTACAGCTGCCTAAAATCGGGACGCACTTTGGAGAATCAGGGCCTAAATATACAATGCAGAGATAAAGAACCCAAAGTGAATAAATAAAAGCAGATTTCTGCTGAGGGGGGTCTGGATGTTGGCATAACTTCTTGAGAACATGCCAAGTAAATGACACTGACCACCACAGCTACAGTGGATCTTTAAGAATATACTCCTGATTGGCTCTTCTCCAGTGATGGCTAGGATAAACTAAACTAAACTAAACCTTAGGTTTGTATACTGCGCCATCTCCGCAAGCGTAGAGCTCTGCACGGTTTACAGAGTTAGGATAGAAAGGAATTCCAATGAAGGGTTATAGGATAGGAACTAAGAGGGTATAGAGGGGTCAGGGTACCAGAGAGGGGGAGATGGTGGTGGATACTCAAAGTCAGGAATAGGGTTGCATGAAGTCTCTTCTTGTAGGTTTGGTTTCTTGGGGTTTTTTTTTTTGGTTTTTTTAAAATTAAAGGCAATGATAATGTGATAATGTCTTATTTAATAGAAAAAGGAAAAAAAAGTATAACATGCGTTTTGCTATATTACATGCAACTGCCAACATATGGGAAGAGAAACTGATTACATGAAATGCTCCTCACATCATAGGGGAAACCCACCCCACTAAAACAAAAACCATCTTCTGTGTATAGAAGATGTAGTTCAACTATCAAAAAGCAATAAAATAATATTTGAAAGGCACAGCAACACAAATGGGTTCCAAGGAAACCTTGCTTACCTCCCAATATTGTTCTTCTTAATGTGCATGTTACTGCATGCCTAATGGTTAAAATGATGAATGTATGTTTCCCTGGAGACAGAGGTGCATTGCAAGCTCATTAATTTTAAGGTAAGTCCAAGATATGTTGCACTCTGCAAATCTGCTACCGTAGAATATTATAGAAATAACAGAATACACTAGGACTAAAAATCCACAACGTACTGTGCTTCAGATATGCCAGACCATCAGTTGGCATACTCATTATGCAGGGCACACTGCAAAGAACAAATTTTTGGATGGACAAAAAAAAAAAATTAAAACAGGCTTCCCTTAGCATTTGTTTCATCCTTTGTCTTAAAACTGTGGTACTGAATAGTGGTAGCACTCAAACCCACAGAATGGTAATTCTACTGAAGAATTTGTGGATGTGGACTCGTATATTCCACAAAACAAAGAGAAAGAAGGTCCCAACCTAAACTGCAGTAAAAAACCAACCAAGAGCAAACAAAACAAAACTGCAGATCTGTACAAGACGTAGGCAAAATTTATTGTGACAAAATAATTATATGCAAACCCTTTTACCAATCAAGGGACCCAACACGGTCCGTGTTTCGGACAAACCTTCGTCAGGGGTCCATGGTAAAAAAAGGGGATAACAAAAAAAGTCACAAAAAATTGTAGAGTAGCAGCAAAGTATAAGTGACGTCAGAATTCGCCACTGCAATGAGCCGTCAGCCACCAGCAGCTTGAACAAAATGTCTCGGAGCAAACTGTGACAGAAACACTAAGGGCCCCTTTTACAAAACCACGGCAGCAATTCCCGCGCTGCAAATGCGACTAGTGCATTCAATTCCTATGGGCTGTGTTGTAATTGCTGTGCCAGGACGCAATACACAGCTTTGTAAAAGAGGTTCTAATTCTGTGTAATGGTGCAAGATTTTTCTTTTAGATATCAACTATAATTTTGCTGTAAAATGATTGTATTTTGTGCTGGGTAGGTTTTCTGAGAAAACAATAATTTATAGCTTCCACTAATTAAAATTCTTATTTTTTTGTAAAAACAGAGGTTCTAATTAATTATTAGGCATGTGAATCTACACCACTAGTTTAATAAGACCTAATAATAAAATCCTTTGATCCATTTCCACTCAGGTTTGATGTAATTTTCATTTGCTTAGGGCTATCCACCCATTAATGCTGCCTTGTAATACATATTCAAGTACAGTATATACACAGGTACACAACTTATACCAACTAAAATCAGAAGCACTGAAATTCATCAAATATCACTGTATTAGAATCTGTTTTGATTTCTGAAGATGAATGCTTCCTCTATTTAAGGAGCCCTTTTCATAAGCTTAATGCACTTTATATACCTATAGGTATGTGTTTCTTAGTATTTAGGGGGAAATTCTGTATAGGACACTGGTCTCATCAGTTGCCTAAGAAGTGGCTGAGAATCGCAGACTATACAGAATTGCATCTGCCCTAACGAACAGATGCCTAATTCTGCCTAACCACCCTGATTCTCTAACCGGCACCCATGTCACAGGTGCCAGAATCGTGCCTGTCTGATCAAGGGATCCCTTGCCATGAGCTGATCACAGCAAAACAATCCCTCTGCCATGATCAGCTGAGTGGCTGAGGCAGGGGAATCCCCCAAGCTCCGCCATAATCAGCAGGATGGATGACCATTCCCACTTGCCTCTGAACCCCCAAACTCCTCCTGAAGCAGCAGGGCAGGAGGGATGCCCACTCTCCTCCTGCTGCCCCCCCCCCCCCAAGAACTTCCACACCCCTGCACTAATACGTGATTCCTCCCCCCCTCCAGACCACCCTAAACCTGTAGACCCCCGGCACTCCCAGACCTGTAGACCCCTCCTGGCACCCCCTGGTACCTTTCCAGAAGGAAGTCCGGCTTGAGGGATGCTTACAACCTCTGGCTGGCAGGCCCGCCACTCCAAAATGGCGGGCCTTCCCCTTCCTGGTGCATTCTGGGATATACCAGGGAGGTGCCTAAGGTACCTGGGCCAGTCAGAGTGTTAGGGCCTTAGGTATCTGGCCAATCTGAGTCTTAGGCTACTCCCATTGCATTCCAGGATGCACCGAGAAGGAGGGAGTGGGTATTCCTCTTACCCAGCTGCCTCGGGAGGGGTTTGGGGGTTCAGGGGCAGGAGGGAGGGTGAGTGTGATGTAGTGGTTAGAGCTACAGCCTCAGCACCCTGAGGTTGTGGATTCAAATCCTGCACTGCTCCCTGTGACCCTGGTCAAGTCAATTAATCCTCCACTGCCCCAGATACATTAGATAGATTGTGAGCCCATCAGGACAGATACGGAAAATGCTTGAAGTACCTGTATGTAAACCACTTTGAGTGTGGTTGTATAACTACAAAAAAGGTGGTATACAAGTCCTAATCCCCCCTTCCCTTATGGGGTACAGAGAGTCACTGACTGATCCAAAGACAGCCCAAAAGTGAAATGAAGAAGATTCAGAATGTCTCTGATCGACGACATCCTGTTTTATAGCTCCAGTTTATACATTTTTTCTTCTTTCTTGCCTAGCAATGTAAAACTGATGCTATTAGCTGGGAAATTCAAATAAACTGTTTCAAGTTTTGCAAATAAGTTGCTACCACACTGCAATTCACAGCTGAGAGTAAATGCATGCATTCTGCATTAATGTGAACGTCTGTGCTGATTTATATCATATAATTTTGCTCTACAATTAAGAATACAGAACTGCTGGAAATTAAATCATCTGTTCAGAGACTCAGCATGAAGCAAATACACAAGGCTAAATTCTTTGCAAATTCCAAAAATACTTTAAATATCACCTGAATAAGGTGGAAAAAATCTACTACTTTTCAATGCTATTGTACTGCCACCTAGCACTGTGTACTTTTTTTTTCAAGGAATAACAGAAAAGGGGAAAAGTACTTAATAGTCTGTTGACAGCTCCCTCTATCTTTCTTTCTTTTCCCTTCTCTTTTCACAGTGTGAGCTGGTCTAAGATGAAATTTATTGAAATTAAGAAACTCAGAGAGTATATTGGAGGGGTTAATAATTACCTAATAATAATTATCTAATAATAGGATTAATACTAAACAGGATACTTCATTTTTTTTAACCAAGGCATATGCTTATTGGTTACTTTATGCAGAAAAAAACTCATTCAGCAACTTTTAAGATAGAAGAATAAGGTAAAGATGCTCAATTATAGGCTTACTTAGATGTTAAGACAGTGGTTCTTAACCTGGGTTCGACCGAACCCCAGGAGTTCGGTGAGTCAGTCTCACGGGTTCGGCGGAGGTCAAAACACACCTCCGACTCATATAGCGCTTCGGTCACGTTCAATCATCTATCAGTTTTTCAGTGATTTTGATCAAGACTGATCGTGTACTTGGTTTCTTGATCTAGCAATCAACAGCAGAAGTCACACTGATTTGCAGTAAATTTCATTATTGTGTTATTATTATTCGAAATATAGGAGAACTTTTTTGTTTTCAAAATTGATATTATTTTTTCCCTCACTGTATACCTATGTTTTGAATTTGTAAAAATCATATTTTATTTTTGCAATAATGAAGGGTTCGGTGAACACGCATATGAAACTGGTGGGGTTCAGTACCTCCAACAAGGTTAAGAACCACTGTGTTAAGAGGTCTGTAGAAATCTGCATAACCAATATATAGTACTCCACTTGTTTTAAAAGTTTATTGAAACCAACATGTTCGGTAACAGATACACACACCCTGCATTTGGCATTAAACTAAATAAGATACAGAAAAAGAAAGAGGTTAGGTATATATATGGTACTAGATTTCCTGTTTCTAAAACTCATATTTCAACTCAGAGACTAGAGACAGTCCATTGAACTTCATTAAAAATGCTAGTTGCCTCAAACATCCAGAGTCTAACCAACTTGTGCGAAACACACAGATAATCACAGCTGTCAGACAGGAGGAGATTTCTGGAACAAGCAACACAAATAATTTATATTGTGTTTGGTATCTCCAGTCATTTTTACATGTTGTCACCTATGTCTGTACGTTTATGGACAGTATAGAAAATGTACAGTCGGTGGTTCCTCATTCCCTGCATTCTAGAGAATACACTAGAACTTCTGGGTACCTTTCTTTCATAATTTATTTCTGTGGGAGAGAAATCATCTTTACATGGAATCAGCTTATGTCATACTATTTCCTTCTGATTCATCCAATTCAATTAGAATGACATTGGAAAGAAGTCTCCAGAAAAAGTTCTATTTGGAGCCATTTTTGGTCCATTTTACAAACAGAATAAACAGAATGGCTGTAACCCAAAGTATTTTTGTTAAAAAGTGACTTTTTAAGCTCTACCTATTTGCATAAGCATAGCACCACTCTATGCATACATTATCAGAGATACTTCTCTACCTACCCTTTTATGCCACTTTTAGGGAATTTTTTTTCTTTTTTGAAAATGAGCTTCAAAGTGATGAGTCACTATCTGGAAGAGGGAGATGTGCAGAGAAGCCTGCTCTGAAATGTAATGTGACAAGCAATCTGTAGAAGACGGACAAAACAGAAATCAACTTTCCTGGATATAGTGAAGGAATTTGCCCAGTACTGCAGGTGCTAAATTACTAACGAACCCAGAGAACTAGGTAGCAGCAGAACCAGAACAAGATATGTGCAGCCGATGCACCTGAACAGGACACATAGGAAGACCAAAAAAACGGTGCCCCATTCATTGCTTCCCTTTCTTTGCCAGTATCTTCTATTCCTCTCCCTATGCCACCCCCAATATACCCATCCACATCCCTGTACTCCCCCAGGACCTATCCAATGGATACGTTGGTAGATTAGAGTAGGACAGGTAGCAGTGATCCTCAGTCACTGCTGCCTGTGCTGAATCCAAGTTCAAAATGGCATCTATGAGCTCTAGTTGTAGTCTGAGACTAACACTAGAGTTCAGGCCACCATTCTGAACCTGGAGCTGGTACAGGCAGCAGTGACTGGGGGATCACTGTTGCCTGCCCTACCCTAGGCTACTAAGGCGTCCATTAGGTAGATCCAGGTGTGTGTGTGTGTGTGTGTGGGGGGGGGGGGGTTTCTTCTTTAGGGGAGGTATTGTTGGAGGGCAGTGGATGAGTTGCACGGGGTATATTTGTAGCTTGCTGTGGACCTGGGAGGTAGGGTGTTTTCAGGAGTGGTATGTAGGAAAGCAGAATCTTCTCTACAGTGAAGGATTGCTGGAAGTGCTGTTATGGAGTTCTGTGTGACAGCTGAAGTTCCAGCAGTCAGTTTACCTAGGCTTGCTGCTCTGTGTTGAAAGAGTTGGCTGGATTATGAGCTTATTCCAGCAATGCAAGGGTTAAGGACTGCATGGAGGGTATAAAGGAAATAGGTGTGACTAGTATCCTGTGACTGGTGCACTTTTATGAAGAGGACAGCTGTGAGTGAAGGACACTTTTTTTTTTTTTACACTGAGACACATGCTGAACTTGCAGGCCAGTAGTTCCTCATTCCCTGGAGTTTACTAAGGTATTAGTGGTTTGTTTTCCTGACTGTAATAAGCATTTTTCTTTGCACGTGTGTGTCTCCTGGGGTTTTTGTCATTGATTCCTATGGAGACCGAATGACATTTCAGAGAGTATGCAAATAAGGCAGCGTGGTGATAGAAGTAGGGCAGTGTTTTCAGCTTCTTGTTTTGGATCAAATGGACATCATGGCCCGAGCACACTCTGTGGGATTTCTTTGCCTTCTACAGGGAACCTGCCTCAGCAGAGTGACTCTGAATGTGTGAAAAGGGTTAAGAAAGCTCATGCAGAGGGAAATGAGGACGTGAATGCATTCCACAGTTGGGATCAGGGACAGCTGAAAATGCCTCTTTGTAAACCCATTTCCACTACTTGGCTCCAAGATAGCCTCTGCTCCAGCTTTGAAAATGCAATATTTGTCAGCCCATTCAAAGAGCTATCATCCCAGCCTCCTTTCTAGTCCTAAAATGGATGAAATGACCCCTTTGCCTGCAAATGCATAAATATAACTGTCTGAACGGGGTAGAGCTATCCATACTAAGGTTAAATGAACAAATATTTCAGATCTCATAAAATGTTCCTGAACTTTAATGTCATTCAAACTTCCAGTGCATGTTAAATACTGCTTATAATGCAATAAAAGAATGATCCAATTTCTTCCACTGGATTAACAAAGGAGAAACAGGAAACATATTTCTCTTTTTTTCCACAAACTGAAAACAATCTGAATGGAATTTGTAGACTACAGTCATTTTAACACTGCGATAATACTGAGTTATTGCACCTGTTACACAGAATGCCAAGCATTAGTGACTTGAGAATAACCAGGCAGGAGAGACCTGACATGGTGTCAGCTATCTCAAGTGGCTGTGAAATTCACTCTACAATTATCAACTTGAGGACAAGCAGGAGTAATAAAGTAATCAATCTTACGTGAAAAAAAAAAAAACAACCACCAACTCAAACAAAGAAATAAAGTTGACAGTTAATGTCTGAGCAAGCCCCTTAAAAAAGAAACATAGAAAACACAGAAACACAGAAATATGAAGGCAGATAAAGGCTAAATGGCCCATCCAGTCTGCCCATCCACAGCATCCACTATCTTCTTCTCTAAGAGATCCCACGCTTTCTTAAACTCAGACACAGTCTTTTGTCTCCACCACCTCTACTGTGAGACTATTCAATGCGTCTACTACAATCCTTTCTGTAAAAAGTATTTCCTTAGATTACTCCTGAGCCCATCACCTTTTAACTTAACAATATAAGAAAATAAAAATTGACATACTGGGACAAGCCATCAAGCCCAATATCCTGTTTCCATCAGTGGCCAACCCAAGTTCCGAGTACTTCGCTAAATCCCAAGTAGTAAAACATATTTTATGTTGCTTATCCTAGGAATAAGCAGGGTATTTCCCCAAGCCATCTCAATAATGGCCTATGGACTTCTCTTTTATGAAATTATCCAAAACTTTTTAAACCCTGCTAATCTAACTGATTTCACCAAACTCTCTAGCAATGAATTCCAGAATTTAATTACACGTTGTGTGAAGAAATATTTTCTCTGGTTTTTTGGTTTTTTTTTTTAATAACTACTACTGTGTAGCTTCATGCATGCCCCCTAGTCCTAGTATTTTGGGAAAGAGTAAACAAGCGATTCACAGCTACCCTTTCCACTCCACTCAGTATTTTATAGACCGTTTTGATTGCCAGTCTCACAAGGTCCTCTTGCAATTTCTCACAATCCTCCTGTAATTTAACAACTTTGAACAACACTGTGTCATCATCAAATTTAATTATCTCACTAGTTATTCCCATCTCTAGATCATTGATAAATATGTTAAAAAGCAGTGGTCCTATCAAAGACCCTTGGGGAACCCCACTATTTACTCTTCTCAATTGAGAATATTGACCATTTAAATGTACTGTTTTCTGTCTTTCAACTAGATCTTAATCCGGGATAGGACATTACCTCCTAGCCCATGACTCTCTAATTTCCTCAGAAGTCTTTCATGAGGTACTTTGTCAAATGCCTTTTGAAAATCCAAATACACAATATCAACCAGATCACCTTTATCCACATGTTCATTCACCCCTTCAAAGAAATGCAATATATTGATGAGGCAAGATTTTATTGACTAAATCTATGTTGGCTTTCTCTCATTGATCCATGCTTATGTATATGTCCTGTCATTTTGTTCTTTATAATAATTTCTACCATTTTGCCTGGCACCAACGTCAGACTCACCGTCTATAATTTCCCAGATCACCTCTGGATCCCTTTTTAAAAATCAACATCATGATGACCACTATGCTAGATTTTAGAGAAAATTTATCAATTACTAATAGCAGCTCTGCAAGTTCATTTTTCAATTCTATCAGCAGTCTTGGAAGTATACTTCATCCTATGTCCTCTCAATCTGTAGCTTACTTTCAAATGAAAGATTTGCCTCATTTATACCATGCACATTTATACCACATAGGCATTTAAACGTCTCTATCATATCTCCCCTCTTCTGCATTTCCTCCAAATTATGCATATAAAGATCTTTAAGTCTGTCCCCATACGTCTTAGGATGAAGACCATGCACCATTTTAGTAGCCTTCCTCTGGATTGACTCAATCCTGTTTATATCTTTTTAAAGATGCGGTCTCCAGAATTGTACACAATATTCTAAATGAGGTCTTACCGGAGTCTTATACAGGGGCATCAATACCCCCTTTTTCCTTCTGGCCATACCTCTTCCTATGCACCCTAATATGCTTCTAGCTTTTGCCATAACCTTTTCAACCTGTTTGGCCATCTTTAGATCATCACATACTATCACACTCAAGTTTTACTCCTCTTTTGTACACAAAAGTTCTTCACTCCCTAAACTGTACCGTTCCCTTGGGTTTTCACAACCCAAAATGCATGACCTTACATTTGTTAGCATTAAATCTTAGTTGCCAAATTTCAGACCATTCTTCAAGCTTCACTAGGTCCTTCCTCATGTTATTCACATCATCAGGGGTGTCTATTGCAGGTTTTGGGATCATCCACAAAGAGGCAAATCTTACCTGACAGCCCTTTAGCAATATTGCTTACAAAAACGTTAAAAAGAACAGGCCCAAGAACCAAACCTTGAGTCACACCACTGGTAACATCCCTTTCCTCAGAATGATTTCCATTGATCACTACCCTCTGTCACATTCTACTCAACCAGTTCCTGACCTAGTCTGTAATTTTGGGGCCCATCTTGAGGGCACTCATTTTATTTATTCCACGTATATGTGGAACACTGTCAAAGGCTTTGCTAAAATCTAAATACACCATAACTAGCGCATTCCCTCTATCCAATTCTCTGGTCACCCAGTCAAAGAAACTGATCAGATTTGTCTGACAAGACCTGCTTTTAGTGAATCCATCTTGCCTCAGGCCCTGTAATCCACAGGATTCCAGAAACGTCACTATTCTCTGTTTTAAAAACATTTCCGTTAAATTACTTACCTTTGAAGCCAGACTGACCAGCCTGAAGCTCCCTACTTCTTCCTTACTTCAACTTTTGTGGAGAGGGGCCACATCCATCCATCTCCAGTCCTCTGGTACCACTCTATTCTAGAGAAGCATTGAAAAGGTCAGCCAGCTAAGTTCCTTCATTACCCTTGAATGTACACCATCCAACTTCATCACTCTGTCCACTTTTAGTTTAGCTAGTTCCTCATGAACACAATCCTCTGAAAATCAATCAGGGTCTACCTCACCTCCATCCCTACTTGTGTTTTATCTACAGTGGTCCCATTCCCGGTGCTTCAGCTGTGAAGAATGATCCATTTTCTTCCACTGGATTAACAAAGTAGAAACTAAAAACTCTTTAACACAGAATCCTGATAAATTAGCTGCAGGGTTTAAGGCGGGGGTGCTATAAGTCATTATTTTGACTAACAGAATTCATGAGGAATCTATTACTGCAGTCAAAACTGTATAATGAAGATATCCAAAGCTTGTTTTTCATTTAAAAACTTGCAAGAAAAACTTTCAATCTATCATTTAATTCTGCATTTTTCTCTCTGGATGGATGATGACTATTGCTGAAGAAATAAAAAGGTCCAAAACTGAAAGCATAGTAAGGTAGTAGATGACAGCAGATAAAGACCTGAATGGTCCATCCAGTCTGCTCAACCTGCTTAGCTTTGAAAGCCTACAACTTTCAGGTCTAAGTATAACTGTACTTTCCTTATAAAATGAATGATACTTGCACAGCTCACATCCCAAAATATTAAAATAAAAAATTACCTTAGAATTTTAGTTTGCAGGAAAACAGAAGTTAAGGGGATGCACATAAGGTTATCCAAATTTTCCTCAGAACTAGTAAAATACACATGGGAAAAAGGGGATGGGATTTTATATATCATCTTTCTGTGGTTATAATCAAAGCACTTTACATATTACTTATTTTGTATCTGGAGCAATGGAAGGTTAATTGACTTGCCCAGAGCCAAAAGGAGCTACAGTGGGAATCAAACTCAGTTCCTCAGGTTCTCAGGCCACTGCACTAACCACTAGGCTACTCCATCCTTTTAAGAAACCAGTAACACATGATTACCCAATGACCATGAATTCTCATAGATAAATGCTGTATAAAGGTTAATGTGTTGACTAATTTCTAGGGTTACCAGATAGTATTATTTATTTATTTCTATTACTTCTAGACTGCCTAAAACTAAGCAGTTAACAATTGAAAAACATTCACAATAATTCATACACAATACATTTACAAAATGCATTCAAATTACATTGCAATTACATAGCAATCTCATCCTCTAAAAATAATTTTGAGAGCTCAAAGAATTTATATATTAGCTATCACATTAAATAAAGTGCAATAACCACAGCTTAGAATTCTTAAAATAAATCTACCAGGTAGTTAAAAAAAAAAAAAAAAAAAAAAAAAAAAAAAGCCTCCACAAACAGTTGTGTCTTCAACATCTTTCTAAATTGTAAGCGGTTGGAACAGGTCCTCAGGTTACCAGGGAGGGAATTCCAAAATTTGACCCCTGCTACGGACAACATTGCCACTCTGGATTTAACATACCGGACAGTTTTCTCCATTTCAGAGGTTAATCTCACATTACCCTCAAACCTTAAATTCCTCCTCAGCTGATACACCTCCCACAAAGATTGAAAGTTCAAAGGAACAGATCCATATAAGCTCTGATGTATCAATGACAACATTTTATAACAAACCCTCTGCGACACTGGAAGCCAGGGCAACTGTTTTAGCATAAGGGTAATATGTTCTGTGCATGAGATTCCCGAGATCAACCTCACAGTAGAATTCATCAATTGCTGGAACGCTTTATATCTAATTTTAGTCCCAAATAAAACATATTACAGTAATCTAGGTGTCAAAATCAAGTTGTTTGGCAACAGCATTGGCTTTAACCGATAAAGTGTCCGTAACTGTGAGTACACGCCTTTGATAACCCTGAGGACCTGTCTTCCCATTGAAAGAGTGTGATCTAAGACACCTAAGATCACCATCTCCCTTTTAACCTGCAAATTTGTTCCTTGAACCTGGATTTCAGCTGGAAGATTTTCCAAATCATCTTCACTCACTACCATTACTTCAGACTTCCCAATATTCAGTTGCAACCCACTGCACTCATATACTTATTTATATCTTTCCCAACTTCCAATATTCCATTTTCAATAGGGAAGAAAAACAGAATATCATCTGCATAAAATCGATAATGCACCCCTAGTTCTTGAAATCTTTTTCTAGCGTAACCAGATATAAATTAAATAACAGAGCTGATAAAGCACATCATTGAGGTACTCCTTTTTTTTTTTTTTTTAACATCCTTCACATCTGATACCATCTGTTCACTCCTCACTGCAAAAAGACCTTCCTAACAAGTAAACTGAGAATCAGGACAATACCTCTCCACCTATTCCTAGCTTACACAATTTCAACAACAGTAGATCCAAATTTACAGTATCAAATGCCCCTGTAATATCAAGTGATACTACACAATAAGAAATATGTTTATCAAGACCTTCTCTCAAGATTTCCACAACCGATGTCAGCAGCAATTCTACACTATGGAACTCCCTAAATCCAAATTGCTGTGGATTTAAACAGCTTACCTGCTGAACATATTCCTCTAACTGTAGTAAGAAAAGTTTCTCCAGGATCTTCCCAAAAAATGGTATTACTGAGATAGGGCTCTGTAATAGGATAGACACTCCAGAGGGTGTAGATAACATGAAGAATGGTATGGTAACTGGCAGCTAAGATTTAATGCTAAAAAATGTAAGGTCATGCGGGCTGCAAAAATCTAAGAGAACAGTATAGTATAGGAGGCGAAGAACTTCTGTGGTGCGGAAGAAGAGCAGGACTTGGGGGTGATTATGCCTAATGATCTCAGGGTGGCAAAACAGGTGGAAAAGGCCAGAAGGATGCTTGGGTACATAAGGAAAGGAATGGCCAGTAGGAAAAGTCTCTAGTGAGGCCCCATTTGGAATACTGTGTGCAATTTTGGAGACTCCATCTTGAAAAAGATATAAAGAGGATGGAGTCAGTCCAGAGGGCTGCTACAAAATTTGTTAGTGATCTTTGTCATAAACCGTATAGGGGCAGACAGAAACTTTAATATGTATACTCTGGAGGAAAGATGGGAGAGAGGGGATATGATAGAGACATTTAAATATCTCTGTGGCGTTAATGATCAGGAGGTGAGTTTTTCAAATGAAGGAAAACTCCGGAAGGAGAGTGCATAGGATGAAGTTAAGAGGTGATAGGCTGAGGAGTAATGGAAGAAAATACTTCTTGTAAAAAATTCAAAATGAAAACGTATTGTGTGTTCGTTTAACAGAAAAATCACATTCACACCAAACACAGAATCAAAAACAGGAGTTTTCCATGGATAAGGCCTGTTTTTCTTATATTTATTAATTTTTCTGTCTCTCCTGTTTTTGATTCTGTTTTTGATGTGAATGTGGATTTTCTTTTAAACGAACACACAGTACATTTTCATTTTGAATTTTTTTACATTGATATATATGGCTGTACCCTCTAATTTATTAGAAAATACTTCTTTACAGAAAGGGTGGTGTAAACGCATGGAATAGTCTCCCGATGGAGGTGGTGGAAATGAAGACTGTATCTGAATTCAAGATAGAACGGGACAGGCATGTGAGATCTCTTAGGGAGAGGAGGAGAAAGAGGATGTTGTGGATGGGCCCTTTGGCCTTTATCTGCCATCATGTTTCTATGTCACCAGGGACAGACTGCCCTGGGTTTAGTCCAACTACAGAAAACTTCAATTTCAAACCCACAAGTTTTTTTTGAGCCAATAATTTTCTCCTTTTCATTTATGTGTCATAAGAACATAAGCATTGCCCCTGCCGGATCAGACCAGGGGTCCATCACGCCCAACAGTCCGCTCCTGTGGCGGCCCCCCAGGTCCATGACCTGTAAGTGCTCCTTACCTAAAACGTTTATACCCTATTTATTTAATATCCTGTAAGTAACCCTCTATCTGTACCCTGCAATCCCCTTCTCATTCAGGAAGTCATCCAGTTCCTTTTTGAACCCCAATATTGTACTCTGTCCTATCACTTCTCCTGGAAGTGCATTACAGGTGTCCACCACCCTCTGAGTGAAGAAGAACTTCCTAGCATTCGTTTTGAATCTGTCTCCTTTCAATTTTTCCGAATGCCCTCTTGTTTTGTTGTCCCCGCTAGTCTGAAAAATCTGTCCCTCTCCACCTTCTCTATGCCTTTCATGATTTTATAAGTCTCTATCATGTCCAGTTTAATTGGAACCAAGGGTAGAACTGAGTGGCATAAGCTTTTATTTACTACTACCCAGGAAATTCTCCCTCCCCTCTATTTTATATTCCCTTTCAATTTACTGTCACTGGGCAGTCCATGACCAGGAGCCATGTACAATGACCCTTCCTAGAACCTGTAATTTTGGGCCTAAGTCCAGCCACTAGATGCCAATGTTGCACAGTGACTGACTTCCTAGCATTCCCAGGGCTGTGAATGCTCCCTATGTAATAGTCACAGCTATGACTATCTTAAGGAGTAGAAAATCTGTCACTCCAACCCCCCCCACCCCCACCTCCCTCTCCCCCCCCCCTCTTCTGGTTTCCCACTCCCTCCATTTTATCCTCTAACCCAACTACGATAAACCTGTGCCTCCTTCCGCGCTACCTGCAATTCCGAAAAATTTTTTTGTAAATCCGGGTTCAGACCGGATCCTAATGTAACGAATGTAAACCGCCTAGAACTCTTTGGGTATGGCGGGATATAAGAACCTAATAATAATAATAATAATATAATGACTGACCATAACACTGTGTAAATTTATTTAATGGTAAAGGGGATACTTTAGACAGGCACTTATTTTGTACCTGGGACAATGTAGTGCTAAGTGACTTGCCCAGAATTAGAAGAAGCTGCAGTGGGAATTGAATTCCCAACCTCAGGGTGCTGAGGCAGCTGTTCTAACCACTAGACCACTCCTCCATTCCTATGGTGTAATATATTCTTTAATTATCATGCAACCTGACCAGAATGTTAAAAAGATAAAATCTGGAATGACATACTAATAAAACAAAATCCAATTATATTCATGTTTATTAGGGAATAGGGATGTACATCTATCTGAAACATTTCCCATATCATTTCATGTCATTCTTTGCCTAAAACAATGTGTGTGTCGGGGGGGGGGGGGCTCCATCACACCCCATAATTTATTTCCAACATTAATAGTATAAACTCTTTGCAAAGAGAGCACTGTTTACATTAACAGGGTGCATTAGGAATGATATTGTTCCTGTACAGAAAATATTAAAAAACAACCCAAAAAACTCCCATAAACAGCACAAGAGATGATATGAAATAAAAATATTTGGGCTGCACATCCCTAGTAGGTAATATTATATGTAGTACCTGGGCAAGTCTCCTCTTTTCTGAGCTTTCTCTCCCCTGATGGTTTAATGAATAGCTCTGATTAGAATGCATTAATCCTGTGCTGTGGGTTGCATAATGCTCATCACCTTCCTGCACAACAAGAGAGATAATCGACAAGCCTTAAACATATAACTCAAGTAACTATATATAAAATAGTGTTTAATAAAATAAAGCTATCAAAAATTCTTTCAAGGAGCTTGTCCCTTAGGTACTGGCAATCAGTTGTTGTTGCAGCTTAGTAAAATAGCCTCTTAGTCTCTTTCCTTGTGATGAGTGAGCTGGACTCTAAAGCTGCACTTTATTTTCCTTGCACATTCAAATTTTTCTAACTGCATCAGGATAAAATGACCATGTATACCCATTCATTTAAATCAGAGATGTCCAACCTGTGAAAAATTAAGTGCGGCTCCGCTCACGATGCGGTGTTTTTCTCGTGAAAAATTCTGTGCGGCCCCACTCACGATGCGGTGTTTTCCTCTGCCGGCTCCCTCCTACGTCTTGCTGCAGCGTTTGCTTAAAGCCGTGAGCAGCGGATCCTATGTGCCTCTTGCGGCTGACCTGGAAGTATTCCCTCTGACGTTGCGCCATCAGAGGGAACGCTTCCAGATCAGCCGCAGGAGGCGCATGGAAGACGCTGCTCGTGGCTTTGAGCAAACACTGCAAGCAGGGCTTTTGCTCCAACAGCCGCAAGTTCAGTGCCGCCTGTAACTTCAGCCAGATCTTGGGGAGCCCATAGTGACTGAACACCTACGCGGCCACTGAGGAGGATCTGATGACCCTGCTGGGGGTGAGCCGGGCCGGGGCAGCTGCAGCTGGCATGTGCGCCCATCGAGCCCTTCCCCGGCGTGCACAAGTGCTGACCCTTGCTGCGCGTGGCCACGTGGAACCTACAGCGCTGCTCCATGGAGAAGGCCAACAACCCAGTGCTCTGCATGACCCTTCTGGAGAACAGGCAAGGGATCAGTGATATTAAGCAAATGCTTCACTTGGCCATGAGGGGTAATTAGGGGGTGAATGCTGCGCTGCTGATGGGTGTGTGAGGGGGAGGAGAAATGCTGCTTCTGCACAGGGAAGGGAAAAGGGGAAGAGAAATGCTGCTGCTGCACTCAATTGGGGAAGGATGGAGAAGGAAAAGGGAGAGGAATGAGAGATGTCAAGTCCTTGGGAGGGAGAGATGCCAGGGCATGGGAGGGGAGGGAAGGAGACAGATGCCAGGCTAGGGGAAAGGAAGGAAGGAGAGAAAGGAATGAGAGGGGATGCCAGATAATGGAGGGGGAGTTGGAAGGAGAGGAGAGATGCCAGGGCATGGGGGGAGGGAAGGGAAACTAAGGACACAAATGCCAGACCAGAGGGAGAACAGGTGCCAGAGAGGAGGTACCAGGGCATGGGGGGAGGGAAGGAAAGGAGAAGAAAGAGATGTCAGAGCATAGGGGTGGGGTGGAGACATAAAAATGGAGAGGAGGTGAAGCCGAAATGAATCATATACAAAGGAGAGAAGGGGCACAGGATAGACAGTTTATGGAAGGAGCATAAAAAGAGAATAGATATCATATGGAATGGGGAGAGAGCAGACAGAAAAATGGAAGGGGCAGAGATAGAGGGCAGACAGTGGATGGAAAGGGCTGATGCTGCATGGAAGACAGAGAGAGGACAGATGCTGTCTAGAAAGAAGAGAGTGAGGATAAGATGATTAAAGCAAGGGGGATTTGTTCAGAGATGGGTTTTTTTGGGTGGGAGGGTTTTAAAAGAAGTGCCAGATTGGGCGTGGGGGGGAGAGCTTATGGGACCAGAAACAGAGGTAGGAAATGGTCTGAAGGGAGAGAAGTTAGACCTGGGGTAGTATGAAGAAAGAGGGAAAGAGATACTTGAAGGGAGAACTGTTGGGAAGAGAAAGAAAGAAATGGTGGACCTGGAGAAGAGAGGCAGGCAGGTAGGGGGAGAGATGGGATGGGGGACAGTTGGGAAGAGAAAGGGAGAGAAGTTGGATCTGAAGATGGGAGGGAGGGAGAAATGTTAGGCCTGTGGATGGAAGGCAGAGAGATGCAGCATCTCTCTCTTTTTTTCTCCATTTCATTGTTCAGCATCAAGGGGGGAGGGAAGAAGAAAAACAGAAAAGAGAGGGAGCAAATTGTTGGACCATGGAGATAGAAAAGGAGAGATGGAACCATGGGAGGGCAGGAGGGAAGTGAGTTGGGATAAGATGATGCTAGGGACGGCGTTATAGCCTGACCAGTGGAGAGAGGGAGGGGGATTCTGAAAGTGGTGAGCCATGTGGATGAGGTCAAAATGGAGTTGACAAGATGAGTGAGAGAGCAGTGAGTAATGGGGAGTAGATAGAATGGAATAGGAGGCTCAGAAAGGAGTGAGATGGAAAATGGGAGAGCTAGAGACAAAGAAGATGGAGAATTGAGAGATAGCTAAACATTTAAAAAGAAGAAGGGTGAGAAAGAAGGCAAGATTTGAGTAGACAGAAGCAGAAAAGAAAAAGTTAAGAAAGCTGAAAGGGAAAAATCAATACGTTGGAGACAGGCATAAGAAGGAAATGGAACGAGAGAAGAGGAGAAAAAAATGAACAGCAGACACTGGAAAGAGAATTAGTTGAAGATAGAGAAAAAAACAGAAAGATAAACTGGGACCAAGATGATTGAAAAACAAAACATCCAGTCAACAAGGTAGAAAAAATGGTTTTATTTTGAATTTATTAACTGGAATATGTTAGCTTTGAGATATGTGCATCACAATTATTTTTGTATTCAGTGGCTTAGTCATATACAGCTGATTTGGGGGAGGGACGAGTCCATAATTAGTGGATGGGTACCAAAGTTTCTCCCTGTCTGAGTGCAATTTATAAATACTTGAGCTAGTGGGGATTCCCAAGCCCTGCCAACTGAAGACTTCTTCCTCCAGTCTGGCAACTCAAAATCTCCAAGCTTTGCAGCCAATGGCAATATCCTCAAGCTGCTCCTGCTTTCATGCATGCATGAAAGCCAAAGGGGGGGGGGGGGACAGGGAGGAGGGAAGGCAGCAGCTCTGCAATATTGCTGCCAGCTGCAGAAGTTGGAGGGGGAGGAGGTGGCTGTCAGTTGGTGAGGCTTGGGGATCCCTACTAGCTACAACAGGGGAGATGTTCATTTTGAGGGAGCCTAAGCTCAAAGTGGGAGGCCCAAAAAAGCAGTAATATTTACCCTGATTAAACGATCCTCCACATGCGCTCCTGACAGCTGATTCAGCATCCCCGCTCTGATGAGGCTCATCTCTGAAGAGGCTCACCGTAGCTGTAATAGAAGTGAATGGGAGAACCAGGAGCGCGCATCCCTGCTCATCAGAGTGGAGATGTGGAAGCCTGAGGCTGCTCCCACTGTCAGCGGTGCACATGGAGGATTACAGTCAGGGTAAGTATTACTGCTTTTTGGGGTTCCTCTTCACAGTGTCCCTTTAATGAAGGTTTATTATTAGATACGTACATCTTCTATATTAGTGATTGCAAATTTGGGACCTGCTCAACCTTTTTTGGGCTCATCGGTTAGTGTTAGTGTTTGTGCGGCCCCAGAAAATTTTTTTCGGCCAATGCGGCCCAGGGAAGCCAAAAGGTTGGACACCCCTGATTTAAATGTATACTTGGCTTTAAACATTAAGGGAAAAATATTATAAAGCCTTTTCTATACAGAAAACTTGTTTTTTTGTGCAAGCAAGGGCTTGTATCAAATTATACAACTGCATGTGTATACAAAAAGTATGCACACAGAAAGTGAAGGCCTACTTTATAGAATCTGTTGTGCACAGTATTCCAAAAGGCATATTTCTTGCACAGTGAAAGTACAGTTGGCATGTATAAATGTATCTTATAAACTATATGGGTACACACACATGTACACCAACTTCAGAGCAGGTGCAAATGTGTGTTGGCATTTCTGCACTTTTGAGTATGGTTCTGGGGAGCCTGTTTTGATAAAGATAAATAGACTTCTAGGCTGCCTTTTAAAATAGGCACATTTTTGGACTCACAGATGGCCAATTATAAAAAACAGGACCAAAATTTCTAAATGAACAGCAGCGATTTTGCCACGACTAACATTTACCACTAATTCTCATCAAATATACATAAAAGTGATTAAAGATGATATCATGATTGGTAAAACAATCTTCTACAAACGGTGCCTTAACTTAGGCACCGATAGGCGCCCTACTAACACCTAAGTTAAGAGCAAAATATCATTTATAAGAACATTTAAAACAAATTTCAAGTTGCCTACCAGTGCCAAAATACCACCAGAATCGTACCTACATAGGTGCTTTATGTTGCTTAATGCCACTGTAAGTATGGCTAACGCTGGAAGTGGCATTAGGTGCTAATAAAGCACGTATGTAAGCGCAATTCACGTCAAACGTAGGTGCCAGAAATGTAGGCCTTGAAAACCCTAACAAACCACAGTGGAGATACGTAGTAATGTTGGTGTGCAGTTTATTCATAAAATGTAAAAGTATGTGCGGTGGCTTGACACATAAACATTTAGAATACTTGGATGAAGTGATTTACCCAAGTAATTGATCCTTTCAAGGAAGGCTCCTGAGACAGGCCATTTTGGCCGAAACACATGTGTGTCGAGCCACTACATGTACTTTTACATTTTATGAATAAACTGTACACCAACATTACTACGTATTTCCACTGTGGAGATCTTTCTCCTGGTTTGTTTGGCCTTGAAAATCCTGGCATAAATTTCCAGCACCTACCTATCCTAAAGGCACGATTCTCTAAACAGTGCCATTGCATGATTGATAAGCAACTGGCAGCCACTTTTAAGATGGCTGCCAAAAATGGTGTCGTTTAGAGAATCTGGGCCTTAAAAAGAGATTATGTACTTACCCTGATAAGCTCTTTTCAAGTAGATAGATGAGACATTCTAGACCGGGGGTAGGCAATTCCGGTCCTTGAGAGCCACAGGCAGGTCAGATTTTCAGGATATCCACCATGGATATGTATGAGATGGATTCGCATGCACTGCCTCCTTGAGATGCACATCTATCTTATATATATATTTATTGTGGATTACCTGAAAACCTGACCTGCTTGTGGCTCTCGAGGACCGGAATTGCCTATCCCTGTTCTACACAACTGGGCTATTTTCCCATATCCGCATGCTGCAGAAGGAATCCACTTTGGATATTTCACTCTGCCTCTAGTGTACTTCACTGTGCAGTTTAGCGCCCTCTACAATTAGTACCCAAGCAAAGAGAAGCACTCGTACATGAAGTAGAGGCACCTGTAGCAACAGCGAAACAAATTGTTCTGTTCATACGTAACTAAATAGTACCATTAACCATCAACATAGGCTTCAAAAGAGCTCAGAAACTACCCCCCAATACAAATATATACAAATTCTTCCCAGCCCTCAAAAATCAGCTTGGAAAAGCATAAACAGACTGAAAACTGAAAGCTGGCACTGGAAGGACAGGGTGGGTAGTGTAGCTTTGGCCCAAGAAAAAGCCACAGTCCTGGTAGAATGTGACTTGACGGAAACAGGGGACTGTTTCCCAGAAAGAATGTAGGTTGACAAAATGAAACATAGACTATGAATCCATCTGGAAATCATGGCCTTGGAAGCAGGAGCGCCGTGCTTAACAGAATGTGCCAGCACAAACAGATGGTCAGAAAAGCAAAACTCATTAGTGACCTCCAGATAACGCAGAAGAACTCTGCATACATCCAGTTTCTTCAACAGGTAGTTCTGTGTCCTGGAACCCATCAGCTGAAGGGCAGGCAAACACACTTCCTGATTAACATGGAAAGCCAAAACAACCTTCAGCAAAAAGGAAGGAAGCGTATAAAGGGAAACCCCTGCCTCCGAAATTCAGAGAGAAAGTGTTTCAGTACGACAAAACCTGCAGTTCCAACACGCGACGCGTCAAAGTAATGGCAACCAGAAAAACTGTCTAGAGCAGGGGTGCCCAACACGTCGATCGTGTTTGACCAGTAGCTCAGGAAGGCAACGCAAGTCGATCGTGGAGCCCATCCCGGGCTCCGTGATAGACTCGTGTTGCCGTCCTGATCTACCGGGCCAATCAGCCTTCCTCTCCAGTGTTCTTTATAGGGCCTTTTAGCTGGGCGGTCCGCCCAGCTGTCATCTGCTGCCGCCGCCGCTGCTGAACATTAAAAAAAAAACGGCTTGGAGATTTCAGCCCGTAGCGAACTTATGCTCCGTGGCTCTAACGTGTGCGTGCCGGCTTCTCTTCTCTTCCCTCCGAAACCGGAAGTTAAGTCCGGGGGGGTAGAAGGGAAGCCGGCACGCACATGTTGAGAGCCCTGAAGCAAGCGTTCGCTATGGGCTAAGGCGGGAGACAGGTTAGTGAAGCATTTGCTCTTCTTGCTGCTGGGTCCTGCCTACTTTCTGTTTCCGTGAAGGCAGGACCCGGCAGCATTTCCCCCAATAGGTCGATCGCGATCTTGGGCCAATCAGTCTTCCTCTCCCCGATGGCAGAATTGACGTCGGGGAGAGGAATGCTGGTCGGCCGAAGCAGGGAGAGCTTGGGGCGGCATCGGCTTTCGGGCCTGTTATTGGTGGCGGTTTGGGTCCTGGTCCCCGATGGCAGTGGCTTGGGGGAGGGCAGGGAGAAAGAAAGAAAAAGGGCAGGCAGGGAGAAAGAAGGAAAGAAGAGAAACAGAAAAAAAAGAAAGGGAGGCAGAGAGAAAGAAAGGGCAGGGAGAGAGGAAGGAAAAGTTGGGGGAGGGAACGAGGTCTGGAGGAGAGGAAGCATACAGGCTAAAAGAAGGGAAGAAAGATTGGATGCATAGTCAGAAGAAGAAAGTGCAACCAGAGACTCATGAAATCACCAGACAAGGTAGGAAAAATGAATTTATAACTGCTGTCTATATTTTACACTAAGGTCCCCTTTTACTAAACCGCAATAGAGTTTTTTAGCGCAGGGAGCCTATGAGCGTCGAGAGCAGCGCTGGGCATTCAGTGCAGCTCCCTGCGCTCTAAAAACTGTTATCGTGGTTTAGTAAAAAGGGAACGGGGTATATTTGTCTATTTTTGTATGGTTGTTACTGAGGTGATAGTGCATAGAGTCATCTGCTTTGACCTCTTTGAAAAACCCTGGAATAGGAATGATAATTAACATTTTCTATGCGTACAGTGTGCGTTGTGTTTTTTTAAAATTTTATTGTTGATAGATCATTTTGACTTGGTCATTTTAAAAGTAGCTCGCAAGCCCAAAAAGTGTGGGCACCCCTGGTCTAGAGTGTCAAGTCCAAGAGGTAAGTATCTCGAAGAGGCTCAAAAGGAGCCTTGGTGAGACTAGACAACACCAGGTTAAGGTCCAAGGTGGGGAAAGGATGCTTAACTGGTGGTCGGACATGAAGAGCCCCCTTCAAAAATCAAGCAACATCAGGATGAGACACCAATGGGGACTGATGGTCCCTGGCTCTAAAACAAGAAAGCCTGATCACTTGGACCCACAGAGAAGCCACAATGAGGCCTTTATCCAAACCAGTCTGAAGAAAGGTGAGAATCACCAAGATCGGAGCTAAATACGGATCCACCTGGTCTTGGATGCACCAATGTTGGAACACCTTCCTTGCCTTAGCGTAAGCCGACACCATGGATGACTTTTTAGACTTGAGAAGAGTATCAACAACCAGGGTGGAATATCCTTTATGTTTTAAGGCTGTGCATTCAAGAGCCATGCCGTAAGAGCAAAGTGACCCGGATCCTCCATGGCCACTTGCCCTGCATGAGAAGGCCCAGATAGGCATTCAGCTGAAGGCTGTGACCCACACACAGATGCCTTAGATCTGCGTACCACGGTCTGTGAGGCCAATTTTGAGCTACCAGAATGATTCAGCCTGGATGAGTCGCGATTCTCCGAATGTCTCAGCTTACCATTGGCCAAGGAGGAAAGACATACAGGAGAATCTCCTGAGGTCACAGCTGCACCAGAGTGTTGAACACCTCACTTCCAGGCTCAGATCTGTGACTTAAGAAGTGAACCACTTTCTTGTTCCTTGCTGTTGCCATGAGGTCAAAGCGCTCCACAATAGCTTGGAATGCCTCCAGGGACAGACCCACTCACCTGGATCTAGAGTCTGTCTGCTGAGGAAATCTGCTTGAATGTTGCCCACTCCTGCCACATGTGCTGCTGTCAGCGCCAGGAGATGACATTCCGCCCATAGAAAAAGAAGGCGGGCCTCCTAAGTTAGAGGAGTGCTTTTGGTCCCTCTCCGGCAATTGACATAGGGTACTGCAGTCACATTGTCAGAGAAGACCCTGACTGCTTGGCTCTCCAGAGTCTTCTGCAATCTCATCAGTCATACAAACGGCCCTGAGCTCCAATTGTTGATGGACCACATTCTCTGAGAGGGTATTCAACACCCCTGAACAGGACGATTGTAATGGGTTCTCCAGCCCCGAAGACAGATGTCATCTGTCATCACCATGATCCAGGAGGGAAAGTGGAGCGGTACGCCCATGCAGAGCGATTGCAGGCAAAGCCACCAGTCCATGCTTGCTCGGGCCTCCAAAGTCCAGTGCAGACAAGTCTGCAAGGCATCTTGGTATGTTGCCAAGCAAGAGAGTAAGCCCTTGCCCAAGGAACTATATCCAGTGTGGTAACCATGGATCCTAGAACCTGAAGATAATCTCACACCGAAAGAGTTGGACACTCCAGAAGTGAAAAAATCTTTGCACACAGCTTTTGTCTGCGAGCTTCTGGCCCGCAGCCATATTGAAGAGGATTCCCAGGTAGTCCAGCAACTATGTGGGTGTCAGATGGCTCTTCCTGAAATTGACAATCCAACCCAAGTCTTCTAGCACCAGGAGCACCTGCTTCACTGTGTGTCATCCCTCGGCTGACTTGTTTTGAATCTCTGACCACAAAAATCTCATGAATTTAGAAAAGGTGTCCGGCTCCTGGGGCATAGTCACCCTTAGATGACTTAAATTTGTGTTTCTTAGGCTGGAGAGTGTCTGTAGCCTGGCTGACTGAAGAGAAAGCTGTACCAAGCCCTGAAAGCAATGCCAGTCTCCCCGCCGGGCTAGCTGTTTGATCACCTGCTTCCATGTGTGTGTGGGGGGACTAAGTTGGGCGCTAAAGTTCTCCCCCAGCTGCGCCATGTGGCACAAGGATGCTCTAAAAGTGCTAAATTTGTGCAATCCTGGCAAGAATCCATATGAGGAGAGCCCAAGGACTCCATCCCAGCAGTTTTCTAGACAAAATTCAAAGTTTTAAGGAAGCAGGGAGCTGAAGAAAAAAATATCGCTAAAAATTCAAGATGGCCACTGGCACAACATTTGTGTCAAAATTGTAATATTTATCGCACTTCCCAAACTCTAAAAATGGCAATTTTAGGAATTTTCAGGAGGGGGAACATCCAGAAACAATCAAAGCCCCACTTTTCTAACCTTCCTCAATGTCTCTCACAGGGTGTCAAGCCTGTATACACACTGTGACCTGACAGGATCCGTGATGCAAACCTGCTTTCAGCTCTCTCACAGTAGCTGTAGGAGAATTTCACTGCCACAATACTGGGGATGCTTCCTCAAAACTGATCTTCAGGCTGCCAGTCAGACTCCTCTGTCTGACTATACCTCCACCCCTGTGGACCACTGGATGTGCACTAGGACGGGCGGAGGTGCGAAAATGCAGCTGGCACCCTGGAAGACATCGCCAAGCCTCCTAAGGGCAGCTAACAGCCTGCACTTGAGCTCTGCTTAACTGTAGGTGAGACCACTAAGGGATGACCCTGACCTCCATAGAAAACTACTGTATATACTCGAATATAAACCGAGATTTTGGGGCCAAAAAATTGGTCCAAAAATGGGGGGTCTTGTTTTTTATTTGAGCCACTACCACACAGCTGTCCCCCATTCAACTTCTGATGACCACCAGGGCTGTAATCTTCAATAGAATGGATCCCCGCCTGCTCTCCCCGATGAATACATGACCCCCCCATGATGAATCTTGAAGCCACTATCCTCCATGCACACAAACCCCCACCACCACCCTCCTCCATGTACGCCCCACTTGCCGACATCACGTTTTCAATACAGCATTGATGGTGGCAGCAGGTTCCCAGTACTAATGGTAAACGCGATTCAGTCGTAAAACTAGCTACGTTATCTGCTCTTACCACAACCTCTGGCAACACGTTCCAGAGCTTAACTATTCTCTGAGTGAAAAAACATTTCCTCCTATTGGTTTTAAAAGTATTTCCTTGTAACTTCATCGAGTGACCCTTAGTCTTTGTAATTTTTAACGGAGTGAAAAATCAATCCACTTGCACCCATTCTACTCTACTCAGGATTTTGTAGACTTCAATTATATCTCCCCTCAGCCATCTCTTTTCCAAGATGAGGAGCCTTAACCTTTTTAGTCTTTACTCATACGAGAGGAGTTCCATCCAGTGTTCCCGCTAAGCTGCGTTGGCCTGCGCTCACGCACAAAATATTACATCGCAGCGCAAAGTTTCTCTTCACAGCGCACACACGCGTCGGTAAGGTAAGGGGACGCATTGGGGGGATTGCACTTCCCCACAATTGCCATGCTTCGGTTCCTCTTCTTCCTTCCTCCCTCCCCCCCCCCCCCCCGCGGGACCCTGCGGCACCATCAACTCTTACTCCCTCTAATGTCGGCCCTGCAGCTCCAGACTTCCTCGCACCTTCTCCCCTCCCCCTTTGGATCGCTATTATTTTAAATGTTATAGCCGCGGAGCTGTATCCATCAGTGGAGATGTCTAACCTCGGCCTGCCCCGGAACTCTTACTGCAGCAGCCGCCCGTCTAGGCAGGAACAGGAAGTCACTGTTGCAGTAAGAGTTCCGGGGTAGGCCGAGGTTAGACATCTCCACTGATGGATACAGCTCCGCGGCTATAACATTTAAAATAATAGCGATCCAAAGGGGGAGGGGAGAAGGTGCGAGGAAGTCTGGAGCTGCAGGGCCGACATTAGAGGGAGTAAGAGTTGATGGTGCCGCAGGGTCCCGCGGGGGGGGGGGAGGAAGGAAGGAAGAAGAGGAACCGAAGCATGGCAATTGTGGGGAAGTGCAGAGCTGCAGGGAAGAGTGTTGCGGTACCCAGCTGGAGGGAGAAGGAAGATGAGGGAGGGAATTAAAGGAGATGCCAGGGCTTGGAGCGTAGGAGGAAGGTAGGCCAGTCTAAGGGAAAAGGAAGGGGGAGATGGGAGAGCATGGAGGGGGAGCGAAAGATGGAAGAAAAGGAAAGGAGAGAGATGCCAGAGAATCAGGGAAGGGGAGATACCAGACTATGAGGAGAGGTGTGGGAGAGGGAAGGCGAGGAGAGAGATGCCAGACCAATGGGGTGAAAGGAGAGATGGAAGGGGGAGGCATACAGTTTCTGGAAGGGGCATAGAAGGAGAGAAGATGCCATATAGGGGAAGAGAGACGGCAGACAGTGGATGGAAGGAAGAGAGTTACAAGAAGATGAGGAAAGGAGAAACCACAGAAGACAAAGGTAGAAAAAAATTTCTATTTATTTATTGCTTTAGGAGACATGTGTCACTGTTTCTGTGAAGCATTGTATGCAGAGTCCAGCTTCTTGCTGGTTCAATTTAACCTTTGTCTATGTATTTTTATTTTATCCCCCCTTTTACAAAACTGTGAAGCGTTTTTAGCACCAGCCTTGGTGGTAGCAGCTCTGATGCTCAGAATTTTATGAGCATCAGAGCTGTTACCTCCGTAGCTAAAATCCACACTACAGTTTTGTAAAAGAGGGAGGGGTTAGTTTGTGATTACATATTCCTTACTAGGCGAAGGTGTTTTCTGTGTTCTGTGTGTTCGAAAGACATGGTTTTCTGTTAGGATTGACGGTGTAGGATTGATCTGTGCTGGTCTGGCTTGTTTAGTTTTACAATGGGTGTATTGATGTACTGCTCACTGCAATATGTAAGATGCTGCCTTTTCCTAGGTACTCATGTGTGACGTGTGGTTTGTTACTAAAAATCATGTTTTTCTTACAGATGGGGGGGGGTGCCAAAAAATGATGGGCCCCGGATGTTACATATGCTAGGTACGCCACTGTATGTAAAGATACCAGAAAGCTGGCGTAGCAAAAACTTCTAAGTTTTGAGTATTTAACCCTCCCACAATCTCACGGGCACTCGTTTCAAGTTTATTGAGATTTTGATTTAAACGCAATATCAAATATTTTCAATGCGTATAACAAAAATAAATTTGGGGAAATAAATAAAACCATTTGAACCAGTGTTCCCGCTAAGCTGCGCTGGCGTGCGCTGGCGCACAAAATATTACATCGCAGCGCACACGTTTCTCGTCACAGCGCACGATCGGAAGAGGCGTACGGCAGATGGCAGGGCGGCGAGAGGAGAATCGGGCGAGTTGGCTCATAACTTGCTGGCGCCCGATATTTTTGGCTCACGGTGAAAAAAGTTTGCTCACAACACCCGCCCGCTTAGAGGGAACACTGGTTCCATCCCCTTTATCATTTTGGTTGCTCTTCTTTGAACCTTTTCTAGTACTGCTATATCTTTCTTGAGATAAGGAGACCAGAATTGAATGCAATACTATCTTGAGATAAGGAGACCAGATAAAGCTGGTGTTAGGGGACAACTCCAGGAGGCCCCACGGTCCGGGTATTTTTTCCCCTTGTAGGAATATCTCCCTCCCTCCCTTCCCCTCACCTTCGCGGTGCTTTTCAAAACCAAAGTTTTCACTTTCAAAGGGCACCTGATGCGGTAGCCCCAATGCTTCTCCTCTGACTCAACTTTCTGTTTCCTCCTAGGCAGCTTGCGTCAGAGGAGAAGCATTGGGGCTGCCATGTCAGAGGCCCTCTGAGAGTGAAAACTTTGGTTTATGAAAAGCGCCGTGAAGGTGAGGGGAAGGGATAGAGATGAACCGACAAAAGGAAGAGGTTGAGTGGTGCTTCAGGCTAATTTTGTGGAGAAACAGGTGGGGGGGGGGAGGAAGGAAGACAGATGCTGGATGTTAGATGGGGAAAGTGAGAGGGGAGCAAATGCTGAATGGAAGTGGAAAGGGGGGAGCAGACACTGGATGGAAGTGGGGAGTACAGAGAGAGGGGAGCAATTGCTGGAAGGAAGTGGGGAGGAGAGAGAGGGGAGCAGACACTGAATGGAGGTTGAGAGAGGGGGAGCAGATGCTGGATCGAAGTGGGGGAAGAGAGAGGGGAAGCAGTCATTGGAAGGAAGTGGGGAGGACAGAGAGGGAAGCAGACACTGAATGGGAGAGAGAGGGGGAGCAGACGCTAAATAGAAGTGGGGAGGAAAGAGAGGGGGAGCAGATGCTGGATCGAAGTGGAGAGGAGAGAGAGCACATACTGGATAGAAGGGGGGATAAAGAAAAAAAGGGCACATGCTGGATTGGGGAAGAGATACTGAAAGGGGTGAGGGAAAGAGGTGGCAAGCTGTAGGTAGATACAATGAAAAGGGAGAAATTGAGAACTGGATAGTAAGAAAGAATTTAATCTAGACAGAGGCAGAAAATAAATTGGGAAGGAAGACCAGAGAAGAAAAAGGAAGGGAGATCTTGTTGCCTATTCTCTTAATTAAGAACATAAGAGCTGCAATACTGGGACAGACTGAAGGTCTATCAAGCCCAGTATCCTGTTTCCAGCAATGGCCAATCCAGGTCACAATTATCTGGGAAGATCCTAAAAAAAGAAAACAGATTTTATGCTGCTTAGCCTAGAAAAAAGTAGATATTCTCAAGTTTTTGTAGACTGACTCATCAGGATCACCCAAATTTCTAATCTCGGTTTATACCTGAGTCATCCTTTTTTCCTCTTCTTTTTTTTTTGGGGGGGGGGGGGAGGTCACCTTGGTTTATATTCAAATTGGTTTATATTCGAGTATACAGGTATGTAGGCTGGCCAACAGGTACCGAATAAGGGATTGGCCTGTCAGCTACAGACCGAATTCTGTGAATTCTCAAGCAGGCAGAGCTTCATATTCGCTTCAAGCACAAAATTACCCGAAAAGGGGACGAAATTATATCAAATTAAAAATAATAAAATGGGAAGAGCAGAACACACACAACTGCAGTCATATGTGCAGAAGGAAAAAAACTGTAGAGGGTGCTAAACTGCATAGTGAAGTACACCAGGGGCAGAGTGAAAAATCCGGAGTTGATTCCTTCTGCAGCATTCGGGTATGGGGAAATAACCCAGCTGTCTAGAATGTCTCACCTATTGCACTGGATTATTGATTTTAAAAAGTTTATATATCATATTCCTATATAGATAATCAATGCAATAAAATCAATAAATTAAACAAATACAACATAGACAAATATTCAAAAATACTAATAACTATAAGTTACAATTGCTCACACATAGGGCCCTTTTCTTAATGTTTTGTTATAAAAAGAACAGGTTGAAATGGACACTCATTTTCAGAAATAAATACTGACAACCACTAAACACATGTATCTTCCTTTTTATTTCCAAACAGGTTACAGCATAACAAGTATAAAGGGGGACAAAGTATCTCCAAATATATTGGAGTTCATCTGGGAAAAAAAATGACTACACACAAGTGCAGATTTTCAGAAACTATAATAGAAGCCTACACCTTCTGAATTTCCTTTAAGACTCTCTTGCCTTAAATTCTCAGCTTGCAGCAAAGGCTTCAATTGTGATATCAAAGAGATCAACTTCATAAAAGCATACAGTCTGTTAAAAGATTAAGACCTCTATTGTTCCATGATATAATATGCAAATTACAAAAGAGACTACTGACTGCAGCCACAGAATGACAGATATTTGCCAGAGGGCCTGTTATAAAAAATGTATCTTTGAACAAAGCGCTTAGCATATTTCAAAAGTCATTAAAACAAATCTCATGTGATATGTTTCAAAGTAGGGCAAAGGATGAAAAAAAAAGTTAAAATGCTACACACCTTTTGCTTTAATTTATTCTTCATGTCTTTTATTCCTTGCTTGGCATGATTTTTTGCCTAGAAAATTAAAACAAAGGGGATCAGAGCAACTCAGTAGGAAGCAAGTGGTGATCAGAGGATCAAGCTCCATCAGCTACAGAAGAATGAAATTTTATTCAATCAAGTTATTGTAGTGTAAAGAAAGATTTTGACCTTTATGGAGAATTACATCCTATGCTCCTCCCACCATTTCATACGCAACATTTCAGAAGTGCACAGAGCTGATATCAATAGGTGCCCTGTACATGCTACTTCTAAAGCTGCTGTTTCTGAAATCCTTCTACAGTGGTACCTTGGATTACGAGCGTAATCCGTTCCAGGAGCATGCTCGTAATCCAAAATGCTCGTTTATCAAAGCGAGTTTCCCCATAGGAAATAATGGAAACTCGCTTTGATGCGTTTCCCCCCCCCCCCCCGAGAACAGGCATTGCTCCCCTCGAAGGCCCCCCCTGCGATCAGGCACCCCCCCTGCCTCGAACCGGCACCCCCCCCCGCCACGATCCGACCCCCCCTGACACAATTGGGCACCCCCCCGACACGATCCAACATCCCCCCCGACACAATTGGGCACCCTCCCCGCCGCTTCTTACCCTCATCTGAGCACTCTTGAAGATCGGCCTACTCGTCTGCTGGGCCTTGAGCATCTGAGCATGCTCAAGGCCTAGCAGACGAGTAGGCCGATCTTCAAGAGTGCCCAGATGAGGGTAAGAAGCGGCGGGGGGGGTGTGTGCCCAATCGTGTCGGGGGGGGGGGGGGGTCGGATCGTGGCGGGGGGGTGCCGGATTGCAGGGGGGGGTGCTCGTAAATCAAGCCATGCTCGGTTTCCGAGGCACCGATTTTGCAAATGTTTTGCTCATCTTGCAAAACACTCGCAAACCGGTGCACTCGTAAACCGAGGTACCACTGTATTTGCTTCTCTGGACATTTCCCTGTGAGTAGCCATATTCAGAATAATGTCAGGACTCTGCTTACTGATGGTGTATGCGATTGACTCAATGGAACTGCACCCTAGCATAAAAAATGCTTCTCTAGAGTTGGGAGTGGTACCTGAAGATTGGAGAAGGGCGGATGTGGTCCCTTCTCCACAAAAGTGGAAATAAGGAAGAACTAGGGAACTATAGGCCTGTAAGTCTGACTTCTGTGGAAAGAACTTTTAAAACAGAGAATGGATTCTCTAAAGCAGTGGTCTCAAACTTGTGGCCCAGGAGCCACATGCGGCCCGTCAGGTACTATTTTGAGGCCCTTGGTATGTTTATTATAATCACAAAAATAAAATAAAACAGTTTCTTGATCATATGTCTCTTTAGCTATAAATTACAATATTATTATTAAGACTTAGCCAAAAGGAAAGATTTATAAACTATAGAATTTTACTTCATGCAAAATTGTCATTCTTTAATAACACATTAACTATTTTTTTCTGAGGCCCTCTACGTACCTACAAATCCAAAATGTGGCCCTGCAAAAGGTTTGAGTTTGAGACCACTGCTCTAAAGGCAGGTCTTGTCAGACAAATCTGATCAATTTCTTTGACTGGATGACTAGAGAATTGGTTAGAGGGAGTGCACTAGATGTAGTATACTTAGATTTTAGTAAAACCTTTGACAGTGTTCCACACAGGCGTCTAATAAATAAACTGAGTGCCCTCAGGATGGGCCCCAAAGTGATGGACTGGGTCAGCAACTGGTTGAATGGAAGGCAACAGAGTAGTGGTCAATGGAGATTGCTCTGAGGAAAGGGATGCTACTAGTGGTGAGACTCAAGGTTTGATTCTTGGGCCTGTTTTTTTTAACATTTTTGTAAGCGATAAGATAAGATTTGCCTCTTTGTAGATGATACCAAAATCTGCAATAGAGTAGACATCCCTGATGGTGTGAATAACATGAGGAAGGAACTAGTGAAGATTGAAGAATGGTCTGAAATTTGGCAGCAAAGATTAAATGCTAAGAAATGTAAAATCATTCGTTTAGGGCTGCAAAAACCTGAAGGAATGGTACAGTCTAGGGGTCAAACAGATTAAAAAGGCGACAGTGATAGCTATAAGGATGCTAGGGAGAGGGAGAGATATGGTTAGTCGGAAAAAGGAGGTATTGATGCCCCTGTATAAGACTCATTTAGAATATTGTGTACAATTCTGGAGACCGCATCTTCAAAAAGATATAAAGAGGATGGAGTCGATCCAGAGGAAGGCTTCTAAAATGGTGTGTGATCTTTGTAATAAGAAACGACAGAGATCCACAAAGAGTGAAGACAAACTAAAGATGAAGAGGACCGGAAGGGGTATCAGACAACCCGACACTCAATATTAGAGTGCTGGGAGCGAATCCTCATTTAACCCCGCGGTACCTCCACCACCTTATTATGCGTATTATTTTTTGATTATTCTTTGTATTTGACTAAAAAGCTCATTGATTTACTATTTGTAAGGCCTTTAAGGTTACTTGTATTTCATGTCAATTAATTTAACATAACTTAGCTTTGCTTTTCATTTGCTTTCATTTTCAGCAAAGTACTTCCCCCAAACGCCAACGCGTTTCGATGTCCTTTGTCAAGGCGACATGGGGAGCTGAAAATAAAAGAACAAACCATTACCCTACAAAAGGGATACCCTTACATACCATATTAAGCACCCCCCTCAGCTAAATCTAAAAACTACTCACTTTAAAGTTAGAACAGTCACTGCATACCACCACCGGCTGCAAACGCACGCCGGGGCAGACTCACTCTGGGATTTAAATACCACCCACCTGGACCGCTCATCCGGGAAACACCCTCTGACCTAAGAACATTTACTTAAAGGGACCCGTACCTAATCATTCATCAAGAAAACAGACTTAAAGGTCAGCCTGCGCTAACCAATCGGATGTTTCGTTAAGCCCCTTAGGGGACATGGAATCTAATACAAACATCCAACGGAGCTCACAGCGGTTGAGCCTCCGGGCAGTGTTACCTCCCTCCCACCCTTCTGTGATTTGGTCCAACACCCTCCATTTAAGATCTTTTAATGTGTGGCCATGCCTAATCCAATGGCAAACCAACGGAGATGATTCCATGTGGGTATGCACTCTTGATTTATGTTCTGTTAATCGAACCCTTATAGGGTTCGGGGTAATCATCTCCCCTGCGGGTCATGTCAGTGGTGTGAATTTACCATTCCGGGGGAGTATTGGGTTCATCCCAATACGGGGGTTAGGTATCAGATTAAACATAATACCACTTGCCGTTCTGCTAATGTAATCTACGTGATACAATGTCCATGCCCCTTGTTGTATGTGGGTCGAACCACTCGCCCTATAAGGGTTCGATTAACAGAACATAAATCAAGAGTGCATACCCACATGGAATCATCTCCGTTGGTTTGCCATTGGATTAGGCATGGCCACACATTAAAAGATCTTAAATGGAGGGTGTTGGACCAAATCACAGAAGGGTGGGAGGGAGGTAACACTGCCCAGAGGCTCAACCGCTGTGAGCTCCGTTAGATGTTTGTATTAGATTCCATGTCCCCTAAGGGGCTTAACGAAACGTCCGATTGGTTAGCGCAGGCTGACCTTTAAGTCTGTTTTCTTGATGAATGATTAGGTACGGGTCCCTTTAAGTAAATGTTCTTAGGTCAGAGGGTGTTTCCCGGATGAGCGGTCCAGGTGGGTGGTATTTAAATCCCAGAGTGAGTCTGCCCCGGCGTGCGTTTGCAGCCGGTGGTGGTATGCAGTGACTGTTCTAACTTTAAAGTGAGTAGTTTTTAGATTTAGCTGAGGGGGGTGCTTAATATGGTATGTAAGGGTATCCCTTTTGTAGGGTAATGGTTTGTTCTTTTATTTTCAGCTCCCCATGTCGCCTTGACAAAGGACATCGAAACGCGTTGGCGTTTGGGGGAAGTACTTTGCTGAAAATGAAAGCAAATGAAAAGCAAAGCTAAGTTATGTTAAATTAATTGACATGAAATACAAGTAACCTTAAAGGCCTTACAAATAGTAAATCAATGAGCTTTTTAGTCAAATACAAAGAATAATCAAAAAATAATACGCATAATAAGGTGGTGGAGGTACTGCGGGGTTAAATGAGGATTCGCTCCCAGCACTCTAATATTGAGTGTCGGGTTGTCTGATACCCCTTCCGGTCCTCTTCATCTTTAGTTTGTCTTCACTCTTTGTGGATCTCTGTCGTTTCTTATTGGAATTTTCTCATATAGAAGATTGTGGAGTTGTGATGGCTTTAACGCAAGGAAACCCAATAGTTTTTTCTTTTTCGGAGGAGCAGAGGACGGAATTATTGAAACGGCCCACCCTTATTGAAGGGGGGGTCCTTACCACTGGTTCTTCCACGTGGTTTGAAGTAGAAGTGGTACAGAAGAAATTAGTAAGGGCGGAATTACATGCTAATACTTTGGCCCAGTATGTTTCTTCTGCTATGATACCTAGAGGATTGAGAATTCAAAAAGGGCCCACCTTATTTGCAAATGAGGCACAATTCCAGGAGAAATGGTGCGCGATATTGAACAAATGTAGCTTCGATTTGATGTTGCTGATTATTGAGCAAATCACAGTTTTAGAAGTAGAACTAAAGAAAACGATTGATGATACCAAATCCTTAATTCGCGAAGCTTGTGCAAATGATAGTGAATTCTCATCCCTAGAGAGTGATCAAAATAGTAAGATAGACTCATATAAAGAGTCAATAAAGCAATCTAAGATCAAGAAATATAGAAGGGACGAACGTGACTATGCTTTGAACCAAGTATATCTTTGGAGATTTAGAAATAATGTCCCCCAAAAACAGCCTTTTGAGGACGATCATCTGTCCACGGATTCCAGCTCCTCCAGTAGTTACAGTGGAGGGCCCCCAGGATTGAGGGGCCAACGGGGCCAGGGGGGTTTTCCATCACGAGGACCCAGAGGCAGACAAAAGAGTCGGGGGTCAAGACGTGTGGCATTTCAGGGGCAGCAGCAAGTATATGCCCAGGGCCCCCAGACGAGGTCCCAGCTCCGGCCCAATCAGCTGTAATTAATCTGATGAACCACAATATTACGCCCATTCAGGAGAAAGTGCTAAACTTGGGTATGGGGTTTGTGCCCACAGCACATTATGATGCGTTTAGTACACGCCTGTCTATATATAGTTTACTCCGGAAGTTACATGTGAAAGTATTCTTCCAAGAACATGATTCTGTGAATGATGGGACGTTGATATCAACTAAATCACATTGGTGCCCGGCGTCCCCATTGCACCCCAATTTGATAACATTCCGTGATGTAATATTATCAGAAGTGGAGGAATTGGAAAAGCAGAATGCTCATGTGTCGCCCAAATTTAACACGTCTTATCCTGAATGGTGCGCCTTGCAACAATTGCGGGAGGATACATCTGTAATATTCTCCCGAGCTGACAAAGGGGGCGCGATTGTGCTGTGGTCGAAGGAGCAATATTTGAGAGAAGCCCACAGACAATTAGATGACCCTAATTTTTACCAGCTATTGCCGGAGGATCCAGCAAAAGAACTGAAATCTATAATCTCCAAGCTGGTCACCAAAGCATATAAGCAAAAAATGATTACGTGCAGAGAAGCATCGTTCCTTAATCCTAGTTTCTACGTTACTCCCGTCATCTACTTCCTTCCGAAAATCCATAAAAGTCTCACCACACCCCCTGGACGCCCAATTGTCTCGATGCGTGACTCTCCCTTGGAGCCGTTATCCAAGTTTTTGGATATCTTTTTGAAGCAACAAGTCCCTTCAATAAAATCTTACATCAAGGATACGAATCATATGCTTAGAATGATTGCTGACATGGATGCATGTGAACCTCATTGGATTTTGGCAACGTTGGATGTGACAGCGTTGTATACCATGATCCCTATGGACAGGGCCCTGGCCATAGTAAATGGCATTTGTAGGGAACAAACTATTAGACCTCATCTATTGCCAGAAATACTGATGGAAATGGCCCAGTTGGTGTTGACCAGAAGTTATTTCTGGTTTCACAATCAATTCTATTTGCAGAAGCATGGCATTGCCATGGGAGCGTCTTTGGCACCTTCTCTAGCGGCTTTGTACATGGCAGATTTAGAAGAACGCTTGATCTATCCTTTACCATTATTCAACAAAGTTAAACTTTGGAAAAGATTTTTGGACGACATTCTGTGTGTGTGGACGTCATCAGAGGAAGAGTTGCTGGTGTTTATTGATACTTTGAACACTTTAGATCAAAATATCAAATTTACGGCGACCATAAATCATAGGGAGATCCCGTTTCTGGACATCCTAATTCTAAAGGGGGCCACACATCTACAAACCTCTCTGTACAGAAAACAGACGGACCGTAATAGTCTTTTACGGTTTCACAGCTTTCATCCAGATAGCCTTAAGAGAAGTTTACCCATTAGTCAGTTCTTAAGGCTAAGAAGGATATGTCATTCATCAGATGAGTTTCGCAGCCATGCCAAGGACATGAAAAGAAGATTTTATCAACGTGGCTATCCATACATCACTGTTAAACAGGCGTATAAACGAGCTAAATATGCCCACAGAGAATGGTTGCTGCAGGAGGTGACCAAAGATGAACAGTCTCTGGACATGGTAGCTTTCGTGCAGGAGTTCTCCACCCTTGCCCACCGGGTGGCAGATATTGTTAAAAAACATTGGCACATCCCTAAATTGGTTATCCCCACCCTTGAGGAAGTTCCATTGTGCTCCTATCGCAGAAGAAGGAATTTGGGAGAGTTCCTCAACCATTATAAACTTCAAGATAGGCCCCCCAGGGTTCGGGGTAATCATCTCCCCTGCGGGTCATGTCAGTGGTGTGAATTTACCATTCCGGGGGAGTATTGGGTTCATCCCAATACGGGGGTTAGGTATCAGATTAAACATAATACCACTTGCCGTTCTGCTAATGTAATCTACGTGATACAATGTCCATGCCCCTTGTTGTATGTGGGTCGAACCACTCGCCCTATAAGGGTTCGATTAACAGAACATAAATCAAGAGTGCATACCCACATGGAATCATCTCCGTTGGTTTGCCATTGGATTAGGCATGGCCACACATTAAAAGATCTTAAATGGAGGGTGTTGGACCAAATCACAGAAGGGTGGGAGGGAGGTAACACTGCCCGGAGGCTCAACCGCTGTGAGCTCCGTTGGATGTTTGTATTAGATTCCATGTCCCCTAAGGGGCTTAACGAAACGTCCGATTGGTTAGCGCAGGCTGACCTTTAAGTCTGTTTTCTTGATGAATGATTAGGTACGGGTCCCTTTAAGTAAATGTTCTTAGGTCAGAGGGTGTTTCCCGGATGAGCGGTCCAGGTGGGTGGTATTTAAATCCCAGAGTGAGTCTGCCCCGGAGTGCGTTTGCAGCCGGTGGTGGTATGCAGTGACTGTTCTCACTTTAAAGTGAGTAGTTTTTAGATTTAGCTGAGGGGGGTGCTTAATATGGTATGTAAGGGTATCCCTTTTGTAGGGTAATGGTTTGTTCTTTTATTTTCAGCTCCCCATGTCGCCTTGACAAAGGACATCGAAACGCGTTGGCGTTTGGGGGAAGTACTTTGCTGAAAATGAAAGCAAATGAAAAGCAAAGCTAAGTTATGTTAAATTAATTGACATGAAATACAAGTAACCTTAAAGGCCTTACAAATAGTAAATCAATGAGCTTTTTAGTCAAATACAAAGAATAATCAAAAAATAATACGCATAATAAGGTGGTGGAGGTACCGCGGGGTTAAATGAGGATTCGCTCCCAGCACTCTAATATTGAGTGTCGGGTTGTCTGATACCCCTTCCGGTCCTCTTCATCTTTAGTTTGTCTTCACTCTTTGTGGATCTCTGTCGTTTCTTATTGGAATTTTCTCATATAGAAGATTGTGGAGTTGTGATCTTTGTAATAAGGCATATCGGGACAGACTTAAAGGCAGGAGAGGGGAGATATGATAGACATTTAAATACCTACGTGGCGTAAAGGCGCATGAGTTGAGTCTCTTTCAATTGAAAGGAAGCACTGGAATAAGAGGGCATAGGATGAAGTTGAGAGGTGAGAGGCTCCAGAGTAATCTAAGGAAATACTTTTTTACAGAAAGGATGGTAGATGCATGGAACAGTTTCTCAGAAGAAGTGGTGGAGACTGTCTGAATTCAAGAAGACGTGGGATAGGCATGTGGGATCTCTTAGAGAGAGAAAGAGATAATGGTTACTGCGGATGGGCAGACTAGATGGGCCATTTGGCCTTTATCTGCCATCATGTTTCGGTTCAATTTGTACTGCAACAACCCTCAGTAGTAAACTACAATCAACAAAGAGCATTGGAAAAATGTGTATAATCCCGAACATGAGGATATAATCATCTCCACCTGTCTTCTACCTGTAAGGTGCATAGAAGGCCTGAAAGAATTTCCTATCACTTTTCCCATAACTCCCTGAATTATCTAAAGAAGGAGTCACTGTCAAATTGAAATCTCCCCACACTATAAGAGACCCCTCACTAAGATGAAGGATAATGGCTCCCTGACCCTTGTTTGGAACATACACATTAACTAGAGATTACAGAGTTCCATTAATAAGAACCTCCCATGTGGGTCACACACCACTCTCTGCACCTCCACCTTCAATCACTGGGCAAAGACAACATCCACCTCACCCTTCTTGGAAGAGCCAACTCGAGAAGCCCAATAAGAGATTGGGAACCTAGAATCCCTCAGTAAATGTTCATGTATTCGCAGGAGATGGGTTTCCTAAACCATACATATATGTTGAGGTTCCAGAGGAGGGTGAGATGGCCTTTTCACAACTGACCTCAGCGAAATCATCATCACCCCGATCCTAAAAGACCCAAAAGGACCAACAGACCAACTATCCAACTACAGACCCATTGCTTCAATACCCCTATATGTCAAACTAACAGAAGGACTAGTCGCCAAACTCCTAACCAACTATCTAGAAGACTATAACATACTTCACCCCACGCAATCAGGCTTCAGAACCAATTTCAGCCCAGAAACATTACTAAGCTCCCTTATGGACACAGCCAGACAACATCTCAGCACAGGGAAAAAATGCTGCTCATACAACTGGACCTAACCGCAGCATTTGACCTAGTAGACCATAACATCCTAATCCAAATTCTAGACACAATAGGTATCTCAGACAAAGTATACTCCTGGTTTGAAGGCTTCCTAAAATCTAGAACATACAGAGTAAAATCAGATAAAGTAAAATCCGAACCTTGGTCCAACCCCTGCAGAGTACCACAAGGATCCCCACTATCCACAACCCTCTTCAACCTATATACAGCCTCTCTTGGGACATACCTGGACAATCTAGGCCTAACCTCCTATAGTTACGCAGACGACATTACTATTCTCATACCTTTTGATCATCCAAAGACCGCCATGAAAAAAATACACTACACTGAACACTAGAGGCAGTAGCCACCTGGATGAAAGATTACAAACTGAAACTCAATTCAAAATTCATCCTCCTCGAAAATAACAAAGTCCCAACCATTACCAATATAGAAATCAACTCAATCAATTACTCCATTCAAACCACCCTAAAACTGCTGGGAATGACTATAGACAGATGCTACACCATGCAACCACAAATAAACAAAACAATACAGAAATCTTTTGCAGTTATGAGAAACCTAAGACAAGTCCAAAAATTCTTCAAAAGAACTCAATTCCAACTCATAGTTCAATCCCTAATCCTAGGACTTCTGGATTACTATAACATCCTATACCTCCCCTGCCCTGCAACAATGACTAAACAACTACAGACAATCCAAAATACAGCTCTAAGACTCATCTACTCAATAAGGAATCACGACCATATCACAGAAGCATACATCAATTCACACTGGCTACCAATTCAAGAAAGAATACTATTTAAATTCTACTGCATACCATTTAAATCTTTAAATGGAGACGGCCCAACCTACCCGAACAACCGCCTTATCCAAACAACCTCAACCAGACACAGAAAAACACACACCCTCTAATCAAAGATACCAAATGGAAAAAACTATACAATGGCCTCCTAGCCACTCAAGCAGCAAAATTAGATAGCCAAATCTCCAACCTAATGATAACCACTCCAGACTACAAGATGTTCAGAAAAGAAATAAAAACTATACTCTTCAAGAAATCCCTGAAACAATCTTAACATCAGTTACCTTCCTTCCTCCCACCTACTTCCTACTTCACAGATTCTACCTATACTACTCCTTACCTCCTCTAGAAATCACCAATGATCTTCCATTGTAACCCTCTGTTTAGAACTCTTTTGTAATCCGCCTTGAACTGCAAGGTAATGGCGGAATAGAAATCTCTAATGTAATGTAATCTTGGCACAGAATGTTCAGCAGCACCTGGAGGGCTTGAAGTGGCATAAGGCATATGGGGACATACTTAAAGATCTCAATATGTATACTTTGGAGGCAAGGCAGGAGAGGGGAGATATGATAGAGAAGTGTCATAGTAGATATGCATGAGGTATCTCTTTCAGTTGAGTGAGAGGGCATGGGATGAAGTTTAGGTGATAGGCTCAGGAGTAATCTAAGGAAATACTTTCTTACAGAAAGGGTGATGCATGGAATAGTCTCCTAGTAGAGGTGGTGGGAATAAAGACTGTCTGAATTCAAGAAAGCATGGGACAAGCACATGGGTTCTTTATAGGGAGAGGATAAGATAGTAAATGCTGCGAATGGGCAGACTGGTGGGCCATTTATCTGTCATCATGTGTTTGTTTCTATGGTTATAGGGAAAAAAATCTCTCTCTAAAAAGCTTTTAGACTCTGTTGTATTTTGGTTATTTTGCTTATTCATTTTAAAGATCCACTATAATACAGTACTCATCAAAACATATCCGCTATAATAAAACCCTTAGCGTGCATGCGCACTTCAAACTCTGTGAGTCCGTGCTCCATGCCTCGCATGCGCAGTGCCTGTCTCAGCTGATTTCTTGCTTTCTGCCCCAATCTCTGACGCTGGTTGACTTCCTGCCTTCTGACTACGCTTCTGCTGCAGGGACGCCTCTTCTTCTCACCCCTGGACAAGCAGCGGCTGTGGTTTCATCAAGCAGCTACGGGGCATTTGCTAGGCCGGCCCACTTCGATAATACGAGGCGGGCCGGCCTAGCAAAAAGCCCCGAGGCTGCCCGGACTACCGGATGCTGGACAGGGGGGAGCAGGGAAGGGAGAAGGGGTACTACAGGACAGGGGGGAGGTAAAAGGAAGGGAGAAGGGCTACTGCTATACAGGGGGAGCAGGGAAGGGATGCTGCTGGACAGAGGGGAGGTAAAAGGAAGGGAGAAGGGCTACTGCTGGACAGGGGGAGCAGGGAAGGAGTGCTGCTGGACAGGGGGGAGGTAAAAGGAAGGGAGAAGGGCTACTGCTGGACAGGGGGAGCAGGGAAGGGGTGTTGCTGGACAGGAGAGGTAAAAGGAAGGGAGAAGGGCTACTGCTGGACAGGGGGAGCAGAGAAGGGGTGTTGCTGGACAGGGGGAGGTAAAAAGAAGGGAGAAGGGCTACTGTTGGACAGGGGGTACATGGAAGGGGTGTTGCTGGACAGGGGGGAGGTAAAAAGAAGAGAGAAGGGCTACTACTGGACAGGGGGAGCAGGAAGCAAAGAAAGAAAGAAAGGCTTCAGCGCCCCATTGTGCTAAAAGTTTACACATCTATTCTAGCACCCGTTAATGTAACAGGCTTAAACACTAGTATTCTAATAAACCTCTTTTTACTGCTGCAGTTTAGTTGTCAGTTGTGGTTATAATACATCCATTTTGGTTTTATCTAAGTGAAAGAAAATAAAGTAAATTGGCCACAAAAGGTTCTATATCTTTTAAAGAAAATAGAAGGAAGCGTAAACGAACTTACTAATTTGTAGGCTGTCTTTACAGCAGGAGTAGCTTTGGTCACTGCTGTGTTGATTAGTGCGCCCCCTTTCTGTTAAAGTAAACATAATGCATTATAAATATTGCAATAAAGATCTCTTTTACTAATCAAATAACTATGATAGTGCAACATAACACATACAATATGAAGTCAACAGATCAAGGAATCAATTAATATTTCATAGTTATAAACCTATAGTACAAGGAAATCCACTGCATGTAAATCTATCTCAAGTATATTCATTTTGATAATCCTGAAAACCTGACTGGCTAAATGTGGCTAAAGAAGAGAGTTGAGGAGCACTTTTCTGGAAGGCTGATACAATAAAGAATACTATTCTTCTGCATACATTTTAATTACCTAAGGCAGACATTACAATAACTCATAAAATGTAATAATTTTAACATACATAAAAAAGTATTAAACCCATATGGGAAGTATATAAAAAAAGAAAACCACTAAGTGAAAATTAGCTTATACTTCCAATATAAAATAGTACTTTAAACATAAAGCTGGTTTTACTGCCTAAGCTTTAAGTCTACTCTTTAAAGCACTTTTCTATATAATGGGAGTCTATGGGCAAGCAATTTCAAAGGTTACAAAAATCTGTTGATAATAAGGTGAGATATGGAATACCAGGAAAAATCTCTAAAACAACTATCCAAAAAATTGGAAGATCTACAAAACAGAACCAGCAGATCACTGCCAATGACTTACTAAAATGTTTTTCCGACACCTGAGTGTTGTCCACAGATCTGTTGTACGAGGGCGTTCAATAATTTATCTACCTTAGTATTAAAGAAAGTAGCGTGTTGAAACAAGTCTGTGCATGTTGTGGCATGTCTCAAGGTTACTCATGCACAGTTGCGGCTCAGTACGAGTCTAATATTCCAAGAGACAGGATGACAGGAGAGTGTTCATGCGAATCAAGTAAGAAACTGCTAGATTTAGAGCATCGTTGATAAAATTTCTCACAAAAGAAGGGAAAAAAACAAAGGAGATCCATGAACACATGACTATAGTTTATGGTGAATCTACCCCATCATACTATAAAATAAAATTTTGGAGCAAGCAGTTTAAGTGGGGAAGAGAGTCCATTGAAGATGACCCTCATACTAGATGGCCTGTGGAAGCAACTTCCACAGAAATTTACAAGAAAGTCGAGGATTAATTTTGTCAGACAGACAAATTAAGTTTTCCCAAATAGCTGAAGAAATGGACATCTCGGCAGATACAGTGTGGAAAATAATTCATGAAAAGTTGGGCATGTCCAAGATTAGTGTAAGATGTGCTCCAAGAAGGCTACAAGGCTCCAGTGTTGTTAGGAGAACCTGGAGATCCTCCTTGAAGAACAAGTGAATTTTTTTCATTGTTTGATGACTGAAGATGAATCTTTGGTCTATCACAGAGATGAGACTTGGGTTTATCACAGAGGTTGCTCTGGGGAGTCCAAAATAGAGTCAATACCGTGGAAGCACAAGTCATCCTCCACTCCAAAAAAGTTCAAGGCAGAAAAATATGCATGCAAAGTCATGGCAACTGCCTTCTGGGACAATGGACTTTGCTTCTGGAGTTCATGCCACACAAGACAACCATAACCGGGGAGAATTACGCTAACATAATGATCACTTTGTGGGAGTCAATCAAGGAGAAAAGACAAGGTAAAAAAAACTCACAGCAGGCATACTGCTTCTTCACGATAATGCTTCTGTGCATATGTCACGACAATCACAGACTGCATCTGAGAATGTGGGTTCAGCAGCTGAACCATCCACCTTACAATCCTGACCTGGTTCCCTTGGATTATTTTCTGTTCTGAGTTTTAAAGAAATCTCTCTGTGGACAGCGATTTTCAAGTGATGAAACCACCAAGGAAGCTGTGATGTCCTGATTTGAAGATCAAACAGAAGAATTCTTTTCAAAGTGGTTAAAGTCATTGCAGGAAAAGTAGATGAAGGGTATGGAGCTATTAGGGAACTATACTGAAAAATAAAACAAAAATATTTTGAAAACTTTTTTCTTTCCTACTGAGGTAGATAAATTATTGAATGCCCCTTGTATGTGCCTAAGGGGGTGTTACAGAGTACTGACTAAAGCAGGGGTGTCCAATGTCGGTCCTCGAGGGCCGCAATCCAGTCGGGTTTTCAGGATTTCCCCAATGAATATGCATTGAAAGCAGTGCATGCACATAGATCTCATGCATATTCATTGGGGAAAACCTGAAAACCCGACTGGATTGCGGCCCTCGAGGACCGACATTGGACACCCCTGGACTAAAGGGATGTGCAGACTTTTGCACCTGTCAGAATTACAGTTTAATTTGAATCCATAAAAGAGACTTCAAATATTTATGCATTAAAATGTGTAGTGATATTGTGAAACTTTGTATGATTTAGAGGTAGTATTAGCTTATTTTCACTTAGGGATTCACAAAAACACATAATAATCAGGGGTGCATAAACATTTACACACAACTGTATTCTACTACAATACGTTAAACATAAGATTATCTATTACCTCAGATATCAGCCATATAGAAACCCTTCTATGAACACAACTACTATACATTACATATGATAAAACTTATTATACTTCCCTACTACCATACCTACCTAATAAGTATGGAATGCAACAAGAGAATTATTGGCTGCTTTCACAGGAAAGCATTCAGTGCTTTTAAAAATGTGGCTGCATCTTAAATACATTTCTGAATTAGCTGGGAATACACTAAGCAGATCGGCTGTGATAAAAAATACTACACTGGATAAAAGAAAACCTTATGGACACAGTCTCCTGTTGAAAATAGAATGCGCTTGCCAAGTAATATTCAGACAATATACAAAATGACCTTCTTACCTTTACTGTCTGCATCCAGGGCTGATAAGATTTTGAATTTCCTAAAATTTGTAAAACAAACAAGTTAATTCTTAGCTTCTTCAATAGAAGAGAAAATGACATACCCAAGGTCATGGTTGGTTGAGACTTCAATTAGTATGAGATTGGAAGTCTCAAGTTATATGACAGGCAACATTTATCTCTACAGCAACACTGGAAGTACTGTTTGAATTTGCTCAATAACATATCTAGAACTGGAAAACCAGGGCAAAAAACAGGCTTGATGGAAGAGCACATGGGAGAGCTTAAGTAGAATCTACTCGCACTAAACTAAACCTTTACTTTTATGAGTATTAAACACTCTTAAAACCACAGACAGCAACATTAGGCAGAAAACCAATGTGCAAGAACAGAAAATTTCACAGCTCAGTGTAAGCTGCTTGATGAAAGCCTCACACACTTTAGAGGTATTATTCTCAGGGCAAGTTATAAAAGGTTGGGAAAGACGACTCTATCCTTTCCCAATAATGATTCATATTGCAATTTCCTGCCTTCTGAGGATATGGTCCAACACTGATCTTATTCACAAACCATGAGCTTTCTTAAAATCAGTGCTGTTTTGAAAATGAGAACATTAAGCACAGTTACTTACCGTAACAGGTGTTATCCAGGGACCGCAGGCATATATTCACACATGTGGGTGACATCATCCACTAAGCCCCAGTACTGACAGCTTTAAAAGTGTATTGCCACTTTAAGTTTTTAGAAACTTCACAAATGGCCCGCATCACTCATGCGCGAGTGCCTTCCCGCTCGACGTAGGCTCGCAGTACCTCAGTTCCATAAGCAAGCTAAGAAACTAACCAGGGGAGGTGGGTGGGTTGTAAGAATATCTGCCTGCTCTCCATGGATAACACCTGTTACGGTAAGTAACGGTGCTTTATCCCAGGACAAGCAGGCAGCAAATTCTCATATATGAGACTCCCTAGCTTATTGCAATTGGATGGAGGGAGAGTTGGCCATTAAGAAAATAAATTTTCCAATACTGCTTGGCTGAAGTGACCATCCCATCTGGAATAAGAATCCAGACAGTAGTAAGACCAAGTAGCGGCTTTACAGATCTCATCAACAGGAGTGGAGCATAAGAAAACTACTGAAGCTGCCATAGCTCGGACTTTGTGAGCTGTGACTCTACTTCCAAGGTGTAGCCCAGTCTAAGCATACCAGAAGCAATACATGTCGCCAACCATGTGGAAATGGTTCTCTTGGATACAGGCCATCCCAACCTGTTAGGATCAAAGGAGATGAACAGTTGAAGAGATGTTCTATGCGGCTGAGTCCGCTGTAAATAATAAGCCAAGGCTCATTTGTAGTTCAAAGTGTGAAGAGCCGTTTTTCCAGTGTGAGAATGAGGCTTAAGGAAGAACACTGAAAGCACAATCGATTGATTGAGATGAAACTCAGTGACTATCTTTGGAAGGAACTTTGGATGGGTGTGAAGCACTACTTTGTTATGGTGGAACACTGTAACAGACGGGTCTGCCACCAGTGCTTGAAGCTCGCTGACTCAACGAGTAATGGAGATGAGAAATACTACTTTCCAAGTGAGATATTTGAGCTGAGCTGAAGACATTTGTTCAAATGGAGGCTTAATGATTCTAGAAAGAACAACTAAGATCCCAAACCACTGGAGGTATTTGAGAGGTGGTTTAACATTGAAAAGTCTTTTCATGAATTTGGAAAAGTATGAGCAGCCAGAGGTTTACCGTTGACTGATCCATGAAAAGCATTTATAGCACTAAGATGAACTCCAACTGAAGTGGTTTTAAGACCTGAATTGGATAAATGGAGAAGATAATCCAATACAGAAAATATAGAGTAGGATGAAGCATTATGATGATGAAGAGTACACCACATAGAAAACTATGTTCACTTCTGTTGGTAGCACTGCTGTGTTGAAGGTTTTCTAGATGCATTCAAAATGAGCCGGACAGGATCAGAAAGATCAGTGTCAGCTGAGTTCATCCTAAGAGATAACAAGCTGTCAGGTGCAAGGACTGTAGATTGGGATGCAAAAGAGACTCTGTGTGAGAAGATCTGCAGGGGTATTGGCTCCTTGAGATTGAGCTGAAGTAGAAGGAAGAACCATGGTTGTCTGGAAAACACATAAAGGAATTTGTGCATCCAATCCAGGAGAAAAGCATCTGCTTCTAGACCAGTGTTTCCCAACCCTGTCCTGGAGGACTACCAGGCCAGTCGGGTTTTCAGGATAGCCGTAATGAATATGCATGGAGCAGTTTTGCATGCCTGGCACCTCCATTATATGCAGATCTCTTTCATGCATATTCATTAGGGCTATCCTGAAAACTGGCCTGGTGGTCCTCCAGGACAGGGTTGGGAACCACTGTTCTAGACGATGTGGAGAGTACTGTCTGGAGCAGAATTGAGGCAGCTTGTGATTGTTGGGGATTGTTGAGGAGTCCACCTAAAGAAAAAAATATCTGATGCAAGACTGTGGAGTTGAGCGTCCACTCGTGTGGCTGGAAAAATCTGCTGAGTTTGTCGGCGAGAGAATTGTTCTCAGAGTGAGTGGCCATGGAAAAGAGGCGTTTATCCAGGAGGATATAGTCCAGCCGAGTATACACCTTATGGGCATGAGAGTATAACGTAAAGTCAGTATCATAAGGGTGCAGGGTACGCCATACATCTACCAAGTCAAAATGCTGAGCAAGAAAGCCCTGTTATCATGATCCCTAGTGCGCGCCCGAGGTGGCTTACAATCGACTCCGGGGTTCACGGTGATATTTAGGTCCCCACCCAAAACCAATTGAGATATGGGCCAGAACAGAAGAAAAGAATTTATGACAGTAAACATTGGGAGCATACAAGTTACATAGCAGCAACTTAAGGCCCCAGAGCTCACCCAAGACCATTACAAATCGGCCCTCCGTGTCTAGAATTTGTTTATGGAGATGAAAAGTGAGACTCTTATATAGGAGAACGGCCACCCCCCTCTGTCGACTTACGAAGGCTGAGAACACCTCCCCCACCCAGCCACGTTTGAGTTTGGTATGTTCCAGCCGAGAGAGATGTGTTTCTTGTAGGAAGGCGATGTCAGTGCCTATTTTGCGAAGACTAGTCAGCACTCAAGTACGCTTAACTGGGGACTTAATACCATCTACATTAAATGTAGTCACTTCGAGTTCAGCCATAGTCACCCATGTAGTCAGCCATACACTCCCCGGAAAAGAGAGAAGTCAAACAGTGACACACCAACACCAGCCGGTCCAGGGCCTCCCAGACGGGCCCCCGTGGCTGTACGAGAAAATCAAGCCAACACAATAAGATTGCAGAGTCCCCCTCACCTGCTTCTCCCCCCTTCAGAACTCCAAGCATCCCCCGAATAACACTATCACCTCTAGACATACCAAAACCCACACAACCAAATTCAACCCTCTGCTCCCCCTCCCATACTCATCCTGTGTTTCCTGTACACAATCCCAAATGCAATCCCACTGCCTACCCAGAGGAGACCCCCGCCCCACTCCTCAGAAATCAACCCCAAGATACAACCATACGAACATAATGGAAAAACTGGCCAGATCAACTCAAAGTCATGCCTTAAGTTGAAAATCTGTGTCAGAAACCTGGCAACACCAAGTGGCTCGGGTGCAGGAAAAGTCAGCAGGATAGGTGGCAGATCAAGCCCAAGACTCTCCAGTGATGCCGCCATAAGTCCAGGCACAGGAACCACTTGAAGCAGACTATACAGGAACTGGCAACAGACCCGGTCACAGCTATAAGGCATCCGAAAGAACCTCCAAGCAGGTCACATAGATGCAGGCAGCTCTCCGCAAGGCTGGAACAGGCGAAACCCCAGGCCAAGGTCCAAGAACAGGAACACTCCAATGCTCGGGTGAACCTCAATGAGAACAGCAAACAGTGCGCAAGATGAAAATCAAGCTGGAAAATTTCTCACATACGTGCGGGCCTCCTCCACCATAGCCAGTGTCACCAAGGTGCTATTCCTCCAGACCCGCAGCTTAGAAGAAGACAGGGTAAACTGGACACCCCTCTTGTGGAGTTCGGTGCAGAAGGGCAACATCAGCTTGCGTTACGCCACAACTCGCACCGAATAATCATTAAACAATAGCACCTTCGCCCCGTTGAACTCCAAGGCTCTCATTTTACGAATGGCCTTAAGGAGCACCTCCTTACCTCTCTGACTGTAATAGCGCGCTATGGCCATGCGCACCCGTTTACCATTTGCCGCCTTAAGGCAGATACGGTGGGCTCTCTCGCAGTCGAATTGCAGGCCAGAATCCAACAGGCCCAGTTTATCCGGCAGCCAGAATCTGAAGATCCGATATAAATCTGCATCGGGAACAGTCTCGGGCAAGCCAATAAGCAGGAGATTGTTACGCCGGCTGCGATTCTCATGTTCTTCAAGCCGGTCCTGCATTTCGGCACTTTGTTTTTGTAGAGCAGACACCTGCACCTCCAATGCAGAGCATGCGTCCTCCTGGCCTGAGATGCACTGTTCCACTTCAGCGATCCTTAGGCTCTGCACATCAAATTTTCCGTGGACCTCCTCCACTGCGGACTGGAGTTTGTTGAGGTGGTCCGCTAAAGCTGCAGTCACCGAGCGGGTAATCTCTTGAGTCGCCTGCAGGGACAGTGAACGAGGCAGACTCCTCCGCCATCTTGACTGCAGGTGAATGAGGATTATCGCAGGGTGGTTTTGCGGCTCGTATTGGCATGCCAGAATGCGTTCCACTGCCCAATGCAGTAACAACAGACCGGATCACTAGGCACACCTCTCCCAGGAAGATTTGGGGCTGGGTGCAGTAAAATAGCAGAGAATAGAGCAGATTTTGGCAGAGTCGGTGTGGAACTTTCATCTCCTGTGTCTGTTCAGGCAGGCTTCATCACGTGACCCCCTTTTTCAAACATTCTGGTGGATTTATTTTGTAGCCTCTTCACCCATCCCCCTCCCCCTTTGCCCTCTCCAATCCCACGCCGGCTCTTTTCCTCTCTCTGTTAAGTCCTAGCTCACGCGCGCTGCCTAACACCAGCTATGGCAGGATATACATTTCAAATCTAATCTAAGGTTTGGCTTTATATACCGAGTCATCATTCTATGAAAACTCGACTCGGTTTACAATAGTTAACTTAACCGGTTAAAACCGTAAGAAATAATGACAAAATTTCAGAAGATTAATTTTCAAAGTGTTTAGCAAATAAAGTGGATTTTAAAGATTTACGAAAAAATTGAAGCGAACCAGAACTCCTTAAAAGAAACGGAAGATCGTTCCAAAGTTGAGAAAACTTAAAAATCAAAGATTGACTAAAAATCTTGACTCCTTTAATCCCTTTCCTGGAAGGAAGGGATAGTTTAAATTGTTGGATGCCTCTTGCAAAAGAGAATCTGTAGACATTCCAAGATAAAGGAATAAGAGGAATAAAGATGCCATATAGTATCTTAAAAGCAACACAAGCACATTTAAATTAAACTCTAAAATAAACTGGGAGCCAAGACTCTGGAGCAATGGAGTCACATGATGAAATTTACATTTCCCAAAGATCAATTTTGCAGCAGTATTTTGAATCAATTGCAATCTATAAAGGCAGATTTTTGTAATGCTGAGGTAAATAACGTTGCAGTAATTAAGGCGAGCTAACATAATTGACTGAACTAAAATAGAAAAATGACAATGATGAAAGAGATGTCTAACCTTCCTCAGCATACGTAGATTAAAAAAACATTTCTTGACTACAAAGTTAATTTAACCCTTAAAAGAGAGAGAGGAGTCAAAAAGGGCTCCTAAAATATTAGCAGAAAACTCAATTTGTAGAGAGGATCCAGAAACCAAAGCTACAGAAAGAGGAAGACAGTCCAATTTTGGACATAACCATAGTAATTTGGTTTTAGTTGTGTTCAGCTTCATCCAGACAGACTGAGCCCAGGCATGAAGTTTAGAGATACAAAGATTTACTTTAGATACCAGGTTAGTAATGTCCAGATCTATCTCTATCTGACATGCTGTAATCACAAAATAGAAAATAAAATTATTTTTTCTACCTTTTGTTGCCTGGTCATTTTATTATTCAAATTATGTTGGTCTAAGGCTCTGGTTTCTCTGTGTTTCCTGTTAACTCGCTCGCCAAGGTCTCCTGATCATTTGACGTTTTCTTCTTTCACCATCCATCTTCCATCTCTTTCCATCTTCCCGACTTTCCCTTCTCCGCCATAAACAAATATTTCTGTTTCTTTCCCACTTTCTAACATCTCTCTCTCTCTCTCACTCCCTGCCGTGTGCCCTGGGTCAAACCTCTCTATTCCTCATCATGCAGCATCTCTCTCTTCCTCCCCTCTATTATCATGTGCAACATTTCTTTCTCTTTCCGTGCACCATCTCTCCCTGCCCTCCACCTGTGTCCAATATTTCTCCCTCTCTCTTCTCCACGCATGTCTTCCTCCACTCTATCATATGCTGGATTTTTCCCTCTCACCCCTTCCTACTACTTTGTTGCATCTGTGGTCAGAATATCTGGGGAGGAGGAATTTGGAAGTCCTCAATTGTCTACCAATGAAGGAACTGTTGTAACTCTGGAGTGACCGGTTACAGGTTCAGTCTTTGGAATGCTATGCCAGGTTATCTGAGTTTATGTAAAAATACATTGTAATTTAAGAAGCTGTTAGAAACCCATCTGTTTGCCCATATCTGGATTTGGGTGTAAGCATCTTTAAATCCAGAGAGCTTAGCCAATCATTTCCCTGAACCATGGAAAGAAGAGAGCCCAGGGAAATCAACCTGAATTTTTCTTTTACCAGATATTTGTTCAGGGCCTTTAGGTTTAGGATTGGATGAAATCCACCTGTTGTTCTTCCCCTTGTGGAATGGGTTTAACCATATGGGCCTTTAAAAGGGAAGAGTTCCTCTTTCAACACTTCCTGATGCTAAAAGCTGAGTTCTGAAATTCTTGATGAGCTGTTTTGAGGGAGATGATGCCAATTTAGGGTGCCACTTCTTTTAAAAAAAGATTCAGCCTCTCTCCAACTGGCAGGTTGTCTGGGACAAATACTTTTATGTTGGCTGTGTTCTGCTGGATTCAAACAAAAGATTGTCTCCTGCTTTGACTGAGCCTCTGGTTGGATCCTTTACTGGTGGGGCTGGGGGCATGAGGCCTAAGCCTGTTGGGAAGAATGAATTGAGGAAGTGTACCTATGCCTTTGAGAGTAATATGGACCCTTTTGATTGGCGCTCAAGAACCTATGGAAAACGGCGAATGCAGAAGAAGCAGTCTGAGACGGGGATTTCATAATGTCAGTCTGTTTCTTTATAAGGTCAGTAAACTTCTCCACTTTGTCCCCCAAAAGACTATCACCTTGCTGAGGGAAGTTGGCCAACTTCCCCAGGTTCTCAGCCCACTCTACTAACCAATATGTATGGTGTAAACTCAAACGTTGCCCAAGATATGTGCTTTTAACACTCCTTCTGTCTGTTTGCTAGCTGGCAAAGTTCTGTGACTGCTCTGTGTATCAAGTTCTTCAAATATATGCTCATGTAGAGATCAGCGGACAACAGCTTGTCCTGTAGAGGATGCATGTGCATCTTCACCCAAGGGTCCACCTTTACAGTTGCAGCTATGGTACCCGAGCTCTTGGAGGTAGTGCTAGGCCATGGGGGCTAGCCTAGCCAACAGGCCCACTATTTGTTCACAAAACTTCTGTTTGTGTGCCTCTGGAAGACAAGACACATACACTTTAATGACACCTCCTTCCCAATTTTGCCTATAGACTTCAACAGCATGCACTCACTGTGCCATGCTGTGATGTAATGATGCCTCAGTCTGCTTCAGCTCACATGTGCAGCTGGGATATGGGGAAGGAATACTGACTCAAAAATGAAGGTCCAGTTCCAAATGTTGAAATCTTCAGATGCCAGTCAGATCGAGACCGGACTGAAGTCTCAAACTTCCATGGACCCGTGCATGAGGTGGGGAGATAATATGTCCTGAAAGCCCAAATGGACCACTCCAGGGGTCAAAACAGCCTGCATTCAAGCTTCTGATAATCATAGGGTGAGATAGTTTCTAGGGGAATGGACACCAAACAACTTAAATATTTAAAAAGGCTGGCTGAACAGGTACCCAAGAGATTGGCCTGCCAGTTGCAGACACCTAGTCTGCTCCTTCTCCCAAGCAGAAGAGTCCCAGAAATACTGAGGATCTCTGGAGCACCAAATACTCCAAAATTCAGACAAAAAACCTGAAAATGAATTTTTTTTAAACAGAGCAAATCAGAACGACACCTCCCAGCTTGTCTGCAGAAGGAAAAACTGAAGGGAGAAACACAGTATACTGGTAAAGAGGAGGAGGAGTTGAAAACAGTGATTGTTACTTTCTGCACAGCTTGTGAGTTCAGATTGAATATCCATCTGTCCAAAATGACACAACTATTGCACTAGAACTGAATTTGCAGCTGAATGGGTAAATCATAGCTCTGCCCCTGAACTGCTCTGGCACTATCTGGATATTGCCCGGATAATCAATAATTTTAAGTGGCATTACATGGATAACGACACTGAAAATTACTAACTGGCCACTTAGTGCTGCACCTATTCAGGTCAGAAGAAGAAAGGGAAAATGGGATAGGATTTGATATACTGCCTGTTGTTACAATCATGAAATATTGTTGAATTGTTTAGACACAATAGGACTTTCAGGAAGGGTCTGGAACTGGTTTCAAGGTTTTTTAAAGAAAAGATCTTATCAAGTGATTTATGATGGTAACTATTCTCATTCATGGAGCAACCCATCTGGTGTGCCCCAAGGTTCTAAGCTATCGCCTACCTTATTCAACATTTACATTTCCCCTTTAGGACATTTATCCCTCTAAATAATTTTACCACTGAAATTTTAAACCAGATAACTTCTATTATGACTCAGATAGAACAGTGGACAATTAATTTCAAACTGAAACTCAATACGGAAAAGACCAAACTTTTCTTGGCTAGTCCCGACGACAAAATAACAAATTCATTGCTTCATCTTAATGATCATGACTACCCGATTATTAAATCTGGGAGTCACACTAGATCGACATTTAACTCTAGCAGAACACACGAACTTAGTGGTATAAAAATGCTTTTTTACATTGTGAAAATTAAGAACCATAAAAAAATATTTTGATCCTTTATCGTTCAGACTATTGGTGCAGGCATTAGTTTTATCTAATTTAGACTATTGTAACATCATCTATTTAGGAGCACCCAAAAAAATTCTAAGGAAATTAAGGATAATTCAGAATACAGCTGTTCGATTGATTTTTGGTTTAAAAAAGAACGACCATATTAGTCCATATTATCGTTTATTTCATTGGCTGCCTTTGGAGGCAAGAGTATTATTCAAATTTTCCTGTTTCTGCTTTAACCTGATATCGGGATTGTCTCCAGCTTACCTTTTTTCCTCATTTTGTGTTGCATACTCCATCAAGAGAAACTAGAAACTTCTACTTATTTGCTTATCCAAAAATTAATGGGTATAGATATAAGACCTTCTTAGATAGGACCCTAGCATTTCAAGCTGGTAGGCAACAATCTTGGTTAGGTAAATGTATTCAGCAAGCTATGTTATCCTATTGCAGTTTTCGGAAATTAATTATGACCACTTTGTTCAATAAGTTTATTACTTAGTAAGTTTTATTATTGAAATTCTATTTTACAAATATTTGTATTTTTTACTGTATTGTTATATTTTGCTGATTGTCCAGCTCTTTTTAGTGTAAACCGCCTATAACTTTTGGTTATGGCGGTATAAAAGAATAAAGTTATTATTATTATTATTATCAAAGAGGTTTACATACTACAGTCCGTTCTCATTATTGGTTTGTGAAAATGTTTGTGAACCTCAAAATTGCAAATAACAAAATATCGAGTCTATGGGAAAATAGAGATTGGGTTCCAACAGTTCATATTGTGCCTCAAAACCACAGAAAGTGAACAGTGGATCTTATGGGAAAATAGGGTTAGATTTCTGCCCGATGTACCTGTAATTCACTCTCTGGAGACTTGGGGGCCATATCGGGAAGCAAAGTCTGACCACAAGGCGAAAGTGAAAGCAAAAAAAAGCTTCTTTTTTTAAAAGAACTGGTTCATGAAAATACAAACACAACGGTGCGAATGGGGAATTTGGTTGCAATTGATGCAACCGCTGATAGGCGAAGTCATGCATGAGACCAGACTGTATATATAGGTACTTATTTCATACCTGGGACAATGGAGGGTTAAAGCGACTTATTCAGAATTGCAAGGAGCTGCAGTGAGAATCAAAATCTCAAGCCACTGCACTAACCATTAGGCAACCCAGATATGTGCTGCCAAATACTGTCTCTGATATTTTTTTTTTAAGGAACAAGATTTAAAACTACTTGTTTTGTATATTTGTGATTAATCTAAAAGTTACTTTAGAAAAATCAACAACCTGGTCCTCATTGTTTATTATTGCGTTACAAAGTTGACAATATACGTAATGACTAGTGCTACCCGATTCAAATCGGTTCACCGATTCATTTCGGGTGAATTGATTTGAATCGATTTAAAACAAAAACAAAATTGGCTTCCCGATTCGGCTGACCCTCCCCCCTCGACCCCTAAGGCAGGAACGGCAGCGCTGCTCTTGCTGGCCAGCCACTGCCGCACTTTCTTTAGAGGGTGAGGGGGAGGGTCAGTCGGGAAGTGCTGGCATCCTGCTTCCCCTCTAGCCTCCCGCACATTATTTACCTAATAGGAGCAGCCTGCAGAGAAGATCGTGGTGCTAGCGATCTTTGCAAACTGCTTCAGAGCTGTTTCCTCCGCTGCAATCCTGCCTCTGATGTAAGAGGACGGGCGGGACCGTTTCTGTTTTGTGATGACAATATGTCAGATTTGAAACGTGTATCCTGCCAGAGCTGTTGTGAGACCGCAAATGTGAGCTTGGGTTTAACAGAGAGGAAAAGTCTTTTTTTGTTTATTTTGTTTACACCACAGTGCCAGTGTGGTTAGGAGAAGGCAAAGAGGGTGAAGAGGCTATAAAATAAACCCACCAGGATGTTTGAAAAAAACACCCAATTGGGCAGGAAAATTGAATCGAAAAAACAATTCAATAGGCTGAATTGAATCAAAATATTTTTCCTGAATCGGGCAGCACTAGGAATGACCAATGAGCAACAGAGAAATTAACAGAATCAGTGAGATTTCTTCCTTCTCCCAGCTCATTTTTCTCTGCCTCTGTGCTATCAGCCCAGATGGAACCTGCCACTACTGGGTTCACTGCCATTAACAGGGGGGGGGGGGGTCTGATCCCAATCATCACCACGATAGTCTTTAGGAACCTAGTATTCACATAGCTGGAATAACTACCAGAGGGAAAGTTGCTTATGTTTGTACCAATTACCAACAAAACATTCTGCATTTGTTCAATAAATTTTTTAGTTCAGCATCAGCACTGTATCAGTTAGGCCTAATGATATTCCAAGGTACATAGCAATCAGCCTTGAAAGTACCTCAAAATCATGCTTTACCTCCACAGAAGCCACCTGCAGTGATCTCCTCTTCAAACACATCAGTGAACCCTCTTCCTGCATTTAGTTTTGTCAGGCGACCTTCGATGAACTAGAATATAACATAGAGATCTGTGAATGATGCAGCTTGCTCAGTGTTATACAGTACCAATTATGCAACACAAATGAGAATATGCTACAGTTTAATCAATGAATGCACACAAGAAAGCTGCACTGCTATTGCACTGCCAGAGTTAGAATCCAAGTTACCAAGTTTATTTAGAATTTAATATACCATTTAAAATAAAATTGTCTAAGCGGTGAACAAAAGGAGGAACAGTATAAAATATTAAAATCAATAGGGAGACCTGACTTGGACATTAACAAAAATAAAAACGTTTTGACACGTGGGAAGGGGGGTGAAATACGATCTGTAATACGATAAGAGAAACAAGGAACAAGCAGAAAGAACTGATATATACTGTACTTGCGAGATAACCTTCCAAAATCTGATTGTCACCAAATTTCTTAAAACCAGCAGAAATGTCTCCCAAATTAAAGTTTGCACACTACTGGCAGGTTTTCCTGATGGATTTAATATACCCTTGGTTGGTTTGATGCTACTGGATTATTTCTGTGGCTTGAGGCAAACTGTCATGGGCTATTGGTGGTCATATACATGGCAATTCCGTAAATTAAGTGCTAACTTTTACATACGTAGTACACATGTAAATGTTTCATACACGTGTGCACATATACCAAAGTACATGCCAATCTATCTTGCACAGTATATATTTGCAAAAGGAAGGAGTGCTGTACACAGAGGTGGAGCACGGATAGAACGTAGATGAGGCTCCTACATACATGTAAGTTGCACACATTATTGCCTCATTTAGCTGCATGCCTAAACATTTAGGGCCTCTTCTATTAAATTGTGCTATGAGCGTCGGGAACAGCACGGGCCATTCAGTGTGGCTCACCGCGCTATAAACACATGCCTGAAACAGTGCGAGCCGCTTTTAACCAAGTACCTGGAGCACAGCGTCAGCTTCATCTGGTTTACAGATGAAAAGATATTTATAGTAGCTCCACTGAATAACAGAATGATCACATGTAAATGCCTTCAACAACACTGAAGCGTGAGGTTAATGCTAAATGCCTACTATGGACCTGCCTGACCTTCAGCCAATCAGCCATGGTCTCAGTCGAAACTCGAATTCATGGATCTGTCCTTCATTGATCCTGGGGTTAAGATCAATGGCGCATACTACCAGGACATCCTCTTGACGCAAAAGCTGTTGCCAGTGATCCATTGCAAGTCGGAAGACTACTTTATCTTCCAACAGGACAATGCCCCAGACTTCACAGGTCCAGATCTCTGGCTTGCAAATTCACCAGACCCAAACCCAGTTGACTACCGGATCTTGGGGTCGATACAGGAATGCGTCTATCTGACGTCGAAGACCTTAAACAGCGTCTCATCTCTGTTTAGGCTGAGCTGAAGCAGAGCATCGTTGACAAGATCACAGATCAGTGGCAGCCAAAGATGAGGGCATGCCTTTGTGCAAAGGGAGCACACTTTGAACATCTGCTTAATTGAAACATTACTTTTTGACTTTACATTTTTCTGCAAGATATGCCATAAAACTTTTTGATGTGTTTTTTTATTCAGTTTACAGTTCATTTTCACAAGTTAGCATATGGTGCAGTGGGACATATATACTACATTTTACATCATCTTCATTCAGGAAACGATGCATTAAATTTCCTAAGAATCGGCTGAGTTCTGTGGAAGGAACGACAAAAAAAACATTTTGGTGGTGGTTTTTTTCCCCCGGTTCACAGTGTAGAATAGGATCCTAGCAGGTGCCTTCAGGGTATCTTAATGTTGACACCTAGCTACAGAATTGTCCACATAATGGATCAGCTTACAGTGTTCTCCCCAGAAATTTTTTCCAGCCGGGTGGCATGAAAAAGTAGCTGGGTGGGGCGGGATGGGGAAATTTGGTGGTGGGGAAAATTAACCCCCTCTTTTACTAAGGTGCGCTAGCATTTTTAGCGCGCGCAAACCCCTGCGCTACGTGGGAAAACTAGCGCCAACTTAATGCTGGCGTTAGCATCTAGCGTGCATGGCAATTCCTCCGCGCGCTAAGCGCACACTATAACCACTATCGGAACTTAGTAAAAGGAACCCTAAATGTATACTATTTTTATTAGTTAATTATTATTATTTTCCAATGCTCAATATGACTTCCTTTTTTAAGGTTTGACACTTGTGCCAGAATATTTTTACTAAATTTAAGAAGTATTTGCCCTCTTTCAAATGGTATAGAGGTCTAAAAAAGGGAAAGGCATTAATGAAGTCATTAGGTTCAATCTAGCCATTTATTTCTGCATGAATTTAAACAACTTTAAAAAAAAGATAAATATAGCTCATCCAGTCATACAAGAAATGACTGTACAGCAGGGGTGCCCACACTTTTTGGGCTTGCGAGCTACTTTTAAAATGACCAAGTCAAAATGATCTACCAACAATAAAATTAAAAAAAAAACCACAAAGCACACTGTACGCAGAGAAAATGTTAATTATCATTTATATTCCGCGGGTTTTCAAAGAGGTCAAGGCAGACGATTCTATGCAATGTCACCTCAGGAACAACTATACAAAAATAGACAAATATACCCCCTCCCTTTTTACTAAATTGTAATACTGGTTTTTAGAGCAGGGAGATGCACTGAATGCTCTGCGCTGCTCTCGATGCTCATAGGCTCCCTGCACTAAAAACCGCTATTGCGGTTTAGTAAAAGGGGGCCATAGTGCAAAATATAGAAAGCAGATATAAATTCTTAAAACAGACATATTTTGATCACTAAACTGAAAATAAAATCATTTTTCCTACCTTTTTGTCTGGTGATTTCATGAGTCTCTGTTTGCACTTCCTTCTTCTGACTATAAATCCAATACTTTTTTCTTTCTGCCCCTCCCCTTTTCTTTCTGTCTCTCTTTCTTTCTCTCACCCCCTGCCCCCCCCCAAAGCCATCACGCCAATTTCTCCACTTACCCGATTCTTTCCCTACCCCCTAAGCCACCATGCCGATTTCTCCCTGCTTCCACGAGCCAGACCAGGAATGTACAAGCGCTGGACTCACAAGACTTCACCTCTGATGTCAATTCTTACGTCGTAGAGGAAGAGCCAGGCAGCGATTGGCTGGCCCAGAACTTCCTCTCTGACGTCAGAAATGACATCAGAGGTGAAGTCTTATGAGTCCGGCGCTTATACGCGCCTGGCCTGGCTCAGGGAGGCAGGAAGAAAAAGATTGCCAAGGCAACGCGATCGACTCACATTGCCTTTGTGATCTACTGGTCGATCGCGCTCGACCATTTGGGCACCCCTGCTGTTATGGTATGGTATCCTGTCCTGACCTGAGGAAAGGGGTTTAGTCCCCAAAAAACTGCCTTATTTCCATTTCCTATTTATAAACTTTAATCAATAGATACAATACTACTTGATTCTACGTAAAGCAACAAAAATTTTTTTTTCTACCTTTTGTCGTTTCTGCTTTAATCATCTTGTCTTCACTCTTCTTTCTAGCCAGCATCTGTCCGCTCTGTCTTCCATGCAGCATCAGCCCCTTCCATCCATTGTCCACCCTCTCCCCGTTCCATAGGGCATCTTCCCTCTTTTTATGCTCCTTCAATAAACTGTCTATCCTGTGCCCCTTCTCTTCTCCTTTGTACATGATTGATTTCAGCTCTGCCACCTCTCCATTTTTCTCTCTCTTCTCCTTTCTTTCTTTTGCACCCCACAGTCTGGTATCTTCCCTTCCCTGATTCTCTGGCATCTCACTTCTTTCCTTTTCTTCCATCTCTCCCTCTCCCTCCATGCTCTGACATCTTCTTCCTTTCCCCCTTCCTTTTCCCTTGGTTTGGCATACTTTCCTCCTTCCCTCCAATCCCTGGCATCTCGTTTCATTCCCTCCCTCATCTTCTTTCTCCCTCCAGTTGGGTGCAGCAAGTCTCTCCCCCTCTGCTCCCTTTCCTCCTTCTGTCACCCAAGGCCTGGCGTCATGAACTTCTTCAGGCAGCAGCATTCACAATTCGCTGCTGTTGCCAGCTTCGGGCCTTCTTCTCTGTCAGGTCCTGCCTTCATAGAAACAGAAGTAGGCAGGACCCGGCAGAGAGGAAGGCCTGAAGCTGGCAACAGCAGTGAATTGTAAATGCTGTTGCTAGCCGAAGAAGTTCATGATGCCAGGCTGAGTACCCGGGGCAGACTGCTACTCTCCCCCCCACGACCTTCCTATCTCTTCCTCCCTCCCATCACGAGACTCTAAACAGCACTGCTCTACTCTAAGCAGGCTGCTTCAGGGCTTTCTCCTGCCGTGATTCCCTCTGGAACGTCACTGATAAGGGAAGGAGGGAGAGATAGGAGGGTCAGATCGGGTTGGGGGGGGTGCCCGGGATGATGATGAGGCTGCTGCTGCTGCTGCCAGCGAATCCAGCAAGGGTGAGGCCCCAAAGCACAGCACTGGCGGGACCCCCCTGGCCATTTCAGGCCCTAGGCCTGTGCCTACTGGGCCTATCCTTTAATCCAGCCCTGCTTCCCCTCCCCCCCCCATATGCCCTGACATCTCTCTCTTCCATTCCATGGTATGGTATCTCCTTTCCCTCCCTCCCATGGTCTATGCATCTCTTTCCTCCTTTTCCTGATCTTCCTTCTCCCTCCTTCCCTCTCTCCCCCCAATTGGGTGCAGCAGCATTTCTTTTCCCCTCCCCCCCTTAGGTACAGCAGTACCATCAGCACTTCTCTTTCCTCCCCCCAATTTGGTACAGCCGAAGCAGCATTTCTCTTCACCCTCCCCCCTAATTGTGTGCAGCAGCATGACTCTTCCCCCTCCCCCTATTGGGTACAGCAGCAGCAGCATTTCTCTTAAACCCCCCCCCCCACAATTGGGTACAGCAGAAGAACCAGCATTTCTCTTCCCCCTCCCCCTCTAATTGGGTACAGCAGCATTTCTCCTCCCATTCAAACCCCCCCCCCCCCGTCTCACACACCCGGCAGATTCGCTACAGACAAAGGCAAGTTGCAAGTTTCCCTTCGTCGCTGACCTATCTCCCAAAGGTCAGCGACAGAGGGAAGCTTACAACTTGCCGCTCTTGCTTACTTCGGGCCTTTCTCGTTGCCGGGTCCTGCCTTCGCGGAAACAGAAAGTAGGCAGGACCCGGCAGCGAGAAAGACCTGAAGTAAGCAAGAACAAGTAAGTTTCCCTCCGTGGCAGGCCTATCTCCCGCATGCTCCGGTGCTCTAATGGTCCGTGCCGGCTTCTCTTCTCTACCCCCCCCCCCGACGTAACTTCCGGTTTCGGAGGGAAGCCGGGTTCGAGTCGCTTGCTAGGTTTTGTTTATTTTAAAGTCCGGCGGGAGTCTTTCGGCGGCTCTTCAGGCTGCGCGTTAAGCAGTGGTGGCAGCAGGATTCGGCAGATGACAGCCAGGCGGTAATCTAAATTTGCTGGGCGGAGCGCCCGGCTGAAAAGCGCTGGGGAGAACACTGGCTTATTGTAATTGGCTGCACTATGGAGATGCGAAGCAGAGGATCAAGAGGGAGATAAAATATGATCAGTAAACTACAATGATTAATTAGGCTATAGCTTCATTGAAAACAGGAAAGACCACAAGCTATTATTAAGGCAGACCTGAGGAAAGCCACTGCTTATCCCTGGAGCCAAGTAGCAGAGAATCTTGTTACTTTTTAGATCAAGCTGGGTACTTTTGACCTGGATCAGCCACAGTTGGAAACAGGACATTGGGATAGATGAGACAGTATGTCAATTTTTAAGTTTTTATGACTCTTTGGGAAAGCTTGTGGTTAATGGTACAATCCTTGTTTTAATTCCAGGGAGTTTTGCTTCACTGAACACAAGGGGTTTTAATATTTTTAATGTGTTGTGTCTTTGTTTCATACTGTTGGATTGTAATTCATTATTTATTGTTCCTCTCGCTAAGCATTTTTGTAATGTAAAAGCAAACTATAAATTCAATAAATGAAATAAGTAAGAGCCTGCTTTACTCATTCTGCATGCAAAAAAGCTTGGTGAATCAGGCTCTAAATAAAATGCTTATACTCTGATTTGAACACACAGGGTGCATGGAATAGATTTGCATTTCTTACTACTGTAAATCCCAGATCATCCATAAAAGATAAGCTACTTGCAAAAATCAACATTACCACTAGTTAGAAAGGAAGATGAAATTGGTAAACAGTAGCTTTAAAGCATAAAGCTATATATCTGGCTTCCTCTGCACATAACTTACTAAAATTACTTAAAGCAGCAGCAGCAGCAGCTCCTTTGGGTTCAATGTTTATCAAATCTGTGTGAAGTATGCCATGACCTTTTATCCCACCTAGCTAAGTGAGTGACTATTTTATGCTGGTCTCTTTCTAAAGGCTAGTAAGCTACTTTAAAGATCAACTTATAAAAATCCAATTTAAATGATGTCTACAGGGGAATTCTCATATTTTTCTAGTTGGTAACTGTGCCCCTTCTTCTGCAGTATGGAAAGTCAATTCCCATTTACTCTAGAGCAAAAATATGAGGCCTAAGAGATCTGGGCATGTTTCATGTACACAAGGCAACAAGAAAACAGCTTGTCAGCTGCCAAGAAAAGAAACAATGCCCTAAACCAAAACATTTAAATGAAAACTGAAGAAAAGAAATACAGAACATTTCTTCTTTTTTGATCTGCACCGTTTCTTCACGGACTTGAAGGGGGCTTGGCTCTCAAAAGCTAGTGAAAGATCCAATAAAAAGGTGGCATCCACATTTTTTTTGTTAACTCTTATTTCTAGATATCCAAATGAACTAAAATGGCAACCACAACACTTTCTTTCTGAAGAAAATAATTTTGGATATACTAAGGGCTCCTTTTACAAAGGCGCGCTAGCCGCTACCGCCTCCACTTGAGCAGGCGGTAGTTTTTTGGCTAGTGCGCGCTAATCGTAAAAGGAGCCCTAAGTTTGTGATGGTCCACCAGCATTCTGTAACACACACCAGAAAGAAAGAGAATAATAGTAAGAATGAAGTACATGCTATTAAAATGATTTAGCATGCATTTAAATATTTAATTACCTTAAAGAATTGTCAGCTTTTTAAAAGCTGTTAGTACTGCAAAGTTTATAAACTGCTCATTTTGGTAGGAAGTCGGCTAACTCCAGTTGAAGTGGAGAAACATTAAAAACTATTTACAAAACATGCATTTCCCGTATGAGCTGCCTTCTTTTCTGTGTTCCTAAAACATCATATGGGAGCCAGCAGAAATTAATTATTCAAACAAGTGTCATGCATTATCACTGACTATGTGAAGAGCCCTGCCAAGGGCAATCTGATGCTTGTCAATGCACAGACTGATGAAATGCATAAAATTTAGCTCTTTGAAAAGTTAAAAAAAAAAAAAAAAAATCAGCAGCAATAGTAATATAGCACATGCTACAACAGATAAATCCCTTGGTCACTCTTCTTTTCCCCTCTTCCAAGTCGGCTTTTTTCCAAATAGACTTGGTTCATGGTCAGACTACTTTGGCATCACTGGATTACTTCACAGTAAGTATAAAAGATAACAGCATCCTTTGCTACCACAATACAGAAAACAGCCTTTGAACTGAGACATTATCTCTTTTGGGAACATCATGAATTTATACCATGCCATAAACTACCACATGATTAATTGCTATCCTCATCATTTGGCAAAATCATATCAGCAGCTAATTGAGAAGCTGAGTTGGAATTTTCAGTACGAGGATTAGCATGGGGTAGACCATCTGAGCACAAATATTGCTAATTAGACTTCTTCATGAAATAAGAATGCACAGTAGACTTTTACCATAACTTATTTTAATGAAGAAATACAACTGTAGGTTGACTGCATTTTTAGTAAGCAAAAGGTTTAAAGTGATCCTAACATATCCTTTATCAATAAATGACTAATACTACTCATGTTAATATTACATAAAAATATATTTTATACACCAGCATTTATCAGTCACATTTTAGATACTGTGTTTCCCCGAAAATAAGACAGTGTCTTATATTAATATTGGGTCCAAATCACACTAGGGCTTATTTTCAGGGATGTCTTATTTTTTTCATGTACAACAATCATCTTTCCCTTCCTCTACTCCACCCCAATTCTTCCTCTTTCTTTTCTTCCTCCCACCATGTGCAGCATCTTTCCTCCCCTCTCACCCATTCCCTTGCGCAGCTTCTTTTTAACCCTCCCTCCCATCCCTCATGCAGCAGAACTCCGCAGACCCTCTCACCCGTCCCCTTGCACAGCATCTTTCGATCCCTCCCTATCATCCCCCCCGTGCAGAACCCTTCCGACCCTCCAAACCAATCCCCTGTGCAGCATCTTTCCATCCCTCCCTCTCATCCCCCCATGCAGCAGAACGCCGCTGACTCTCCCATCATGAGAACGACATTCCTCCACTCCAAACAGCAGCAGCAACACTCTGAACAGGCTGCTACGTGGCCTTCCCCCTGCCGCATCACTGATGACCCCATAGCTAATTCCCTATAAGGCCAGATGTCCCCAATCACAAACTGCTTCCAGCTAGCTTGACCCCTCCCTCAACCCACTTGGAAGTCCTGGACCTCCCATACACCCATAATATGGGGGTTGAAAATGGTCCCCCTCCACTTTCAGTCCAGCTCAAAGACCAAAAATGGTTTCACTGAACTCCAACAGCAGTCTTCCAGTACTACTCTCTGGGGTTAACCTTCCTTATAAGTGAATTGGTTATTGAGATAATTGGGTTCTTTGCCAATTATGATACTCTTAATGGTTCATCATTAAATATCCAAAGATAATAAATATAAACATCTGGAGTTGCTAGACACTTTTCACAGACATGCCACTTCAGTATAACCTGCAGATACAAAAGCACCATACTTGTTTTTAAACCTTTTGCAAGCTATCTATACGTTTAAGACTCATTTACTAAGCCATATTAACTATTAATAAATAACTGCCTGCTTGTAACTTGCCTTGAGCTTAGATTTGGAAAAAGTAAATTCAATCTGAAATTCAAATACAACATGGGCACCTTTGTGATTAGCTCATACTAATTTTCACATCAGCCATTTTAGGAGACTTATTCATGATTTACATGTATAAATGCCAGCATTTACATGTAAAACCCAATTTTAAAGAAAGCTGATATTTACATGTGCAAATCCACAGTACGTAGAATTTTGGAGGCAAGCTTTGGGCATGATATGGCTGGGGCTTCGATACGACTAAAATGTACATATACATTCAAGCCTTGGTTTGCGAGCATAATTTGTTCCAGAAGCATGCTTGTAATCCAAAGCATTTGTATATCAAAGCAAATTTCCCCATAAGAAATAATGGAAACTCAGAAGATTCGTTCCACAACTCAAAAACATTAATACAAAATACTATATGTACTCGTATTGCAAGACTTTGCTTGTTTAGAACAGTCACTACACACTTGCAGCGTCAGAGAGAGAAGAATCATCGGCTCAGTTGTGATGATGTACGCGTGTATACTGTATGTACTTGTATTGCAAGACATTGCTTGTATATCAAGTTAAAATTTAATCAAATGTTTTGCTTGTCTTGCAAAACACTTGCAAACCAAGTTACTTGCAATCCAAGGTTTTACTGTACTGTATATTCCTTATTTCATACGTGGGTATGAGGAAAATTTACATGTTGGAATTTAAATCTGCTTCTTTGCATAAAGAATTCATATGAATCCACTATGACAGAGAAAGTACCTGCATATAAGTAAACCACTGATTGCACCCACAGAAAGGCAATATATCAAATCCATGATCCTTTACCCTATAAAAAAATTATCTGTCCTTTACAGGAAGAATTAAGGAATATATCCCTCCTCAAGCCCCCCACTGTTTATTTTCATCTCTAAATTAACAATAAATGAAAACTATGGTCTCTGTGTTTAATGAGCAGCATGCATGAGTAGGTTTGCAAAATGGCTGACAAAGACATATGCTTACACATGTAAATTGGGATACTGATACTTATACATGTAAGTTGCTGTGCTTTCATTGTTGATGCTTTTCATGTAAACAGGATGCTTTTATGGCAAGCAGCATGCAGGTATTTTAGAAAAGGCTCTACATTGGCAGATCCTTTTCTAAAATGCCATTGGAATTGAGCATATCCTGACCTGGATAATACGTCTCAATTCCCATTTCTACATTCTATCTAAAATAGGTCTTTTAACTGAAAGGAACATTAGGCAGTTAGGCCGGTTTCTGTATAGGATGTCTGGTCTCCGAAGCTGCCTAAGTGGCTTTTGAGAATCGCACATGGGCGTCCTATATAGAATCGCGTCTGTCCTTAGGAACAGATGCCTAGGCCCGCCTAACACCATGATTCTCTAACCAGACACCGTTTAGAGAATTGGGTTGCCGCTGAGCTGATCGTGGCAAGGGACTCTTCCTGCCGCGATCAGTTTACTGGCAGGGAACTCATCCCCCCCCCTCCACGAAGACTACCGGCAGGAGGGATACCCAGTCCTTCCTGCTGGAACTCCTGAAGCTGCCCCATCTACCCCCCGAATATCCCTGGCAGGAGGAGTGCCCAAGTCCTCCTTCCGCCACCACCCTAAGACATCCACCGGCAGGAGGGATGCCCAATCCCTCCTCCGGAACCCCACTCCCGAGACATCGGAACCCCCCCCCCCCACCTGCCCGACACATTCCCCTGCTCTTCTCCATGGACGGATTCCGGTGCAGCATCTTATCGCTGGAATTCACCACAAAGGAAGTTGCAGCTGCTGCTTTCAGACCCACCGCTAAAGCCTCAAACTGTATTTTGAGGACCAAGTCCACCCTGCAATCCTATGCATCCTTTAATATCACTTCTCCCTCACTAGGGAGTGAAGTACACTTAGTTACTTGAACTACTAACGAATCCACCGTAAGTGGAGTAAAAATCTAATGGAAATCAGGAGCCATCAGGTACAATTTTGTCATGCTCCATCAGCATCATTGTTATCTCTGGAAGCGAAGAAAAAAAACAGACTGGGTCTCACTCATAAGGGAAGTCTGTAGAAGTCTGCGAGAGTTCCAAATTTACCGGTAATTCCCACAAAGATACCGTAATGACTTCCATCAAGTCTGCTGGTTTGAAAAGTCTGCACATCATCAGGTCCTCTCCTTAATCTAGGGCTGCCTCAGACTCTTGGCTGTTATAAACCACAGGAGACTCGGAATCTTCTAAACCTGAGAAGTCACTCTGAGGGAGTAAAGACATTGACCCTGACCCCCCAGTCTTCCCAGTCCTTTTCCGACTGGACTTCTGGTTCCTGCAGTAAAGCTTTCCACTGCGGAACTACGCTCTGCGAAGGTAAACCCTCATGCGCTACTACCGGTGACACCCCAGACTGTGCAGATGCTTTATACCTCATATAAGCCTCAAACATCAAACTTACAAAATCAGAATAAAAAACTGACCTGGATCTCTTATATACTACCCAACCGGAAGTTCTGGGCGGTTCACAGCAAGAGAACTGAGACATATCAGCGAAGACACAAAATACAGTAGAATTCAGTGAAATACAATATGATGCAGTACAATGTAATATAATGTAAAATCATCGCATAAATTTACCAAACAAATAGGTTTTTATTGATTTTCTGAACTCAAGGTAAGATTGGGATTGGGCAATTAGAGGATACAGCCAAGAGTTCATTTTCCTCGTATGAAAAGCTAGAGTTTTGTCTAAAAACCTTTTAAAACGACAGGCTTTCAGAGCGGGGTACATAAACATACCCGAGTTTCTTGTGTTCTTATTTGATGAGAATAATTTTAGTTGGGTGGATAAGTATGATGGTAGTAGCCCGAAGAGTGCTTTTTAACAAATGCAGCCAAATTTAAAAATAACTCTAGTTTTGAAAGGGAACCAATGAAGTTGCATGTAAAAAGGGCTTACATGGTCAAACTTTTTAAATCCAAAGATCAGACGAACAGCCGCATTTAGAAACAGGCAAAGTCTTAGCAATATTTTCTTGGTTGACCCTAGGTATGTAATATTACAATAGTCTAAGGTAGATAGGATGGTGGATTGAACTAATATCCTAAAGGACTCCATGTCAAAATATTTTTTATGGTTCTTAGTTTCCATAAAATAGCAAAGCATTTTTTAGTCAGTTGGTTAGTGTGTTTCTCGAACGTTAGGTGTCGGTCTAGAGTAACTCCCAAGATTTTGATGTGACTTGCTATCTCGAAATTTTGACCACTGAGTTGAATGGAGGTTTCCCTGAGTTTGTCGTTGGGGCTAGCAAGAAAGATCTTAATTTTCTCAGGGTTGAGTTTCAATTTTGACTGCAACATCCATTGTTCTATTTTTCCCAGAATATTTGAGATTAGGATACTTAGTTCTGTTGAGAATGATTGTAGTGGTATTTGTATGGAGAATGATTGTAGTGGTATTAGCACACCAGCTCCAGTGTCGGCAGTTACCAGATCGGCTCAACATCGGAGCCTGATCTACAAGGGGGAATCCTGCTGGCGACCATCCACAGCCACCAACTCGGCTCAGCCTCAGAGCCTCGGTCCGGCCCTGGCCCCACCAGGCGTGAGAGCCTGCTCCGCCCATCCCAGCCTGCCGGGAGCAGTTTTTTTGAAATAGCGGAGGGGGAAGGAGTTGCACACCAGCTCCAGCATCGACAGTTGCCAGATCGGCTCAACACCAGAGCCTGATCTACAGGGGGGAATCCTGCCGGCGACCATCCACAGCCACCAACTTGGCTCAGCCTCAGAGCTTTGTTCCGGCCCCGCCCCCACCGGGCGTGAGAGCCTGCTCCACCCATTCCAGGCCTGCCAGGAACAGTTTAAATTCCAGCGGAGGGAACGGCGCACTGCCATTCAGCGCACCAGCTAAGGCGCGTGCACCTTAGCACGCACCTTTGCGAAGCGTCTGTGCGAAACGACTGAGATCAAGACCACACGATAAGTACATCTATTACCTTCAAAAGTATAGCCTGTTACTACATGATAATCGAAACTAGGTACTACATGATAAGCACATCTAATATTAACAAAAGGTATAACCAATTACTGCATGACAAATATTATCTAGTACAAGATAAGTATACCTATTGTCAACAAAAAGTAAAACCTGTTACTGCATGACAAGTCTATCTACTGTTAAACCAAAAATATAGCCTGCTACTGCATGACAAGTCTATCTACTGTTAAGCCAAAAGTACAGCCTACAAGTCTATTGTTCAACCAAAAGTATAGCCTGTTACTGCACGAAAATAAAAATCAGCTATCGCATTTTTTTTTTTTAAAAGTCAACTAACCTTACGCCACCAGACAAAATGGCAATTTTTAACAAATTCCAACTGTTAATAGGGGTGCTGTACCTAATCTGCTCCAGATGCTGGGGCAACGATGAAAACCCCCCTCAATCAATTCCCACTCACCTCTCCTGGCACAGACCAGCTCAGCAGGTTCCCACCGACTTTTGCAAAACTGTCTAGAACAAGGCCAACTTCAAATTCCGGTGGTAAACACGACCCGCAAACCGTCCAAACCATACAGAAATAAGACCAAAAACAGAAACCTAAAAAAGCTAATATGTACTGAAACTCCCACCTCAACCAACTATGAAAACGTCAAAGGATTCTATCTAAATACCCGTTCCGTGAGAAATAAAGCACATATAATAAACAATTGGATAGTGCAAACTAATCCAGACTTCCTGTTTCTGACAGAAACATGGATGGTGTCTGACACCAACACTATCATGAACGAAATTCTACCACAGGGATACAAAATACTTCCACTATCAAGAAGCTGGAAAAAAAAATGGGGGGGGGGGGGTCTAGCGATCATCTTAAAAGAATCTTTTGATTACAAGATAGATTCTAAAACTTCGGAAAACCTAGAAATACTAACTTGCAAGATCACCAATGCCCAACTAGAAGAGTCACTAATTGCAACATTATTTTATATCCCTCCCAAAAAATGGACAAACGCCAAAGAATAATTTTTCGAATTCCTTACTGTAAACACCCTAAAAAGATCGTGCAACCTACTATTGGACGACATAAACATACACCTAGAGCAAGTGGGAAAACCAGAAGTGACTGAAATCGACGCCTTCTTAACATTGCTCGATTTCCCAATGCCAGACACAGAGATAACACATGAGAAGGGGCATCAACTAGACATAGTTACCTTTTCTCAAAAGGAAACCCCCGACCCAAAGATTCAATACTATACAGGGACCTGGGAAAAATGCATTTGGTCAGACCACTATATAGGCAAGTTCAACCTACGCTGGCAAAAGAAGTCACCCCAACCTAAACACAGAAGCAAAAACACAAAAACAATAACCAGTCGTGGTATTATAAACCCAACTGAATTCTGAACTCATTATGAACTATGACCCATAACCGAGGAAATACAGGATTTCCCAAAAAGATGGGGAAAGTTCAGTAAGGAACTATTAGACCAATTGGCACCATACCAAACATACAAAAAGAAAGAGAGAGCGTTAAATGAGTAGTTCAATTCAGAACTATTAGCTTTCAAACAGGAACTAAGAAAATTGGAGAAAATCTGGAATAAAACAAAGAAAAAGACAAGACAAACTGGAAACAAAAAATGAAAAAATACAAAACTCTGATCAAAGAAAAACACACAAAACACTATGCACAGAAAATAGGTACATCAAAAATAAGAACATAAGAAGTTGCCTCCGCTGAGGCAGACCAGAGGTCCATCTCGCCCAGCGGTCCGCTCCCGCGGCGGCCCATCAGGCCCATTGCCTGAGCAATGGTCCCAGACTATCCCTATAACCTACCGCTACTCTTATCTGTACCCCTCAATTCCTTTATCCTCTAGGAACCTATCCAAAGAACTGTTCAAACTAGTAAAAACGATAACAGACACTACTCGGATCCTGAAAAAGCATGAGTGCACTCCCTCTGCTCAAACCCTAGCCAATTTCTTTAAAAATAAAATCACCGACCTAAGAGCAACAATACCTACCCAAAACCAACATAGAATTCTATTTTGGATCCCACGAACAAGAGTCCAGAGCAGACATGCTCTGGGACCGTTTCGAGTTCCCTAACTGGCATCAGTTCTTAACTGCTTACTGGACGAATGTCCCTCTAAGATCATGAAAGTTGCTCCACCTGACTTTAAAAAGGAACTATTCACTTGGCTAACAACTACTCTTACTAACGGAATATTGAATGAAGACATGGGACACATAGTGATCACACCTATCCCCAAAGATCAGAAAAACTCAATACTCAACTACATGTCTATAGCAAGCATCCCCCTATTCACTAAGCTACAGGAAGGATTAGTCAACTTGGAACTAGTGAACTACCTAGATAAATTTAACATTCTTAGTGAACATCAATCAGGTTTCAGAAAAGGATACAGCACTGAAACAGTCATAGCTTCCATCCTAAACCACCTCTATGCCCTTTTCAGCAAAGGTACAAGTGCTCTGATTTTACAACAAGACCTTAGTAATGCGTTTGATCTAGTAGACCACGAAATAATGCTACTATGCCTAGACGCAATGGGGCTCTCGGGAAAAGTAAAGAAATGATTCCAGTAATTCCTAACAAACAGATCATACTGAGTGGCCAGCGACGGGAATTACTCTAACCCATGGAAAAACCCCTCGGGGGATCCCCAAGGCTCCCCACTATCACCTACACTATTCAACATTTACATCTCATCCTTAGGCCATCTATTACAAAACTTAAACTTAAACTATTATATATATGCAGATGATATATCTATCTTAATCCCCTTAAATGACATAACAAATGAAATTATAGATCACCTTTCTCACATAATGACAGAAATCGAAAAATGGACAATCGACTTCAAACTGAAACTAAACACAGAAAACACAAAAGTCTTCCTGGTAAGCCCCAAGGACAAAATTATCAGAACATCGTTACAATTAAATGGCCATGAATACACAATCTCCAAAACCATAAAAATGCTGGGAATCACACTGTACCCACACCTAACCATGGCTGACCACATGAACTTTAGTGGTGAAAAAATGCTTTTGTACACTAAGGACTAAGGACCATTAAAAAATACTTTGACGCTACATCCTTTAGATTACTGGTATAGTCTCTGATCCTATCAATTCTGGACTACTGCAATATCATTTATCTAGGTATCCCAAAGAAAACAGTACAAAAATTAAGAATAGTACAAAACACTGCAGTTCGCTTGATCTTCGGATTGAGGAAAAACGACCACATTAGCCCTTACTACAAAAGGTTGCACTGATTGCCAATGGAGGAGCGAATACTATTCAAGTTTGCCTGTATTTGTTTCAAGCAGGTCTGTGGCCTAGCGCCTTCTTACCTACTACCACATTTCATATTACACAACCCCACACGACCAACCAGAAACTGTAACATATTTACATACCCAAAGATCACAGGCTGCAAATACAAATCCTTTTTGGACAGATCCTTCATGTTCCAAGCAAGCAAACAGCAGTCCTGGCTGGGAAATTACATTAATGGAATCAGGCTGACCTACGGCGCATTCCGGGAAGCAATTAAAACCGTATTATTTGACAAATTCATCTCCTAAACAGAAGCCTCACCACTTACTAAGTTATGTTTTTCCTCTGTCAATCTTGATGTAATATGCTGTCCTTTTATCTATTTCTTATGTAACAAGTTGTACCCTCACTTCTTGCATTCTGTAATTCGCTGATTGTCAAGCCTTCTTCGATGTGAACCGCCTAGAAGTCTTTCGACTGTGGCAGTAAAGAAGAATAAAGTTATTATTATTATAGTGTAGTGGTATCATCAGCATAGATGTAGAATATCACAATGAGACTTTGTAGTGTATTAGCCAAAGGGACTAAATATATATTGAACAGTGTTGGTGATAGAGGAGAGCCTTATGGGCCTCCACAGGAATTTGTCCATAGGGGAGAGATTTTACCTGCACTGTATCTATATATATATATATATAAAATCGGAGGTATGTATGTATGTATGTATGTGTGTGTGTATGTGCCACAATCACGCAAAAACGGCTTGACCAATTTGAACGAAACTTGGTATGCAGATCCCTCACTACCTGGGGTGATATGTTCCGGGGGTCTCGCTGCCCACCTGCTCACGTGGGCGGAGCTACAAACAGAAAATCAGATTTCACCCATTCATGTCAATGGAAAAAATGTAAAAAGCTGCCATTCTCACTGTAATTCAAAAACGGCTTGACCGATTTGAACGAAACTTGGTATGCAGATCCCTCACTACCTGGGGTGATATGTTCTGGGGGTCTCGCGGCCCACCTGCACACGTGGGCGGAGCTACAAACAGAAAATCAGATTTCACCCATTCATGTCAATGGAAAAAATGTAAAAAGCTGCCATTCTCACAGTAATTCAAAAACTGCTTGACCGATTTGAACGAAACTTGGTATGCTGATCCCTCACTACCTGGGGTGATATGTTCTTGGGGTCTCACGGCCCACCTGCACACATGGGCGGAGCTACAAACAGTAAATGAGATTTCACCCATTCATGTCAATGGAAAAAATGTAAAAAGCTGCCATTCTCACTGTAATTCAAAAACGGCTTGACCGATTTGAACGAAACTTGGTATCCAGATCCCTCACTACCTGGGGTGATATGTTCTGGGGGTCTCGCGGCCCACCTGCACACGTGGGCGGAGCTACAAACAGAAAATCAGATTTCACCCATTCATGTCAATGAAAAAAATGTAAAAAGCTGCCATTCTCACTGTAATTCAAAAACAGCTTGACCGATTTGAACGAAACTTGGTATGCAGATCCCTCACTACCTGGGGTGATATGTTCTGGGGGTCTCGCGGCCCACCTGCACACGTGGGCGGAGCTACAAACAGAAAATCAGATTTCACCCATTCATGTCAATGGAAAAAATGTAAAAAGCTGCCATTCTCACAGTAATTCAAAAACTGCTTGACCGATTTGAACGAAACTTGGTATGCTGATCCCTCACTACCTGGGGTGATATGTTCTTGGGGTCTCACGGCCCACAACTCTATGTTGCTTGCTCAAGGGTGGATTCACCCAAGAATTTATATGTTCTTGCTCCAGGAGGTGAAACTAAAAATGTTGTTTATAATCACGTTTTGCATTAGTTGTATTGTATTCATTTTGTCAAATATTTCACATTATAATTTGAATATTGTACTTTTTATTAAGCTGTAAAAAAATAATTTCATTCACCACTATAAAGTATCTTTATTTGAATCCATTTACAGTGTTATTGCTATAATTAAATACCCGTGCAATGCCGGGGCATCAGCTAGTACTTGATAAGATCTGTTTTTCAGGAAAACCTGGAACTATTTGTGTACATTACCCGTGATTCCAATTGAATTCAAGCAGCCCAACAGTAGGTCATGATCTACCAGATCGAAGGCACTGTTTAGATCTAATTGGAGAATCAGGGCACTGGTACCTAAGCTAAATAGGTTGTTTAGTTGATTAATTAATGATGCTAGTATGGTTTCTGTACTGTGACATAAATGAAATCCAGATTGGCAGTTGTGCAGGATATTAAATTTTTCTAAGTATTTGACTAATTCGTCATTTACTAATCCTTCTAATATTTTAGTAAATAGCGGGATGCTGGCTACTGGTCTGTAATTTTTTGTGCATGTAATGGGGTCTTTCGGGGTTTTTTATAATGGGGTGTGACTATAATTTGTCCTAGTTCCTGCCCAAATCAATCTTCTTGCAATTGGAAAATGACCCATTTGAAAAGGTTTGCTCTGAAGGAAAAGGGTTCATTATTCAGTATGTTGCTAGGGCAGTTGTCTAATCTACAGTGCTTTTTTGTGTATTTAGAAAAACAGTTTGCGAAAAAAGTTCCAATCAGGGGAGGCAAATTGGTCCCAGATCATATCTGCTCTAATATCATCTACTGGTCTAGTTAAATTCAGCATGTTGTTAGTCTGGCCTCCACAATAGGCTCGTAGCATGCTAACTTTGTTTTTTAAAAACTCTGTTAGTTTATCAGCAGTTGGGGGGCATTCCATATTTGTTCGTTTTTTGGAACAGGTCTTTACTGTTGGTTTTTACTTAGCCAAGTGTTTGCAAGTAGTATTTACTTTGCTTCTCCATGATCTTAGTTTTATATTCTTTAACTTTTGCTTTCCATTTGGTCTTGTCTTCATCCTTACCAGATTTAATCCAGACTTTTCCCATCTTTCATAGTACCCTTTATAGTTCCATTAATTCCTTGTCATACCAGATATTAACTGGTCTATCTTTCTTAGAATATGCTCTTTTAGTTGCTATAGTGTCTAGAATATGATCACTGAGATTGTTCCAATCATTTAAAAAAAAATTTTCTGGTCCTTCTTTAGCTTTTAATTCGTAATGTGACCAGAATTCCGTTTAGTTTACCTTGCCTCTGCTAATAGTACTAGTCCTGTCAATCTGTTTGTTATTTTTATAGCCCTGTTTATTAGAGACATCTCTGCACTTGCGTTTTGCTGCTGACACATTTGTTGGAGCTTTGGTCCTCGACCTGGCAGCTAGGCTTCAACGCTAAGAAATGCAAGATCATGCACCTCGGCAGCAGAAATCCGTGCAGAACTTACACCTTGAATGGTGAGACCTTAGCTAGAACTTCAACAGAACGAGACTTGGGAGTGATCATCAGCCCAGACATGAAAACTGCTGATCATGTGGAGAAGGCTTCATCTAAGGCAAGACAGTTGTTAGGTTGCATCCGCAGGAGTTTCGTCAGCCGGAAGCCTGAAGTCATAATGCCATTATACAGAACCATGGTGAGGCCTCATTTGGAATACTGTGTGCAATTCTGGAGACCACACTACCGAAAAGATGTGCTGAGAGTAGAGTCGGTGCAACGGATGGCCACCGGGATGGTCTCGGGGCTCAAGGACCTATCGTACGAGGAAAGGCTGAAAAATTTGCGGCTGTACTCACTTGAGGAACGTAGGGAGAGAGGAGACATGATCGAGACGTTTAAGTATATTACCAGCCGTATCGAGATGGAAGAAGAGATTCTCTTTCTCAAAGGATCCTCAGCCACAAGAGGGCATCCGCTCAAACTCAGGGGCGGGAAATTTCATGGCGACACCAGGAAATATTTCTTCACCGAGAGAGTGGTTGATCCTTGGAACGAGCTCCCGGTGCAGGTGATCGAGGCAAACAGCGTGCAAGAATTTAAGAGCAAATGGGATGCCTATGTGGGATCCCTTAGAGGGTTAAGCCAAAGGAACCTGTCATCAGGAGTGAGATCCCTAGGATAGTAGACTTGGGGGTGGGTCAGTAGAGTGGGCAGACCTGATGGGCTATGGATCTTATCTGCCGTCATCTTCTATGTTTCTATTCATGGGCTTTAGGAGAAATTTATGCCCTAACAAATGATCTTCCTGTGACTCTAAGACCTTGGAGACCAGAGGGGGCTAAACCTATCGCTCCCACACCCTCTCATGTACTCCACGGCATGTGGCTCATGGACACTCCTCAGCCAGCCTTTCAGCACAAAGCTGGCATGATACAAGGGTAGAAAGGCCTGGGGAGTCCATAGAAATCAATTATTAGCAAAATTAAAGTGTTTTGAGGCAGATATAGGCTTTTAAAATAAAATCAGGACATCCAAGTTGCTTGCGGCAGCAGCATTTTGGCACCAAAAACAGCCCGTGAGAGGTGAATCAGTGTTCCAAAAATTCAGGGAAGGGGTTTGGAGGAGGAAGTCCCAGAGACCCTCAAAACTTTGATTTTCAGGACCACCCAATGGACATAAGAACATAAGAGATGCTGCTGCTGGGTCAGACCAGTGGTCCATCGCGCCCAGCAGTCCGCTCACGCGGCGGCCCTTTTGGTCAAAGACCAGTGCCCTAACTGAGACTAGCCTTACCAGCGTATGTCCTTGTTCAGTAGGAACTTGTCTAACTTTGTCTTGAATCCCTGGAGCTGGAGGGTGTTTTCCCCTAAAGCACTGTACCCCCTAAAGTACTGTACTCACAAAACTGGAAGGTGCAATGCCTGCCTCAATTCTTTCTGCAACTGAATTATGTAGAAGATTTCTGCCTCAAACAAGCTTGTAGAATTCTCCAGGGGCTTGTCTCTTTGGGCTGCCTTTTAGTAGACCCCAAGTGTCTGAAAGCCTTGACCCCCCACTAGCTCCTCACATGCCTTGGAGGGGGACACAACTGGTACTCGCTACAGTCCTAGGACACTCAGCCTGGGTTCCAGCGCTTGAAAAATCAGGGTGAGCTGTAATCTCAGGGCTGCCTTAAAAGTAAGTGAAGTCCAGCTAGGTAGATTCCCTGTAAAAGGGTCCCCCACCCCCAACAGCTACAGCTCTCTGAACCAAGAGACTGCATCTTCTCTAAGGCAGAACTGTCTCAGGATTTCTGGGAACCTCTGTAGCACCAGGATGCCTCAAAAGTCAGATAAAAACCCCAAAATAATAAAACAGATGCAGAACAGAACAAAGACACCGTCTCTTCTCGCTTGTACAAGGAAAAACTAAGGAGCTGAGGCACTGCTCACTGACACAAGGGGGGCGAAGTTCAAAGTGTAGATTATGCCTGCTGCAATCCTCACGGATAAAGGGCAAGCCTACTGTACACTTTGCACTAGAATGGACCTTATAGTTCATATCTTGCCATCAAAGTAGTGGTGGGGAGGGGTAAAAAGGAAAACCATAAAATAAGGGAAGCCACTTTCCCCATATATAAACAAATAGCAAAAACATTAGTGAATACCTGATCAAAAAAATTTAGGGATTTGGGGATACACCCTGGTCTTTACTTTTCTTTCTTTGTTATTAAAATAATCCAAACTATTAGACCCAATGATTTTTCTTAAACTGAGTTTGGTGAGGGATTTTGTATTGTTTGGGAAAGCATGATAATTTTTTGATTATTTTGCACCTTGGAAACCTATTTAAGTATAAATAAGTACACTTATTGAGTTTTTCATAATGTTAATCCAGTTTTACTATACTGAAAACTAGGATTAAAAATAAATACTTACACTGGGTTTTACTAAATGCCGCTAGAGGTTTTTAGTATGGACTGGTGAAGTAAATGCTCTGATGCTCATAGGAATTCTATGGGCGTCAGAACATTTACCACTCTGGTCTGCGCTAAAAACCTGTAGTACCTAAGTATTTCAGGAACAGATATGTTTTTAGGTGTCTCCTAAATTCCCCATAAGTATTAGTAAGCATAAGCAATTTTTCTAGCTCTTTACCCCATAATGCTGCCTGATATGAGAAAAGATGTTGATGACGTTTTTTAAAATTTACATCCTCTAACCGGTGAGAAACAAAATTCATGTGTGAGCTTCTCTTATGTATATTGGTTGAGAAAGAGAAAAGGTCAGTTATGTATTTAGGGGCTAAACCAAATAGTACCTTAAAGCAAAAACATCCAAACTTAAACTTCACATGCGCCTCCATCGGCAACCAGTGCAGAAGTCGGTAGAAAGATGTTACATGATCAAATTTCTTCAACCCCAAAATTAGCCTGACTGCCGCATTACTAAAAGAAGCCCTAAGTTTATTGATGCACAGTGATGTTTTAGTATCAAGCGGGTATGACGAAACTACAAAAAATTTTGTTTTTTCTGAATTAAGCTTCAGTCTAAATTCAGTCATCCATTGCTCCATCAAATTTAGTACTTCTGCTGCCTTAGGAATAACTTCAGAGAGAGAGGCAGCGAATGGGATAATAATCGTAAAGTCATCTGCGTAACTAAATAATTTTATCCCCAGGTGGGACAACTGTGCACCTAATGATGACATATAAATGTTGAAAAACAATGTTAGGCATGTTCAGAAAATATTAGTCTTGGGTTTGTTTTTAATGTCATCATGTACAATTTCAGAAGCCTTGAAAATTCCTATTTGTATGTTTCTTCAAAATGGTTGTCCATTAATGATACTGCCATTCAGAAGTTCAATTTCTTCAGTATTTTTTTTTTTTTTAACAACAAAATCGCACATTTGTCAAGTTCCAATTCCATTGAAATATCCTCACTGAAAATATTGAGTAGTGACTCAAGTTCAATGCTAGATTTTCCATATAATTTATATTTTTAGCATTTTCTTGCTGGCCTTAGTCATACTCAGAAAAGATTCCATAAATAGCACTGGATAGCCCTCAAAGCTACTTGATGTCCAAAATTCAATCACTTCAGTTTTTCTCTGAGTTTAGAGGCAAATAATAACTGAATTCCAAGACCTTGACATCAAATTTAACAGAAGCATTAGGAATGCCATTCATAAAGAAAAGCCCTTCTCAGGGCTAGACGTGATTAGTGCATTGATTCTGTGTATTAAAATGCTGATCTCAAGGCTGAAGAAAAGCAGACACAGTAAGAGGAACAACACAGTCATACAACTGAAGCCAGCAGAAGATTTGCTTCATCCTGCTCCCCTTTTCTCACTCCCCTCCCCCCAAAACAAACCTCATCACATTTTAAATATTTACTGAAAATAACTTACTCTCTCAGATTCAAAGGCTGCCTTCTTAAGTAATGAAATTAAAGCATTTCTAAGGGCTGCAGAAAAAAGCTAGAATTACTTCTAAAATTTTAAAGATAAATAATACCAAGTCTAAGGATAGCTGCTAAATTTAGGGCTTCTTTTACAAAGCCATGGTAGCGATTTTGATTTTCCTGAAAGCATTCTGTGGCATCATTTTGGTTTGTCATCTGAATTACTTTCTACAACATGATATGGAACAGTGTTTTATTGAGGGTGAGGCTTGCTTAGCCACACCAGTGAACCGCTCGGCTGGACGCTGTGTGTGTGGGGGTCAGGTCAGCGCATTAGCACCCTATTCACCGCCACAATATCTAAAAGATATTCATCACCCATCCAAGACTAAAGGTAAAACAATTAGTGATGCTGTTATGTACTATTAGCTACTACAGAAAAATACAATTAAAAAAAACTACAGAAATAACCAGAACCTGAAATTCTCTCACACAGAGACCTCCGTGAATATGTTTGGACTGCAGTGTCCTTTTTGTCAAACATGCAGGGCCAAAGAGAAAACCAATCTAGTTTGCAATACCTCATTTTACAGCTTAGGAATTGTTCACATTGATAACTATAATTTAAATCCACATACCACAAGTATAATTTCAATCCACATCCACAAGTGTATTTGTTACCGTGGAGTGGCATAATCGAAAGGAACATCTAAGTCTGTTTATCTCACAAGTCGTCCAAAGTAAAAAACAGCCTAGGACACATTTTCGAAAAATACATCCCCCAATTTTTTTTTTTTAATTGTCTAACTATACGTCCTGCCGATCTGATCATCCAAGTCGCTAAATCGTCCATCTTTATACCACATTTTCGTCCAACTTTTCGTCCAAGTCAAAAACGCCTAGAACAAGCCCTGTTGGACGTGGGAGGGGTCTGCAAAGTGATGGACTGAACACCCAGACATGGCACCTAAATAGTGGGGTACCTTACAGGGCACTGCTGTGAACTTCACAAAAAGGATGCCATGTCTTCTTCTCACTACAGCTCCCTTATAGGTCTTGGTGAGTCCCCCCAAACCACCTCCAGAATCCCCTAGACCCACTTATCTACCACCCCAATAGCCCTTATAGCGGCAAGAGCCGCTTATATGCCAGTACAAAAGGGTTTTGGGGGTGTATAGGGGAGTGCACATGTTTAAGTATCAATGCAGTGATTACAGGGGCTTATGGTTATGGGTCCTCCTCTCCATGGGTCCCTAACCCACCCCCAAGACGGCTTAAGCCACCTCTGTGCTGGACGACTAGGCTTTTCTATGCCAGGCTGCCAGGTGATGATGGTCTGGAAGCTGAATTTTAAAGGTGTGATTACAATTTTTATGGGCTGGAGGGGGGGTCGGTGATCACTGGGGTAGTGTGTGGGGGTCTGTATTATATGTTTGCAGTGCTTATCTGGTGACTTTAGGTGGGTTTTTGTGACTTAGACCATGTTTTAAATGGTCTAAGTCACAACATCCATGTTCCATCGATCCTGGGCTGTATAACTTTCGGTTATACATGCTGTCTAAGCTGGCTCACATCTCGCCCATCTCCTGCCCTTGACACTCCTCCTGAAACGCCCGGTTTAGCTTTGGTCGTTCAGCGGCACTATGAAGGCCTAGATCAGGGGTCAGGAACCTATGGCTCGCGAGCCAGATGTGGCTCTTTTGATGGCTGCATCTGGCTCGTTGCCAACGTGACACTCTGACTTCCGGGGGTGGAGCCAAGGAGAGCGGCCGCACACACTATGAGCTCCTCTGCTGCAGTGGAGAAAAATTTTCTCCAAGACGTGCACGGCAGCAAAGGACACCCGAGCAGACCTACCCAGACCATCGGGGACATTCTGCCGGTCACCCGGAAGCGGGAGCCGCTGACACAGAGCTGGATCAGATCTGAGCCAGGATGGGGATAGCGATGGCCATCTTCCGACGCTCTGCACAGTTTGGCATCTCCCCCAGCTGCAGATTCTAGCCTGGACCGCAGTAAGCTATACCAGTGAAAGGGACAAGTTGTGAGTGTGCTTACTTCATTTGTTATTGCTCCAGAACCCCCCTAATCTCCCCAGTGTCTCTCTGTGACTATATGAATGCATGGGAAAGATCCTTGGCTGGGGCTTGATTGATGCATGCTGGGAAAGAAGAACATGTCTTCTTTCCGCCAAGCGCAGGCCACGCATTCCTCTGCATCGCATCCGCATCCTTGGGACCCACCCTACCTTGCCCCGCAGCATCCACGGCCAAACGGGCCTGAAGCTGCATCGTCCTTCACAGGCAGCCCCAAATCGAGGCGCCGGCTTCCCATCCCACCAGCTACACCCACAATTGGCTACCCTGCCTTCATTACCTCTGCCCTGCCCCACAGACCATTACCTGGGGTGGTATCCTCCACACCTCAGTCAGCTAGCTAATTGCAGAAACCCTTTTATTGAAGAAGATGGCTAAAAGAAAAAAAAAATGAGGAGTATTGTACTTTTCAGCAGGAATGGGCAGAAGAATTCACCTTTGTGGAGAGAGCAGGTTCTGCAATGTGTCTAATATGCAATGATAAAATTGCATCGATGAAACGGTCAAATATAAAGCGGCACTTCGACACATGCCATACTACATTTGCATCGAAATATCCTGCGGGGGACAGCAGGAAGAAAGCATGTCAAGAGCTACTGTGCAGAGTGCAAGCTAGTCAGCAGCAACTCCATGATTGGACCCAACAAGGTGACTGGAATTCAGCTAGCTTTGCTGATGCTTTAGCAATTGTGAGAAACAGAAAGCCATTCACAGATGGGGAGTATGTCAAAACATTCATGCTTGATGTTGCCAATGAACTTTGTGATAACTTTTCGGATAAAGACAAGATAATCAAACAAATAAAAGACATGCCTCTGTCGGCAAGAACTGTTTACGATCGTACCATCATGATGGCAAATCAAACTGAGGCAACACAAGTGAAGAACATAAATGCAGCACCATTCTTTTCTCTCACTTTGGATGAGTCAATTGACGTAAGCCATTTATCCCAGTTCAGCGTGATTGCAAGGTATGCTATCAGTGACACACTACATGAGGAAAGTCTTGCTGTTTTGCCTATGAAAGGGACAACAAGAGGGGAGGATTTATTCAAGTCTTTCACTGAGCTCGCTAAAAACAAAATCTACCGATGGATAAACTTATTTTGGTGTGTACTGATGGTGCTCCGTGCATGGTGGAGAAAAACAGAGGATTCGTAGCGCTTCTTCGTGAACATGAAAAGAGACCCATCCTAAGTTTTCACTGCATCCTACATCAGGAGGCGCTTTGTGCTCAGATGTGTGGCGAGCAGCTTGGTGAGGTGATGTCGCTGGTCATTCAGGTGGTCAACTTTATTGTTGCCCGAGCTTTAAATGATCGCCAGTTTAAAACACTGCTGGATGAAGTTGGGAATAATTATCCTGGTCTGCTTCTGCACAGCAATGTGCATTGGTTGTCAAGAGGGAAGGTGCTCAGCCGTTTCACAGCTTGTCTGACAGAAATCCGGACTTTAGCTAACACTGAGTGGCTCCTGAAGTTCTACTATCTCGTGGACATGACTGAACATCTGAACCAGCTCAATGTGAAAATGCAAGGCGTTGGAAATGCAGTCTTATCCCTTCAACAAGCAGTGTTTGCATTTGAAACAAGCTAGAACTCTTCATCACCGACATTGAAACAGGTCATTTACTACACTTTGAAAAACTGGGAGAGTTTAAAGATGCATGCACAGCAAGTGACCCTGCTCAACATCTTGATCTTCAGCAGCTAGCGGGCTTCATATCTAATCTCCTGCAGTCATTCAAAGCGCGCTTTGGAGAATTTTGTGAGCGCACTCGTCTTTTTAAAAGTTCATCACCCATCCACACGAGTGTGCAGTGGACAGCGCCCATGTCCCCGGTGTCTCCGTCAGAGATTTTGAGCTCCAAGCTGCTGACCTGAAGGCCTCAGACATGTGGGTGAATAAGTTTAAGTCACTGAATGAAGATTTGGAAAGACTTGTACGACAGCAAGCAGAGTTGGCGAGCAAACACAAGTGGGGAGAAATGAAAAAACTTCAACCCAAAGACCAGCTGATTGTCAAAACTTGGAACGCGCTTCCCGTCACATACCACACACTGCAGCATGTGAGCATTGCTGTACTGACAATGTTTGGCTCTACGTATGCATTTGAGCAGTCTTTCTCACATCTAAAGAACATTAAGACCAACCTACGATCACGTTTAACGGATGAAAGTCTCAACGCCTGCATGAAACTGAACCTCACCACGTATCAACCAGACTATAAAGCCATCAGCAAAACCATACAGCACCAGAAGTCACATTACTGGTAAGAAATACTTTATTCTTCATTGGTTAGGAACAGCATAACAACGTTATTAAAAAGAATTCAGAGACTTATTGTACTTTAAAAGTGTTGGTCTTACATAAAATGCACACATTTACCTGTATTTTGTTTTAAACATATTATATGGCTCTCACGGAAATACATTTTAAAATATGTCATGTTTATGGCTCTCTCAGCCAAAAAGGATCCTGACCCCTGGCCTAGATCGTTTCAAAATACATCCAAAACCCGTTACAGTAACCTTTATCTCTTTCTCTCTCTGAGAGATACCACGTGCCTATCCCAGGCCCTCTTGAATTCATACACAGTCTCTGTTTCCACCACCTCTTCCAGGAGACTGTTCCATGCATCTACCACCCTTTCCGCAAAAAAGTATTTCCTCAGATTACTCCAGAGCCTATCACCTCTTAACTTCATCATATGCCCTCTCATTGCAGTTTCCTTTCAAATGAAAGAGACTCGACTCATGCACATTTATATTATGTATGTTACATTATGGTTGTTATATACTAATATAATAAACTAGTATTTTAGCCCGTTACATTAAAGGGTGCTAGATTATATGTCTGTTTGTCTTTATTTCTGTCTCTCTCTCCCTCCCTCCCGCTGTCTTTCTTTCTGTCTGTCTCTGTCCCTGGCCCCCTTTATCTGTCTGTCTTTCTGTGTATCTCCCTGCCCCTGAGTCTTTCTTCTTTTCTTTCTGTCTCCCTTCCTCCCACTGTCTGTCTGTCTGTCTCTCTCCCTGCCTCCTATGCAGCAGCATTTCTCTCCCATCACTTCCCTGTGCAGCAGCCAAAGCAGCATTCCCTTCCCCTCCATTTCCCTCCCCTCACACCACTTCCCTATGCAGCAGCAGTAGCGTTTCCTCTACTCCCCTATCCCTTCCCACGGTTTGTCCGGCTCCCTTAGTCCCTTACCACCTCCCCCTTCCCTTCCCGCAGTCCCGACTACGAATCTGGCGATTCCAGCAGTGTGTGCAGTAGTCTTCACACGCTGCTTCGGCTCCTTCTACTGCCCTGATTTACTCTGGCATGTCCCTGATGACATCATCAGAGACGCGGCAAAGCAAATCAGGGCAGTAGAAGGGCCCGAAGCAGCGTGTGAAGACGGCTGCACACGCTGCTGGAATCGCCAGGTTCGTAGTCGGGACCGCGAGAAGGGAAGGGAAGGGGGGTGTGGCAAAGGACTCGGTCCCGGGCGGTGGGATCAGCGCAAGAGCCAGGGCGGAAAGTTGCTGGGCTCCTCGGGTCTGTCGCAGAGGCCGGTCCGGCTCCATTTCTCGGTTTGTCCCGGGGAGGGGTGGGGCAGGAGGCGCTCTTTGTGCCTCAGCCCTTCGGAGGGTGCGTGTGAGTAGCTGGGAGGCCTAGGCGGTGACAGGGGCTGCGGCGGCCATCTCCGAGTGACACCAACTCTCGCTTCTCCTTTTCTGTCACTCCCGGACCGCTGCCCTCTGACAACTATGGTATACTTTTATTTTCCCCCTCTGTGGCTGCCTCTAAATGTCCCTCCGCCGAACGCGCCGCGTCTCTAGCACACCTTCGGATACGTAGTAAGCGCGCATGCGCACTCTTGCTGGCACATCCCGACAGATCAGATCTCAGGGAACACGCGGTGAGAGTGCGCATGTGTGCTTAGCATTTTATTATTATAGATTACAATTAATGTGACTGAAGGGAACTGGAACAAATGTAATTAAGAGCTGAATATGGTCTGCCTTACCTGCTTAAAAAGTTGAAGATTTACTGCTGTTTCCAGAAAGTGTTTCATAGTGCTGGAACGATGCTTAATAAAACTATCTTCACAGAAGGTGATGCATTCCCCCTAAATATGAACAATGCAATGATTTGGAGATAAATAGTAAGATAGTATATGAAGACAGAATAAAAAAAATAAAACAGTAGATCAATCTAGCCTCCCCATTATTCCTCCTACAGCTAAGGATATAGACTAGATGTTAACCATATAGGCTGACCACCTGTTAAGATATTTCTGCTCATCAAGACAGTCATTAGGTCAACTTCATATGTATAAAGGAACATAAGATGCTCCACTTAATTCATATTCAGCACCCAATTGAAACTATAGCTATTAATAAAGGCAAGGCATGTGACCTCTCATTGCTTATGAAGATAAGCAGAGCCTGTTTACTTTTAAACTACAGTTCTGCTTAAGGGGCCCTTTTATTAAGGGGTATTAAACCCTAATGCGCCTATGCGAGGATTTCCCTGTTGTTGCATGTTAATCGCATGTTAACTATTTTAAAAAATATTATTGGAAGAGGCATGTTATGAACAGAGAGTGGGCATTCCTGTGCTATCTGGCTAACACATTATAGTTAGCACGTGCAAACAGAATAACACAATGTTAATAATGGAGAACCTAGCATCTCCTAAATAGGAGTCATTAAAGGGCCAGATTCTGTATAGGACGCCCGGTCTTAGAAGCCGCCTAAGCGGCTTTTGAGAATTACACACCGGCGTCCTATATAGAATCACGTCTGTCCTCATGGAGAGATGCCTAAGCCTGCCTAAGATTCCAGTTGGCCCAGGTGCCTAAGGCTCCTCCTATGGGAGGGGCTTTAAGTGCCTGGGCCAATCAGGGACAGGCCCCTCCCTGGTGCATTCCACGAAGCACTGGGAAGGGGAAGGCTTGCCACTCTGTGGAGGTGGGCCTGCCGGCCAGAGTAAGCATCCTTCCAGCCAGCCACCGAACAAAAGGTACTGGTGGGGTCCAGGTGGGCTTGGGGGTGGGCCTGCCTGCAGGGGGTTTCTGGCAGGAGGGAGTGGGCATACTTCATGCCGATGATCTATAGGATGGAGGAAGGTTCTGGCAGGAAGGACTGGACATCCCTCTTGCCAGGGGGATGGCTCAGGGGGAGTGGTGGCAGGAGGAATTGAGCACTCCTCCTGTCACGAACATTCGAGGGTAAGAGGGTGGTTTTGGGGGTTCTGACAGGAGGGATTGGGCCTCCCTCCTGCCAGTTGTCATTGTGGGGAGAGGGGGGAACGATAGCTTCCTGCCACGGCTGCTAAAGTGATCGCGGCAGAGAGATTCCCTTGCCCCAATCGGCTCAGTGGCTGCATCTATCTGAAATGTAGACCAGCATTTTACTGTAGCATATTTCTTTTAGTAGGGCAGGTCTTAAGGTCTCTCTTTCTAATACATTCATGTTAAAATCATTTGTTGCAAATATTTTTGATGAAATACAATTGTTTACACAATGGCCAAAAAAGCCCTGTACAGCTATTTAGAGAAAAAAAAAAGGTTAAAGACAAATTGTCATGCTTAAATATTGTACAATATAATAAATGGAGTTAATCATTATAACAAAATCCAAAAATTTTTTGAACCTATTTTTAAACTCGATATGGAAACAAGTTGTCTTTCTTTAAAATATATTGTGCAAAAGGTTAAGAAACGTAAACAATTCATTTTCTTTGCTAAAAGGTTCTGGCATAGCTTCAGAAATCTAGCAAAAGCAAGAGATTAAGTCAAGCAAATGGAATGGTAAGATACTGAAGTAATAAACAGTATTAGTTATCACAGTGTGTTAAATTTTAACCATTTGGTTTCAAGTTTAAGGGCCTATATACAAAAACTGCATAAAGTTTTGCTGTTAGTGCACATTAAAGGCAATGTTTAAGACAACAATTCACATGAATATTTTTTTTAAACCTTGATCAGTATGCCATTTTAGAAGTTAGAGAAAGTGATTTAATAACAGTGTAACCCTCAAACGGTCTAAAATAGAATGTGTATGCCAATTGTTATTCTATGAAATGAATCTGAAGAAAAGGTTTAAATATGTTGAACATTGAACCCCTGAAAAAACTCCACGATAACATTAATTAGAGCTTCAGATTGGGGAAAAGATTAAGAAAATTTCTGTGTGTTTGGCCACTGTGAAGCAAGTCCTGCCTCTCTACTGTCATAACATTTAAGGAAAATTCAGCATTTTGGCTTCATTGTTTGACCATACAATAAGACTACACATTTATTTCTTAATGTACTATAAAGAGTGCTTATTAGCACTCTACATTTTACACAGAATGAAGAGATCGGAACTGAGATGTCCAAGTCAGAATGTGCTCAGTTCTGATGTTATTTTAGAAAGGACCTGCTGACACAGATCCTTTCATAAAATACCTGTGGGAGTACAAGTGTATTTGCTGGTCCATGCAGCTGGAGTAGCCATTTCACAAAGATACATGTGGGAAAAATCAACAGAGGAAACTTGTCAACTTACAAGTGTATGTATATGTGTGTGTGTATATATATATATATATATATATATATATATATATACTGTATATACATTATATATATATATATATATATATATATATATATATATAAAAACACCCCTCCTGCACCTTCACTGGCTTCTATTACTCTCATCATTGAAACCTTCCATTCCCTCTTGGAATGTGTCCTCAAAGTTAACAAGGCCCTTTTATGTTCCTGCTGTTCCATTACCAAATCAATGCACCCGATCAGCCTCTTTGTCCACAGTGTGGAACAAAATTTGCAAAAAATCACACTCTACTGCTGCTCTTTTTCTATTTCATTGCACTTCAGGGAATACTGCAGAAGCCTTCACCTCACAAAATGCAAACTTTTTTTATCCAAAAAGGTTGCCTCTTCTCTGAATCACCCTCAGGCCCTTTTTCATGCTCTGAACCGCCTTGCCTTGCATTTACTATCTCCCCTATGACCCTGTGGTTCTCCCTCTTCATACATTGGCAGATACCTGGCAATCCATGACTTCTTCTCTTTGTCTTTCAGTTCAGACTGGGCTCTTGCCCTCCCATTGCCCTCAAACATCTCCCCATCTTACTCCATTTGTCCTACTGACAACTTAGGGCTAGATTCACTAAGCCCACTGATCATGTCCCGACCACTCAGCAACCCTTTTGTGACCCCTGACCCGATTCACTAACCTTCATCTCGAGCATATCCACATCAAATCTGATCCACGCATGCAAATGAGGGGAAACGGCATGCAAAGTAGGAAGGATGCGATTCACTAACAAAATTCAGGCACACCGACTGGGCTGGCCGATCAAATAAAGAAGCGACTGCTGGGGACCAGTCGGCTCACGTCCTTCCCACTGTCCTGCACATTCATGGGGAAGGACGGCAGAGAGCAATTGGGGCGGCAGGAGAAACGGGGCGGCATGGGCTCACAGGAGAAGAAGCTTGTTTGGAAGAAGAAATATGTATAAAGCTCTGTTGTCTAGAGTTGTATATGAAAGAGTCACAGAATTGTTTTCAGGACTAGCTTAGCGCTTGTCAAGGAGCTTTTGCTTCTCACCACCCATGTTAGTTTAATTTCTGAGCTGTCTCTGCCCCACAAAAGTACAGTAGATGTATGTATTGCTTGATTCTGTTTCAAGAGGATCTCTCCCACCAGTGCCAGAGCAAAGAAAAGAGCAGGGAGACCCTTGCGCCAGCCTTCTCCTGTCACTCACAGGCAGCCGCAGAGCCTGATACAAGCCGGCGACCCAGGGGAAAAAAGCAGGGGAAGAAGGCAGAGGTGCTGAGATCCTGTAAATGATGGGCACACTGGAGAAACCATCAGTAATCTGAGGGCGGTAGATCCAGGACTGATGGTTTCTTGCCAACATGACAAATGTGCTGTATGCCAGGAGCTAGAGTTGCAATTTGCTACTTTTGGACTGTTGCTTATCCACAATTCAGCCTGTCAGAGCCACAAATCACTTTCCTAATAGTTAGTCCATGCCATGACTCTACTGCCCTTCCCTGCAGTGCAAGCCTGTGGTTTTAATCGGCAGGTTTAAAGCTGGTTAAAACCACAGGCTTGCGAAGTATAAAATTAAAGTTAAAAGTAAAAAAAATGTTTGCAGCTCTGTACGCACACAGGTCTGCACATTAGTGCTGCCCGATTCAGGAAAAAAAAATTTCGATTCTATTGTATTCAGCCTATTGAATTGGTTTTTCGATTCGATTTTCCTGCCCAATTGGGTGTTTTTTTCAAACATCCTGGTGGGTTTATTTTATAGCCTCTTCACCCCTTTACCTTCTCCTAACCACATTGTCGCTATGGTGTAAACAAAATAAACAAACAAAAAAGACTTTTCCTCTTTCTGTTAAATCCTAGCTCACGTTTGCGGTCTAACACCAGCTCTGGCAGAATACACATTTCAAATACGACATATTATAATCATAAATGGAAAATAAAATTAGTTTTTCTACCTTTTGTTGTCTGATCATTATTCAAATCTTGTTGGTCCCAGGCTCTGGTTGTCTTCTGATAACTTGCTTGCCAGGGTCTTCTTCTTTCTTCATGCTAACCATCCATCTGCCATCTCTGTCCTCCCCTTCCATTTCCCTTCCATCCCCAGAGGTCTGGCATCTTTCTTTTTTTTTCGCCTCCATCCACAGATCCACCTTTTCTTAACTACCCTTTCATCCAGCATCTCTCCCTCCTTCCCCACCACTCCAGGGTCCACCATCTCTCCCTTTATTTTTCCAACTACACTCCTATCCAGTATCTCTATCCCCCACTCCACACTATCCCTTGTGTCCAACTTCTCTCCTTTTCTGTTCCTTCCCTCCCTAAATCCCATTGTCTCCTCTATTTTTAGACCCATTATTTCTTCCCCCCCCAGTCCGGCATATGTACGTCTCTTTGAACCCCCCTTCCCTCCCTCCCTCCGTGTACTTCTACACCAGGACCCCCTCCCCTGAAGGTCTGTTCCTCCCTGAAGGCCTGCACCTCCCCCTGAAGGCCTGTCCCCCCTTGAAGGCCTGTCCCCTGAAGGCCTATGCCACCATCCCTGGCCTGTCCCCCCATTGAAGGCCTGTCCCCCCCTTGAAGGCTTGCCTGTACCCCCCCTGAAGGCCTGTGCCACCATCCCTGGCCTGTCCCCCCTTTGAAAGCCTGTCCCCCCCTTTAAAGGTCTGCACCCCCCTTGAAGGCCTGTTCCCCCCTTGAAGGCCTGCCCCCCCGAAGGACTGTGCACCCCCCCCCCCCGGGAAGGCCTCTGTGTTCACCCTGGCCTCCCTGCACCGTTTACCTTATAGTTTCAGCCTGCAGCGAAGAATGCGGTTACAGCGTTTTTGTAAAGTGCTTTCAGCTGTTTCCTCTGCTGCAGTCCCACCCCTCCTCTGACATCAGAGGCAGGATCGTGGCAGAGGAAATAGCTTAAAGCACTTTGCAAAAACGTTGTAACCACGATCTTTGCTGCAGGCTGAAACTATAAGGTAAATGGTGCGGGGAGGCCAGGGGGAACACGGAAGCCTTCCCTGGGGGGGGATGCACAGTCCTTCGGGGAGGCCAGGGGGGAAGCGGAGGCATGGGGTAAGCCGATAGCAGCACTTCCTGACTGACCCTCCCTCCTCGCCCTCTAAAGCAGATGTGGCAGTGGCCGGCCAGCAAGAGCAGCGCTGCCGCTCCTGCTTTAGGGGGCTAAGGGGGAGGGTCCGAATCGGGAAGCTGATTGTTTTTTTGTTTTGAATCGATTTACCCGAAGTGAATCGGTGAACCGATTCGAATTGTGAATCGGGCAGCACTACTGCGCATGCTTCAGGATCGCTCACTAGCAATCCGTGTGGTTGATGGGAGGCATTCCTCCGATCGCCCTCATTTGCATGCTGGCCCGTCGTGGATCAGTCGGCCTGCTGCAGATCGGGCACAATCAGGCAGGTTAGTGAATCTAGCCCTAAGTCCTCCTTTAACCTTCTCGCTCACCACTTACTAGCAAAAGCCATTAACTCCCTTAATCTTTCCGCCTCTCCCTTTGGTCCCTGGCCTATATTCCTTGTTAAACATCTAGTTCAGCTCCTTATACCTGACCTCCTACCATTCCTTGAGTCCAGCCTTTCGAAGGGCTCTATTCCCGCCCTGGAAACATACTCTTATTTATCCCCCTGCTCAAAAATACCCACTTAGGACATTTAAGAAACAACTGAAAACTCACCTGTTCATGGAGACCTTCAGCCTCACTAAAAATTATATTCTTCTCTTCTTTCTTTCCCCCTTCCCTCCCTCTCTGCTTATTTTTCTTTCATTCCCTCTTTAACCCTTTAATTTTTTTAAAAAAATCTATAAACCACTTAGAAGCCTTGACATTGTCTTTTGAAGTATATCAATATGAATAAATAAAATCAAATAAAAACTGCTTATGTTACAGACTTTGCTGTTGTGCTTATTGAAGAAGGATTTACGTATCTTTTATAAAAAAAAGTTACTCGTTTTTGTTGGGGGGGGGGGCCAAAAAACCTAAATTAAAGTTGATATATTTGCTGGGGAATTGGAATAAAGGGGGGTTAAGTCTACCGGATATGTGGATTTATAATTATGCATGTCTGCTTTGTCATTTGGGAGATTGGATTAATGAGACAAGTATTTACACTCCTCTTCGGATGGAACGGGAGTTTTATGCTCCTTGTGATGTATTTGCATTATTACATAGTGCAAGGAAGGCATTGTCTTCTCATATTTGTTCAAATTTATTATTCAACACATTACGGATGACATGGTGTTGGCTTGTGCGACTCTTTGGTGGGAATCCGATGATAACTGATCTTTTGCCTTTGCAGGGTAATCTGGCCTTTCCTCCAGGACGAGACTCTAGAGAGTATAGGTTATGGGGACTAAGAGGAGTTAAAAATTTGGAACATGTTTTAGGTGATGAAGGAAAAATGTTAACCCATGCTGAAATATTAGCTAAGGTGAGGGTGACCTGGGGAGCGCAGTTTGCCTGTTTTCAAGTGGAGCATTATGTAAGATCCCTTGATAGAGCACAATTGAGTTTGCATTTGGGGGTTAAAATGCGAGAGTTGTTTACTCGGGAGGAGGGATTATCTCTTTCAGTGTCAAGCATTCATGTTAGCTTACAAAAATTACAACCAGATAAGGACTACCAGAATATTCGGGATAAATGAGAGAGAGAATTACAGCTTAATTTGGGACATTGGGATGTTGCCCGTTCTTTAAGGGCTACACCTGGGGTGATACAATGTGCATGGTTAAGAGAAACATATTACAGGGTAACATTACGTGCCTATTATACTCGTACACAGTTGTTCTATGGTGGAGGTCTTCCTACTCCATTATGTCATAAATGTGGATTGGGGGAGCATACTTTGGGACATGCTTTTTGGTTTTATCCCATTATTCAGCATTTTTGGAAGCGAATAATATCTTATATGTCTGAGTTAATTGGAAGATCTTTGTGCTACTCTCCATCCCATTTTATTTTGGATTTGCCAGAAGCTTTTCGTCATTTGCCTAAGGGGCATAGGACGCTGTGTGGGAAAATGAGTCTACTGACCAAAAAATGTATTCTTCAATATCGGACGATCCCTGACCCTCCAAAGTTTTGACATTGGCGAAACCAGTTGGCCATCTGGGAAGCTAGAAATGCTAGAAGGATGAGGAAGCGAAAGATGTTGTTTATGCAAATATGGGATCCATATTTGCAAGCCTTATTTCCTAAAGGTTGTAGTGCAGTTTTAAGATGGGTGTCCAAACTGAGATTGAGGAGGGGTAGAGAGTACCACTGGAAGGGAAGGGAGGGTTTTGGAAGGGAAGGTAGAGGTAGATTCAAACATGTAGTCCTATTGAGATTTGATGGGGGATGGAGAGTACCTTTGAATGGGGAAGGGAAGGGAGGGTTTCGGGAGGGATGGTAGAGGGTATTAAATGATTTAAAACATGTAGTCATACATAGATTGAGTGGGGTTTGAAGGGGGATGAAGGTATTTTCTAGGTTTATATGGGATGTATTTTACTCGATGCCTCATTATTATACTAGTACAGCCACAGTAAGTAGTTATCTAACCTACGTTAATACTGCCAAGGGGTTTCATTATTATACTAAGCACCTTGGTGTATGTAATATTGACCACATCAATATGTTCATCATATTATTATATTTGATGCATCATCGTTGTTATACAAGTGATGTATTTGTTGTTGTTTGCATCAATAAAAATTGTTTAAACTTAAAAAAAAACTGCTTATTAACTACAGAGGTCACAGTCTTTAATTTATTTTTAATTTGGAGGGGGAAGTAAACAATGGGGGAGGGGAGAAGAAGACCTCCCTTAATTCTTCCTGTAAAGGGATGGACTAAACATTTTATTATTTATTTAAACCATTTATACCATAATTCATATCCTGAATTATCTAACAAGTCTAAGTGGTTTACAAACAATACAGTGCGATTTGACGTAAACAAAGAACAGATCACTTGAAGAAGCTTCGTAAAATTATTTAGTCACCACAATGTTCAATAAATACCTTATAGTCCAATAGGTATTTATTGAATATTGTGGTGAATACCTAATTTAATAAGTTTTTTTGTGTGATCTGCCCTTTGATTACATCATATTGGATCTTGCCTTCTTGTTTCCTGGGACTTATAAGCAACACATACAAAATATTATTCACCTAAAGATGTGAAATAAAAATAACAAGCAATGGAATCCGTTTAATAAGCTAAGTACTAATGCATGTTCACCGCAGATTAAAAAGACAACACCACCGGATACACTCAGGTGTACAATGGTAGTTTTGGAATTAGTGCATGCCTCCCATGCACTAAAAAGTACTTTTTTTTATTTTTAGCATGGTGGGCATGTTTGCAGGTGAAGAGTAGGTGTGCTTTGTTAATCGATTAGTGGGTAGGTTCTGCTGAATGCTGATCAGCACAGGATTAGCGTGGATTACTACCCTTATCCACACTACTACTACTTATAGTGCTGAAAGGTGCATGCAGCGCTGTACATTTAATATTCAATACATGGTCCCTGCTCCGAAGAGCTTACAATCTAATATGGAAAGACAGACAGGACATCTCAGGGATGGGGAGCTTTTGGCAGTGAGTGGGAGTTAAGAGTTAAAAGCAGATTCAAAAAAGTTGGGTTTTTTAGCTTGGATTTGAATACCACTAGAGACGGAGTATTGACTTTGGCAGCCTGTTCCAGGAATATGACGGAGGCTGGAGTTGGCAGTGGAGGTAAAGGGTACAGATATGATGGACTTACCTGATGAACGGAGTTCATGGGGAGGGGGTGGGAGATGAGTGAGGAGAGATATTCAGGGGCTACAGAGTGAATGCACTGTAAGTCAGTAACAGGAGTTTGAACTGTATTTGGAAATGGATGGGAAGCCAATGAATTGACTTGAGGAGGGGGGTAATGTGAGCATGGTGGCTCTCATGGAATATGAGCCATGCAGCAGCATTTTGAACAGATTGAAGGGGAGAGGCGGATGAGTGGGAGACCCGAGAGAAGTGCGTTTAAGTAATCTAAGCGAGAGGTGATGAGAGCGTAGGTAAGAATTTTGGTACTGTGCTTGGAGAGGAGAGGTTGGATTTTGGTAATATTATAGAGGAAGAAGCGATAGGTTTTAGTGGTTTGTTGGATCTGAGCAAAAAAGGAGAGAGAGGAGTTAAAGGTCACATCGAGGCTGCGAGCTGACGAGAGAGGGAAGAGGAGAGTGTTATCCATAGAAATAGAGACCAGCGAGTGAATGGGGGGGGGGGGGAGGAGTGAGTTTAAGTTGAAAGATAAGGTTACTGCAACTTGCTTCTCTCAGGTCTTCCGCTCAGCCATCTCTCTTCCCTTCAATCCGTGCAAAATTCTGCTGCATGACTTATATTACATGAGAGCCGCCACCTCATATTACCCTTCTTCTCAAGCCACTTCACTGGTTCTCCATCCATTTCCGAATACAGTTCAAATTCCTCTTACTGACCTACAAGTGCACTCATTCTGCAGCCCCTCAATATCTCTCCACACTTCTCTCCCACTATGCTCCCAAACCCATGAACTCTGCTCATCAGGCAAGTCCCTCCTATCTGTACCCTTTTCCTCCAATGCCTACTCCAGACTTCATCCCTTCTATCTTGCTGTGCCGTATGCATGGAACAAACTGCCTGAGTCTTTACAGTATGTCAGGCACTATCAAAATCAAGCTAAAAGCCCACTTTAGTGATGCTGTTTTAATTCCCACTCACCATAAAATTAACTATGTCCATCCTATCATTCTCTGCAAGAAACTTCCCAAAATTAGATTATACACTTCTCCCTCCGTATTCGCTGTGATAGGGGATTAACAGAACCGCAAATACAGAAAAACCATAAATAACTTTTTCATATATTATTCGCTATTTTCTATTAAAAGCCACTGTGAATATGGTGAAACCATGGTGGGAGACCTGGCCTGTCCCTGCAGGAGAGGCAAAACACGGTGAAGAAAGTGCTGGGAATCGGCGATTTTTCTCTGTGAACGCTTGGAATCAGCTATTTCTCTATGCAAGCTGATGTCATTTGGGGGAGAAGAGCCAGCAAGCTAAAAAAAATGTGAATAATCAAAACCGCGAGTGCTGAAACCGCAAATACGGAGGGAGAAGTGTAAGCTCTTATTAGCAGGGACTTTCTGTTGTATGCTGAATGTACAGTGCTGCGTACGCTTTTCAGCGCTATACAAATGATGAATAATAGTAGTAGTAGGGAGCCTCTGCACCTACAAAATAGATGCCAGTAAGGGCTCATGTGTCCCCATCCACGATTAAGCCTTGAGAAATCACATGATTTCTGGTGTAGATTTCTGAGATCCTTTGCCTTCAATCTAGCACTTGCTTGTGTTATTTAAACTTCTTTCGAGTATCTAAAATCTAAATACACCATATCTAGGGCCTTTCCTGTACCCAATTCTCTGGTCACCCAGTCAAAGAAATTGATCAGATTTGTCTGACAAGACCTACCTCTAATAAATCTATGTTGCCTCTGGTCCTTTAATCCACCGTATTCCAGAAACTTCATCCATTCTTTTTTTTTAAGCGTTTCCATTAATTTGCTTACCACAGAAGTCAGACTTACTGGTCTGTAATTCCTTACTTCCATTTTTGTGTAGAGGAATCACATAAGTAATAAAACATAGTAAAACAGTTTACCGTCCCCGAGCAGAGCCTCAATAAAAGAGCATGTATATTAAACACTAGAAAGCCCACTGCTTACACTGGAGGTCACTTAGTAACATTTTGTGGGTGCTGTCTGCCATAAAGCCCATAGCAGTAAAATAGGTCTTGTGGCAGATAGCATATGCTAACCCTATTAGAACATGCTAACCATCAGTAAATAGCCTCAGCTGAGCTTTAGTGCTTTAAACAGTCAGCCAATTTAGACGTTTAATTGGCTGTACCAAATGCCCTTCAAAAATGTGGATAATGTGAAGGGTACTCATGATCTACAGAAGAATGGAGGGAAAAACCCCCACTGGATTGTGAAAGTTTAGTGTTTTTATTTCTTTCACTTTCAACTAGGAAAACAAAACAGGCTAGAAACAGAAAAGCTTACAGGTTTATATCTTAGTGCATCACGGTAGGATCCAAATAAGGCTGCCTGTGCTCGAAGAAAGGCCCTTGCTACTCCATCACCTGTAGCTGTCGACTGTTTCTTCAGTTTACTTTTCAAGGCCGAGACCTGCATGACAGAGTAGAACAGTTAAATTAACACCTCAGAAATTGGTACAGCAAGGTATGAACTCAATCAGCAGGCAAACTGCCATGTCTGTAGGTCAGCCAAAAACTCATCCTCCTCCTTAATAGCTTATCCTCCTAACTGTGGAGAGCACCTGCTGGTCTGTTAATTGAAATGAAAGCAGGAGAAGATGGTAAAGTGCTAATGCAAATTGGCTTATGCTCTCTTTTTTTCCCAAGGCCTTTTGACATAAATAAGCTTTAATTATTTTACAGTAAACTGCTTGTGAGTTACTTTCCTGCACGTTTTTCAATGCCTGTAACATGTCTGCTTATATAAGATAGAACCAGTTGAATACCTTTCATTCTGTGCCATGTAGGGTTGTTTGTTAAAGGCACTTGCCACTCAATCTCATTTTTTTCCCCCTGAGGATGCATTCCTAGCACTCGCCACTTTTCAATCACGCTATGAACCATTGCTACCATTATTTGAGAGTCTGAAAGGGTAGGTAGCTGTTTAAAAGGACAGTCTTAAGAGTACTGATAAAGAATAAAACATCAGAATAATATTAAAATCAACCCTCTTCATTGTCATAGCACCTGCTATATAGTAAGAATGCAGTCATACACTTCTGATTTTTAGATGATTCTCTAATGTGATGGACAACAGCATTGTCTCTACTAAGATAGATAACACAAAAGCTAGATATATTTAACAGGAATTATTAAAGTACCAAATGGGTCCTTTTACCAAGGTGTGCTGCTGAGTAGTGCACACTAATTGCCAAGTCTGCCATTCTATTCCTACGGACAGCTCGGCATTTAGTATGAGCTGCTCAGTAAAGTTTGGTAGTCAGAATTTATACTATTCACTAGCTTTGATATGTACTGAAACCCCCCCACCCCCTGAAATATACTTCTATTGCCTGTCAGTTTTTTATTTAAATTTTGGGCAGTATATATGTATAAATGAGTAAATAAATATATATATGTCTCTCTCTTTAGGTAGGTATACAAAGGGATATGGGAAAGTTCTTAGCCCAACCAAGAAGGGAATGACCTGGAGCTATGAAACTTACAGGGTTTTTTTTATTTATTTATTTATTTATAATTTTGAATACATTACAATATCCAATACTTCAAAAGAAAAAAGGAAAATCACATAAATCAATACATAATCAAATATACATACATAATTCCTTTTAAGCCCACATAAATGGGGAGTACCTTGCTATTTCTAATTAACTAAAGTTCAAGAAAATAAAGGACATTAATTCTTGGTTCACAATAAAGAACCTTGAATCATTCCTTAAAAAATGGGGATATTTTATATTAATTCTCCACAAGAGAATAAAAATAAAAATATAAATGAGATTTGTTTCACCTAGCTGAGATTATGAGGAGAAACTTACAGGTTATTCCATATATTCACCCCTAAATTCAACACACTTGGCACATCATGTCTGAAGTTTCTGTCACCTTTACAAAAAATACTCTGATGCCTGGTCACTGAACTAGTGTTTCACTGCTGCAATTGCTTCAAATCACGCAAAAATTGTCACCCTTTCAAACTTTTTTTAAGGCTTGGAAACAGAAAATAGTCAGATGGTGAGTAGGGTGGATGGTTTATGCACTGAAACTCCAACTGTGTCAAAACATCTATTGTTTTGCCAGGCTTGTGAGCAGGTGCACTGTCTTGCAAAAAGAGAACTCATTTCCGCAGCTTCTCTCTCCTTTTTTCTTTCAATGCCTCCTTTAATCGGCACAGCAAGTTACAGTAGCATTCTGTATTAACTGTTTGGCCCATTGGAAGATAGATAGTCAGTCATTACAACACCCTCCTGATTCCAAAAAACTGTGGCCATGACCTTTTGTCTGACTTTTGGGTCTTGAATTTCCTTGGCCTTGGAGAACCTAAGTGCTGCCACTGCATGAACTGTTTTGCCCCAGGATCATAGTGGTGTAACCATGTTTCATCAACAGTAACTAGTAATTCCCAAAAGTTGGAATCAGCTCGCTGAAAATGCTGCAAAATCAACTTGGAAGTGTCCACTCGATGTTGTTTCTCATCAGCATTCAAACATAATGGAATCAATTATTTCCAGTCAACTTTCCAAGTACTTAGAGAAATTTTCTATCTTATTGCCATTTCAACATGGGTTTGAACCAAATTTCAGCACAAAAACTTTTTTACTGTCATTAATTGCAAAGATCCAAAATTTACAGATGCAAAATAAATATGCGGTGTTGTTACAATTCGATTTGTCAGCTGCATTCGATGTGGTTCACCATGACATTTTGATCCATTTGTTAGCCGATATAGGTCTAAATTCTGTGGTTTTGGACTGGTTTAGCAAATTTCATTTATAACGCTCTTATGAGGTATGTCTAGAGGGCGAGGTTTCATCTTCATGGACACCTAACTGTGGGGTGCCGCAAGGCTCCCCCTTGTCACCAATTTTGTTTAACATCATTGAAAAACTTCTGTCTTTCATCTGCAGAGAATATGGGCTCCTTTTACTAAGCTGCAATAGCGGTTTTAGCACACGCTGAATTGCCGCGAGCACTAGACCTTAACGCCAGCATTGAGTTGGCGTTAGTTCCAGCCTTGTAGCTCTGGCTTAGCGTGCACTAAAATCCTGTGTGTGCTAAAAACGCTATCGCAGCTTAGTAAAAGGAGCCCTATATTTACTTATGCGGACGATATCTTCATTCTACTAGAAGTCAGTCATGATCTTAGTGAATTGGTTTCGGGCATAGACAGTTGCATTTCCAAACTGCAAATATGGGCGACTTCCACCCAAATGAAACTGAATGCTTCAAAAATCAAATTGCTTTGAATCGGGCCTAGATTAATGTTGCACTGAAATAAGATATCTCATTACACCTTGATTTTTCCTTCAGAATCTTGGGTATTATTCTGGATTCTTCTCTTACATTTCATGACCAGATACATTCTTTGGCAAAGAAATGTTTCTTTAGTTTGCATATGCTGAGGAAAGTTAGATCACTATTTCATTAAGAACATTACTTAGTATTGGTACAATCCACTGTGCTTGCTCCACTGTTTAATGCTGTTTATCTGGGCATTAAACAGTGTAGTCTAGATCAGCTACAGTTGATACAAAACAAAGCAGCTAAACTTATCTTTGGAAAGAGAAAGTATGACCATGTATCCCCATTACTGAGAAAGCTTCACTGGTTTCCGGTTCGTTATAGGATACAGTGTATGTGTTGTCTTTAAGTTCCTTTATGGAATATTTGACCCCTCAATACCTCTATATTGGAATGCTACTAGATCCTGTTATTCGAGGATTTCAACAATGTATAAACTATCATTTCTTTCCTCTAGAGCAGGGGTCTCAAAGTCCCTCCTTGAGGGCCGCAATCCAGTCAGGTTTTCAGGATTTCCCCAATGAATCTGCAGATCTATGTGCATGCACTGCTCTCAGTGCATATTCATTGGGGAAATCCTGAAAACCCGACTGGATTGTGGCCCTCAAGGAGGGACTTTGAGATCCCTGCTCTAGAGGACTTAAATGTGCTGAGAAGCTTAGTAAATCTATGGCATTCAAACTGGTTGAAATTTGGAATAAGCTTCCCAACTCTATCAAATTGATGTCAGTTACAACAATTCCGGAAAGAACTAAAAACTGGGCTGTTTACACAATATTCAGCTTACCCGCTGAAGTGTTGTATTAATAGTATATTTTGCTTCTTTAATATTTTATTTCTTAAATAGCATTCTTTCTCTCAGACCCACTTTTATGTCTTTCTAATTTAGTCAATTGTGAACCGAGTTGAGCTCCTTCGGGAGACGACCCAGTATAAAAACTGAAGATTAGATTAGGTTTGGGCACCCACTTGGCTGACAGCTTCCGCATACCCAGCTACTCATGGATTATACACCTAACACATTCCCTGGATATCTGTAGTTTCTCAATTGTTTTAGCTGATATTCGTTGAACTGGACGTGATCAACAATTTCAATAGTTGACACCATTTGAGGCCTTGTTGCATCTTCAGTCTCGAAGTCTTCATGCTGAAAGTTTGCACACCACTTCCTCACTGTGGCGTATGATGGGCATTTGTCACTAAATGTTTGCATCATATATTCATGGATTTCCATTGGAGTTTTCTTCTGCAGGAATAGGAGCATCATGATGGCTTGGAGTTCCACGCTTGAAAATTCCACACTTTATGATTGATTCTGCATACCGACACTTTGCAAAATAACACTCAGAATTTAGGAAGTTGGTTGGGCTGAGAACTTTTCAGCACCCCCTCATATGTGTATATATAATATACATGCCTACACATACATATTCATATTCATTCTCTCTCTCTCTCTCTCTTATCTTACCCTAAACATTATTACATAGTTATTCTCACTAGTAAGTTATGTCTGGAATATTTAGCTCATATTTTTGAAAGTTAAAAATATTTTTTTGCGTTTCTTTAAGAAAAGTCATGACTGCTCTTATACAGGATAACTGTAATTGAAGTGTCAACCTAATTAACAACCAAACTTTGAATAATGTTAATGAGAACAGAACAAGGCATCAGAGAAAAGACCAGCTCTACAGGTGATAAACTTTCACAGTAATGACATTTTCCAGTGTAAAGTCACAATCACTGTGATCTGATCAAAGAGAGAGACCCCCGTTGGGTCCAATTATAACTACAATTTTGAAAAAAAATATTGAGTTATGATGTTCATCATCTATGTAGAAAGGCCTTTATGGTAGAGGTCTTCTCCCACAGCTGTGATCTTTTCAATTTATATCCAAGTGCCATAGTTCTAGATAAAAGTTTAAAATCTGATTCGTTTAGCTATTGAGAGAGAGGTTAACAATATAAATTTAGTTATTTTAGCTGGTGGCAGATTAGAAGAAAATGTATTGTTCAGAATATCAGGGTAAACAATTCAAAACTGCAAAACTAGCTGAAGGAGCACTACAACCTCTTCTGTTTAAATGAGAAGAATTAGTTTTTTTCTGTATTTTTTCTGTTTTTATTTTTCTCTTACAAGTAAGCCTCTCTTATTAAACCCTTACCTGCTAGGAGAAAACATTCAAAATAAGGTTTCTTTTACTAAGCTGTTTTAGGCACTAATGCATGCCTAATGCAGCAAGAATGGCCCCATGTGGAATGTGCTAGAGTGTTCTGCATTAGTTTTGCCATGTGCATATGCTAACTGTGCGCTAAATATTGTTTGCCTATTTTTCTTTTTGAAGAAGCATGTAAGGAGCAGAACGTGGGTATTCCTGCACTAACCAGTTAGCACATGGAAAACATGGGAGCCCTTGGAGGCAGATTCTATAAATGGGTGGCCCGACTGTAGGCAGTAGTAGGCGTTCTACCTCTGTCTAACAGCCAATCGAGATGCACATTAAAAAAAAACAGCCAAACAAAAAAAAACCCCGAGGCAGGCTGCCTACACCGTAGTCATTTGTCATGGTTAAGGGAGATGCGTTGGGATACTTAAGCTCGCCCAAGGCTGGGCGTGTGTGTGGTTTTACCCAGAAGAGGACTTGGGTGAGCTTTAAGTGTCCCTAGGTGTCTCCCTAGGGCCAAAAGAAATGCCTGAAATGTAGGCAAGGGTTGAAAAGTTCCGGGGCGGGGAAGGGGGGGGGGGTTGAAGGAAGGAGTGGGCATCCCTCCTGCCTGGCAGCTTCAGGAGAAGTTTGGGAGTTCAGCTGCAGGAGGGAGTGCGCATCCCTCCTGCCTGGCTGTTTTGGGAGGGGTTCAGGGGCAGGAGGCATCCCTCCTGCCGTCTGACTTTATGGGTTTTCCCTGCTGTAACCACTCAGCTGATCGCAGCAGGGGAATTTCCTTGCCTATTTGAAATGTAGGCCAGAATTTTGCTGCCCTACATTTCAGGTGTTTGTTGTGGCCCTAGGATTGGGAAATTCTAGGGGGGTGGTGGCAGAAGGGAATGGGCATCCTTGCCGCGATCAGCTGATGGCAGTGTATCCCTCCATCAGGCAGGCGCGATTCTCTAACCAGCACCTGTGACATGGGCGCTGATTAGAGAATCGGGGCGGTTAGGCATTTGTCCGATTCTGTATAGGACGCCAATCTGTGATTCTCAGATGCTTCTTAGGAGACTGCTGAGAACGGTGTCCTATACAGAATTTCACCCTTACTGCCTATAACATAGGTGGTTGTGCTGTAGTAGTAATGTTTAAAAATGTTAATGGCAACATTAGTAAAAAACAAAAGGAATTGACCCCAAAATATCCACAAAGAAGAAAATCCAGAGAAAACCAAAAAAACTCTGTGGAGTGACGATGTTCCTAAATGGACTTTATTTGAAAGTGTCAAAGTTCCAAAGGTACACTGAAATCATCCACATAAAATAATTTCATCCACATAAAAGCCTTAAAGGACCTAGTCCGCTAGGGATACAGGACCCAACACGGTCCGCGTTTCGACAAAAAGTCTTCTTCAGGGGTCCTATAAAGATGAATAAGTGGGAAACAATTATGTGGTGAGCCAGAAGTGAGACACTGCTTGCATTTGCCCTTTCTATTGCAAATGCAAGCCTTTAAGGCTTTTATGTGGATGATTTATTTTTATGTGGATGAAATTATTTTATGTGGATGATTTCAGTGTACCTTTGGAACTTTGACACTTTCAAATAAAGTCCATTTAGGAACATCGTCACTCCTCAATAGCAACATTAGTACCATATACAGGTGTTAATGAAAAAAAAAATAAAAATCAGGCTGTGAAGGACAAGCTAAGGCAGCATTTTATTACAGCTTAGAAAAAGGACACCTGAGTAACTGTGGAGCAGTGACTGCAAATTATTGACTGGGTGGTTACCAAACCATGTCAGTGATCTTTGGCACTTTCAGATATTATTCCTAGTTAAATTCTACAAATACAGAATTTGTGCAGAATTCCTCATAACCTCAGAGCACTTAGAATTCTGTGCAAGCTGTGCATAATTCAGTGCAGGCAAGGGCAGTAGAAGAGGAAGTGAACTGCTGCACAGTTGGTCACTTCCTCCTCCTGTACCGGCTTAGACCTGACTGTTTATTTGAACTGCTATCTCGCACATGCAGAATTACGCCAGGAGTAAGATATTAAGGCAGTTGAAAGGGATTATTTCTGGAATAAAAAAATGAAAAATAAATAATACATCTAACTGATTTTTCACAAAAGCACTAAAAAGCCATTTTTTGGGTTAACTTGATTTTGCCCTGATTAAGTAAGCTTCAGACACTGAACAATTCTCTTGCAGAAACCTATGCATTTATTTATTTATTTATTAAACCTTTTATAATCCACTATTCACAGTTCTAGCTGAAGTACTTAATAAAAACATACTTAATAAAAACATAACAAAAAAGCAAGATTATTCTTATATGAAAAATCTCACCAATAGCTAGTTTGTTTACAGTTAAGCCTGTCTAATATTTTCAAAACTAAGCAACTCATAAATTTTATCATGATCAATTTTATTTTATTTTCCAAAGGAAGAAAAATACCCTCACTTTCCTCAGATGTAAGCACGCCTGGAGATCAACAGCACATACATTTTTACCCACAGGAAAAAGTCAGGCAGGCTCTGGGTGAAGTTAACCCAGGGGAAGAAGGAAGTAGTGTAGATTTTCCATTTTCCAAACAATGTATATTCTTTTTCATGAAAAAAGCATCTGCCAAAAAAGAAGGTGCAAATCTCTATAAGCAAATGTTTTGGGTTTTTTTCTGGGCACTTTTCAAAGGCAAAGCCTTTTCCTTAGAGAAATGGTGCAGGATCCATGGATGAAAGCATTGTTGTACTTCACACCTGTCTGTGGATTTTCAAAAATCGTCTCCTCCCCCTTCTTACAATGTATGCATTCTTAAATAAGGTAAAGCACAGTTTGGTCATATAAGACTGATTGCTTAATATATGTCATAGAGGTAGGAGCAGGAAAGCAGCTTCCCAGTTCAAAAGTGTCATAAAAGGGAAATACGCAAGAGAATGATGAGACAACACATACAGAAATGATCAGAATGACCAAAAAAGAATGGTTGGCTGCACTGATAGACATTAATGAAAATCTTCTTTAAACAAGTACACCTTGAAAGAGGTCTTGAAAGTAGAGAGCGAGGCACCTGGTGAACTGTACAATAGCAGGAGGTTCAGAAGTAGGGGATAGAAAGAGAAAGTTTTATATGTAAAAGTGAACTGAGATAACAGTTACAGATAAGAGGGAGACAGAGGGGCCTTGTAATGGAATTTACCAGTGTACAAGGTGCTACCCCAAAATTCGGGGAATTCAATTGTAATTTTTTAAAAAATTGCTTACCAAAACTCCTAATTTCTACTGTCTCCTTCGAAGTAGTCTCCTTGAGAATGTATACAGCAATCCCAGTGTTTTTCCCATGAGTCCATGCATTGATGCCCCTGTATAAGACTTTGGTGAGAACTCATTTAGAATATTGTGTACAATTCTGGAGGCTGCACCTTCAAAAAGATATAAAAAGGATGGAGTCGGTCCTAAAATGGTGTGTGGTCTTCATCATAAGACGTATGGGGACAGACTTAAAGATCTCAATCTGTATATTTTGGAGGAAAGGCGGGAGAGGGGAGATATGATAGAGATGTTTAAATACCTACTTAATGTAAATGCGCATGAGTCGAGTCTCTTTAATTTGAAAGGAAACTCTGCAATGAAAGGGCTAAGGATGAAGTTAAGAGGTGATAGGCTCCGGAGTAATCTAAGGAAATATTTTTTTAATAGAAAGGGTGGTAGATGCATGGAACAGTCTTCCAGAGGAGGTGGTAGAGACAGAGACTGTGTCTGAATTCAAAAGGGCCTGGGATAGGCACATGGGATCTCTCGGAGAGAGAAAGAGATAATGGTTACTGCGGATGGGCAGACTAGATGGCCATTTGGCCTTTATCTGCCATCATGTTTCTATGTATCTATCTAGGGTGAGTGCCTTGAGGACCTCCTGTGATTCTGCCTGGATCTCTTCAATCGTGTTAAAACGCCACCCTTTTAGTCGTAATTTTATTTTTGGGAATAAGAAAAAATCACAGTGGGCAAGGTCAGATGAATAGGTAGGGTGCGTAAACACTGTAATGTTTCTGGAAGTTCCGAACACACAGAAACGGGATGGGCCTTCTGTTCACCAGTTAGCAGCCTTGGCACAAATTTTGCAGAAAAGCATCTCATGTTCAATTCATCCAACAAATTTGTTGACTGTTCCGCATGATTGTCCTACTATCTCACAAACATTTTGGATAGTTTGCCTATGATCTGTAAGGATAGTCTCACAAACTTTTGCTATGGTTTCTGGTGTTGCGCTTGTTGACGGTCGTCCAGAACGGTCATCGTCGTGGACAGATGTTCATCCATCCTTGAAGCGTTTGTACCAAAGAAAGGTTTTGCTTTGGCACATGGCATTATTTCCAAAGGTTTCCTGGAGCATATGATGGGTTTCTGCAGCAGGTTTTTAAAGTTTGAAACAAAATTTGATGCAGATTTTTTGCTCAGTAAAATCTGTCATATCGAAATCCATCGAGTCACTAAAACACAACCTTACAAAATCGCACAGAACAAAACAACGCGACCACTCAGTTGCATGCCCATTGGCACACTGATTCACAAAGTATACTGCTAGACACCTCTAGCGTTGGAAGGGCATATTATCAAGTTCACGCACGCTGTTCACATTCCCCAAACTTTTGAGCAGCACCTTATACAGTATACAGGAAAAACGGCAATGCACTTCTGTACACAGTGGTTCCAGGTAGAATATTTATAAGACCAATTATATACCACAGGTGCTAACATTTGTGTGTCTATTATTTATTTATTCAATTTTCAATACCATTCTCCCATAGGAGCTCAGAACAGTTTACATGGATTTATTCAGGTACTTGAAAATTTTTCCCTCTCTGTCCTGGTGGGCTCACAATCTAGCTAATGTACCTGGGGCAACAATTAAATTTAAAATCCTCCTCTTAGACTTTAAAAGGCATTCACCATTTGCATCTGCTTACATCAACAATCTTCTTATTACATATACTCCCAGCCATGCTCTTCGTTCTACAAATAGTAACTTACTCAAGATTCCCTCTCTTGCTTCCTTTCACCTCACCATTTCTCGTGAAACCACTTTTGGCTACTTAAGCCCCTTCCTTTGGAATTCGCTTCCCCCAGAGATAAGATCAGAATCATCCCTAACAAAATTCAAGAAACAGCTTAAAACTTAACTTTTCATCACAGTTTTCTTTTCTTTTTTTTGCCTAATCTTTTTGCTTGTTCTTTTATGTTATTTCTTCCTTCTGTGTCTTTTCTGCCATTCTCAACATACCAGTTACCGTATTTTCACGCATATAACGCGCGCGTTATTCACGATTTTACAAACCGAGCATAACCATGCACTTTATATGCATGAGCGCGTTGTACAATTTTTTTTTTTACATGGTTCCCCCCCGGACGTCCGATTCATCCCCCAGCCCTGAAAGCCTGATGCCCCACCCCGAAGGACCACTGCTCCCCCCCCCGAAGGACCGCTCGCACCCCCACCCTGAAGGACCGCTCGCACCCCCCCGACATCCTATTCATCCCTCAGCCCCCCCAGCACGGAGAAGCAGCCTACCGTGGGTTCGCGATGCCAGTGAGCCCTATTGCTTCCTCTGCCGGCGGTCCCGCCCCTTCTCTGAGCCCTGCGCTGCTTCCTCTACCGCGGTCCAGCCCTTTCTCCGACATCAGAGAAGGGGCGGGACCACGGCAGAGGAAGCAGCGCAGGGCTCAGAGAAGGGGCGGGACCGCCATCAGAGGAAGCAGCAGGGCTCACTGGCATCGCAAACCCACGGTAGGCTGCTTCTCCATGCAGGGGGGGGTGGGGGATGAATCTGATGTCGAGGGGGTGTGTGCGGTCCTTCAGGGTGGGGGGGCCAGCGGTCCTTAAGGGTGGGGAGGCCAGCGGTCCTTCAGGGTGGGGCATCAGGCTTTCAGGGTGGGGACAGGACTTCAAGGGGGACAGGCAGACCTTTAAGGGGGGACAGGACTTCAAGAGGGGACAAGGCAGGAGGAGGTTTTACTGGTAATTCAATGCACGCTATACAGGAATTTTTTTACATAAATGTTGTTTTCCCGCGCGCTATACCCGTGAAAATACGGTACTTTTTAGCTATTTTTTGTGTAAACTACTTTATGGACATATGGCAGTATATCAAGTACTGTAAATAAATTAAAATAAAATTCTGCCTAAACACCATTCAGTATATACCTGCTTAACTTAGCAGCATGTATTTGCAATTCTTCACCTTCCCTACTCCCTCTTGTATTTTCCTTCTGTGTACCTTTTTCTTTAAATATTGTAGTTCTCCCCCTTTAAGCATGTTAGTCAGCCTAAGAATTATTAGTCGTCATGTATGTCTAATTGGTCTACACTACAGTTTGCATCCTTGTTATTTTTAAATTTTTTATGTACAACGCTTTGTACCTTCGGATAAGCGTTTTATCAAAAACTTGAATAAACTTGAAACTATATATAGGCAAAGTCTGCAGGGTTCAAACTTATATGCAAAACTTACAAAATACTGTAAGTTATGCAGGTATCTGTCACACCTAGGTACCCAAATTACAAAAGCTCTATGGCTGGCTAAGTTCTTAAGCATGTATATATCCGCTTATGCTAGTATTCTATAAATGAAAGTAGGCACCTACTCTCCTTTATAGAATAGGCTCCTACCAAATGCTCTTTCTGTGACCTATTCACTAAATAGTGTAAGTGGTTAATATAGGAAGTATTGAGCATGAACACTACAGCACCACAGTAGTTAACACATAGTAATTTGAATGCCAAAGAAGTCATGTAATAGGCAGGGATTGCACCTTACAGTTCATATGCAAGTAATTATTGTATGTTAACTTAGGGCTCCTTTTACTAACCTACGATAGCGTTTTTAGCGCATGCAGAATTTTAGCGCTCGCTAAACCCGCGCTACATGGCTAGACCTAACGCCATCTCAATGCTGGCGTTAGCGTCTAGCGCACGCGCTAAAACCGCTATCGCAGCTTAGTAAATGTAGTCCTTAATGCAGCACACAATATTGGAGCACTTAACACTAGCTCAAGATATAGCTAGGCTCATTGCTCTATTAGCCATTCAGTTCATGCTCCCTCCCATATTCTTTATGTATCTTGTTGATTGTCTACTTGGATATCCTTGAGCAGCATACAGTTCCTTGTGTAATTGCGGAATGGGTTGATTCAGGTAAAGTGCCATTAGTTCAACGTACTGTTTCTCTAATGCCCTGCGCTATTCTCTTCCTATGAGTGGAAACATGCGATTATATCTCCTCTAAGGACCGCCTTAGCGAACTCCCAGAATAACCCAGGATCAGAAAGATGTTGGCCATTAAATTGTACATATTCCATCTACTTCTTCTGTAGATAACCTATAAAGTTAGTCTGCCCACTAAGTTAAGCGGAAATCTCCACCCAGTATATCCAGTTCCAGGCACCCCAAGTGAAATATCAACCAAATGAGGCAGTGATTGGAGACCTCTAACGGGCCAATCCGTGCATCTTATATATGTGAAAATAGGAATTTGGATACCAATATATAATCAAAATCTTGAAAAGGTGTTATGTGCTCTAGATTGGTGTGTGTAGTACCGGTCGGTCAGATGTAGACGCTGCCAAGGGTTCCACTAATCCCAAACACTGACACAAAGAAGGAACACCCCTAGCAAGGGAGCTGTGACTTTTAGCTGAGGAGTTAGATGTCAAGGGCGGGGTTCAACATCTGATTAAGATCGCCCGTCACAATGAGCAGGAAAGAGATCTCTGTCATACCCACAAAGAAAACAGAAAAGGCAACCAGTAGTGCTCAATTTCTTTATTGTAGTCAAGACTTAACAAGCATATGTTTCGGCTGTTTAAATCAAACAGAAAATCAAATAAAACAATCTGCAACATTTATATAAAGGAAACAAACTCAAAGCCATATAAAATATATTAAATGTCATATGTAAAATGATATGTACTACTCAAAATACTTAAATGAAGTTTAAAAAGTTTAAAATCACATAGAAATGTAAAAACAAGCTACCTAAATGAATGTATATCAAACAACATGGTTACTTTGCGGTGAAAGCATGAAAACTTATTTAATAATGAGCACACTGATGAAGTTAAACAACTGACATAAAAATAACATAGATGGAACCAAAGCACAGTACGGGGCAGAGCTTTAGGTTCTGGCCCAGCAATAGCCAAGAAGGAAAATTTAAATTAAGTCAGTAATTTAAAGAGTGGGTAGGGTTGGGCAGACTGGATTCACCATTTGGGTTTTTATCTGCCGTCATCTACTATGTTACAGTAAAACCTTGGCTTGCAAGTAACTTGGTTTGCAAGTGTTTTGCAAGACAAGCAAAACATTTTATTAAATTTTAACTTGATACACAAGCAATGTCTTGCAATACAAGTATATACAGTATACACGCATCACATCATCACAACTGAGCCGATGGTTCTTCTCTCTCTGACACTGCAAGAGTGTTGTGTCTGTTTTAAATGAGCAAAGTCTTGCAATAGAAGTATGTATAGTATTTTGTATTAAAGTTTTTGGGTTGTGGAATGAATCGTCTGCGTTTCCATTATTTCCTATGGGGAAATTTGCTTTGATATACGAGTGCTTTGGATTACAAGAATTCTTCTGGAACAAATTATGCTCACAAACCAAGGTTTTACTGTATGTATATTTTAAAAAATAAGTATATATAAAAGTGGGAAGACAACCTGCATTGCACAATCTTCATAATTGTGAATTCAATGTGATAAGAGCATAGCCTCATGACAACCTTCTTATTGATACAGAGGAAATCTTACAATAAAAATACCCTGTGTGTACCTTGTGAATATGAGGAACACAGACATATGGTAAAAATTGTGAGAGTGACATGCGTCTATGTAACCAATCAATGGGTGATAATACGAGACATCATTGCATTGCTCAGATATTTAATGTCAAAATCCTAAAATCATATTTCTCCCCAGGCAAATCTTGAACATATTTGAAGCATATCTTAGTCACAATGTGAAAAAGTGTGTCACATCCGTTCTCTGTTAGTGGATGTTAAACAAAGCATACGCTGAAAAGGTATTAAAATCTTAATGTTTTGAAATATATAAAAAAGAGATTAAAGAAGAAAATGGAAAATGACTAGACTTAAACGAAGAGAGAAACAGAAAAGAAAAACAAAAAAAAGAAGAAAAAGATGGTAATGAGTATTAATGTACTTTGTATGTAAAAAAATGCTCAAAATGGTAAGTAAGTTCAACACAATGAAACCAGTGAAGCAACCAGATAAAGGCTAAAACCAAATAAGTAAGCCAGGGACAGCGGATCGACCCCCCCCCCCAAAAGAAGCGGAGAGTAATAACCACTGGGGACTCCATGCTGAGAGGCACCGAGGGACCAGTATGCAGGCCAGATATACAGTCGAAGGAGATCTGCTGTCTGCCTGGAGCCAGAATACGTGATGTGACCGCCTGCCTTGACAGACTTCTTAGGCCCCAGGACCACTTCCCCATGCTGCTCATCCACATTGGAATGAATGACACAGCCAAGAACAGCCTGGAGGACATAGCTAGAGACTTCGGAGATCTGGGGAAGAGGCTGAAACGGACAGATGCACAGGTAGTATTCTCTTCAATTCTTCCTGTTAGGGGCAAGGGAAGAGAGAGGGACAAACGTATCCTGAAGACGAATGAGTGGCTACAACGGTGGTGCCAGGAAATGAACTTCGGATTCCTGAACCATGGAGAGACGCTGCAGGGACTCCAGGGACCAGACGGACTACACCTGACTAGCAGAGGTAAGAATGTCTTCGGACATCGTCTAGCCCGCCTACTTCGAAGGGCTTTAAACTAGGTAAGTTGGGGGAGGGTACCCACTTATATACAGGAGCAGTAAGTAACAACCCTGATGTGATGAACCAAAACTCCGCTTCTAGGTACGAGGTAAGTACCCTCACTGCAAAAGATTCGCTAGGAGACTCTGACACAGATGGGTAACTCTCTACATGGGTTTAGCAAACACAAACAGTGGAGAGCTATGTATGTTAACGCACACAGTTTAGGGAATAAATTTCTAGAACTGGAAACAGAAATAGTGGATGCAGACCTGGACGTGGTGGCAATATCCGAAACATGGTTCACAGACTCTCATGGGTGGGATATAACCATACCAGGGTATAACCTGCTCCGCCAAGACAGAGAGGGTAAGTTAGGAGGGGGGGATTGCACTTTACATCAAAGAAAACATCAAAACAACCAGGATCACCGATGTCAAGTACACCGGGGAATCCATCTGGGTAAACCTGGCCAGAGGCAGAGAAAAATGTTTATACCTTGGTGTGGTATACAGACCTCCAAGACAATCGGAGGACAAGGACGCAGAATTAATTGAAGACATTGAAAATATCACTTTACGGGGGGACGCTGTTCTGTTAGGGGACTTCAACATGCCTGATGTAGACTGGAATACTCTCTCAGCAACAACTTGTGGGAGCAGGAGGATATTAACGTCCATGAAGGGAGTACGGCTTAAACAAATGGTACATGAGCCCACTAGGGCCCAGGCCATCCTAGACCTGGTTCTTACTAACGGGGAAAACGTCTCGGAGGTCTCGGTGGGAGAAACGCTAGCCTCCAGTGACCATAATATGATATGGTTCAACCTTAGGAAAGGCTTCCCTAAATCACAAACAAAAACGAGGGTACTCAAATTCCGGGGCACGGACTTCGCACGCATGGGAGATTTCGTCCAGCAAACGCTACAGGATCAGGAGGAAACTGATAATGCGGAAGCTATGTGGTCAACCCTGAAACTGACCCTACAGGAGGCAACTGTCCGTTACATAAAATCGGTAAATAAACAACAAATAAACAAGAAACCTCAATGGTTCACGGATGAAATCTCGCACCTCATCAAGGAGAAAAAAAGAGCATTTCTTCATACAAACGTACGGGGAAAGGAGAAGCTAACAGTCAATACAGGACCAGATCAGCAGCGGTCAAAACAGCAGTTAGGGAGACCAAACTACGAGTGGAAGAAAACCTAGCAAAGAACATTAAAAAAGGGGACAAATCCTTCTTCAGGTATATTAACGATAGGAAAAAGAACACCAGCGGAATAGTACGCCTTAGAACCCCAGATGGGAATTATGCAGAAGCGGACTCCGACAAAACCAATCTACTGAATGAATACTTCTGCTCAGTCTTTACCTGCGAGGCACCTGGACACGGACCTCAGCTGGCAGCAAAACCAAGCGTGGAAGACCCGTTTCAGAACTTTGAGTTCACACCAGCTGACGTTTACAGCGAACTGGCAAGACTCAAGGTGAGCAAAGCCATGGGACCAGACAAAGTGCACCCAAGAGTGCTCAGAGAGCTGTGCGGAGTCCTGGCAGAGCCATTAGCCATGCTCTTCAATATTTCCCTACAGATGGGGAGAGTCTCACTGGACTGGAAAACAGCTAACGTCGTTCCTCTGCACAAAAAGGGTTGCAGAGCAGAGGCTGCGAATTACAGACCAGTGATTCTCACATCGATAGTGTGTAAACTCATGGAAACACTTCTTAAACGCAAGTTAGACATGATCTTGGAGGAGGGGAATCTGAGGGATCCCAATCAACATGGATTCACTAGGGGCAGGTCATGCCAATCTAATCTCATCAGCTTCTTTGATTGGGTAACAATGAAGCTGGACTCCGGGGAGTCTCTGAACATAGTGTACTTGGATTTTAGTAAAGCTTTTAACAGTGTCCCACACTGCAGGCTTTTAAGCAAGATGAAATCAATGGGGATAGGTGAGACGCTAACTACTTGGGTCAAAGATTGGCTGAGTGGTAGACTTCAAAGGGTGGTGGTAAACGGCACCTTCTCTGAAACATTGGAAGTGACCAGCGGAGTCCCGCAGGGCTCAGTCCTGGGCCCACTCCTTTTTAACATATTCATAAGGGACTTGACACGAGGGCTTCAGGGTAAAGTAACATTATTCGCCGATGACGCCAAAATATGCAATATAGTAAGGGAAAATAATTTGCAGGATTGTATGACGCAGGACCTGCTTACGTTGGAGAGCTGGTCCTCAACATGGCAGCTCGGCTTCAACGCCAAGAAATGTAAGGTCATGCACCTCGGTAGCAGGAATCCGTGCAAAACCTACACCTTAAATGGAGAAACGTTGGCTAGGACGACAGTAGAGCAAGACTTGGGAGTGATCATCAGTGCAGACAAGAAGGTTGCAAATCAGGTGGAAAAAGCATCATCCAAGGCAAGACAAATGATGGGATGTATCAATAGAAGTTTCGTAAGTAGGAAACCTGAGGTCATAATGCCACTGTACAGAACCATGGTGAGACCTCACCTGGAGTACTGTGTGCAGTTCTGGAGGCCACATTACCGCAAAGATGTGCTTAGAGTCGAGTCGGTTCAGCGGATGGCCACTAGGAATATCTCGGGGCTCAAGGGTCTCTTGTACGAAGAGAGACTGAACAAACTGCAGCTCTACACTCTGGAGGAACGCAGGGAGAGGGGAGACATGATTGAAACGTTTAAATACATCACGGGTCGTTTCGAGGTAGAAGATGACATTTTCCTACTCAGGGGACCCTCGGCCACAAGAGGGCATCCGCTCAAACTCAGAGGAGGGAAATTTAGGGGTGACATTAGGAAGTATTTCTTCACGGAAAGAGTGGTGGGGCACTGGAATAAGCTTCCGGAGCAGGTGGCCAAGGCCAACAGCGTGCTTGACTTTAAGAATAAATGGGACATCTACGTGGGATCCCTACAGAAGCCTAATAAGACACTCAGACTTGATAGGGAGGGTCAGTAGAGTGGGCAAACTTGGTGGGCTATAGCCCTTATCTGCCGTCATCTTTCTACGTTTCTATGTTTCTAAGTTGAAAATATACATAATCATACATAAAGCTCTAATCAAGGTTGTGAAATTTTCCAAAAAGTGAAAGCTTACCAGTGGGTGGAGAGAATTCACGATAATATACACTGGAAACTTGTATTTACATGCTTTCCCAAGGATATACAGATTCTACAAACATATCTCTAAAAAGATTAGGATAAAAACAAACTAATCTAAATGACGCAAATTATGTTCCATCTGTGGCCCCAGTGCTTAAGCTACTGCTTCTTTCAGATCGCTAAGAGTGGTCTCGGTGAACTGCGAAACTGAAGCTACAGGCATATCTGCCATTTTGGGTTCTCCAGGCCTGGCACGTTCTCGATCTTTTTTAATATTTTTTTGTGGACATTATTTCCTGGGAACGTGTAATATATTTGTCCATCAGCCAGTAATCATGCACGATCATAAGTATACAGGAGAGTCCAAAAAACAGGAGAAAAAGCAATTAGGGGGAACAGAGTCCCGGAGCAAGTTGAGAACACAACCTCACCCACTGATAGCATCACGTAACCTCTGAATGTCATATTTAAAAGTTTCTGGTACATGTTACTATAACCTGCTTATATTGTACTGTGAGTCCTCCAAAACCTACTGTACCTACATAAATATTATACCTGCAGGCATAAAGACTATTGTTGTGGTGTACAGGTGGGTACAGTATGTTTTGGGTGATTTTGGAGGGCTCACCATACAATATAAGCAGCTTATAGTGACACGTGTATCTGGGACTTTTAAATGTGACATTCACTGCAGTACCCCCTAGAATGCCCCTCTGCTCAGACATCTGTGTGGCCAGTTTGCTAAGAATGCTGGCTGCTTGGACGTCCCAATAGCTTGTGTTAGTGCATTTTTTATTTCAACATCTTTGAATAGTAGAATCTTAGTTATCCGGTACCCATGGGGATTGGTGGATGCTGGATAACTGTAGTTTCTGATTGCTTGAGAGTTACTGTAAAAATAAGTTTGTTCTCCCTTCCCATCTCATTCTATCATCTCCCCATCCCCAATTGTAGGTTCAAGTATCCGTTCTTCCCTTTATTCTCTTCCCCCTTCTCCTTCCCTCCCTGAAGGAGTAGAACCGGTCCTGATAACCCTCTCTCAATCCGTGCCCAAAGCAGCAGAGCATCCTGACCACCTCCCCTCCCTTACCCGAAGCTGCAGCAGTAGGCAGTGAGCAGAGGAAGCGCTGGTAAACAGGCAGCTTCTAGCCAGCCCAGGCAAGGCCTTTCCCTGTTCACAATCCTCTTTGAGATTTGTACACTAGATATGACGCACACCATGTTATAGAATACGCATACCAAGTTGTGTGCATAACTTCTCATTAGTGCCAATTAATGTCAGTTATTAGGAGTTAATTGTCAATGATCAGTGCCGAGGGAAAATTTTTTTTATTTGATTCAACCAATACAATTGATTTTTCGATTTTATTTTCCTGCCCAATTGGGTGGTTATTTTATTTATTTATTTTTTTTTTCATCCTGGTGGGTTTATTTTGTAGCCTTTTCGCCCACCCTTTGCCCTCTCCAACCCCACGCTGGCGTTGTGGTGTAAACAAAATAAACAAACAAAAAATATTTTTCCTCTCTCTGTTGGGTCCTAGCTCACGCTCACTATCTAACACCAGCTCTGGCAGGATATTTCAAATCTGACATATTGTAATCATAAATAGAAAAAAAAATTATTTTTTTTCTACCTTTTGTTGTCTAGTCATTTTATTATTCAAATCATGTTGGTCTCAGGTACTGGTTTCTGTTTGTCTTCTGTTAAGTTGCTCACCAGAGTCTCCTGCCCATTTGACATTTTCTCCTTTCTCTGAGCTCACCATCCATCTTCCATCCCTGTATCCAACATTTCTTCTCCACTGTTTACCTTCTCTCTCTCTCTCCCTACCTTGTGCCCTGAGTCAAACCTCTCTATTCCCCTCCATGCAGCATCGCTTCCTTCCTCCTCTCCATTATCATGTGAAATATTTCTCTCTCTCTCCATGCACCATCTCCTCCTGCCCTCCACCCTATGTCCAATATTTCTCCCTCTCTCTTCTCAATGCATGCCTCCCTCCCCTCCACCATATTCAGGACTTCTCTCTCACACCCCTTCTTTGCACTCCCTTCCTCTTTGTTACCTTGTTTTTAAAGTTTTTAGCTTTTGTGCAGTGATTTATTTTATTTTATTTTTTTTTTAATCTTGCAGCCTACCCTTTCAGTACTGATTTTATGCTACTGTTCTTTCATTATGAAACAATGGATTAACAAGTTTATATATTTTGTGATCTTAGTTATGATTTAGCTTTAAACATTTTCTGATATCATGACAATTTTTGTCTTGGTGATTTTTTTGTGATATTCACCATAATACGTCTTATCTAATTTTCTGTTATCCCTTTTTAATTAACTCTTAGCATTTTTATGGGAACCTGATGCTCCATTCATACTATTCAGGTCTTATATCTCACAATTTTTCAACAAGGATTCAATGTGGCTAACAAAAGACTTTGTACAGAATCACTGTAGGAATGTTGAATGACACGAGAAGATCAATAGTGATAGATATGATGGCTAGAGTTATCTTATCCTATAAGGAAAATAAATATGTCTTAAGTGTCTTCTGGAAGCAAAACTACAAATGAACATAAGAATTTCCATACTGCAGTGGTCTCAAACTCATGGCCCTTGGTATGTTTATCATAATCACAAAAGTAAAATAAAACAGTTTCTTGATCATATGTTTCTTTAGCTATAAATTACAATATTATTATTAAGACTTGGCCAAAAGGAAAGATTTATAAACCATAAAGAGTTTTATCTCATGCAATATTGTCATTTCTTTAATAAGACATTAACTATTTTTTTCTGAGGCCCTCCAAGTACCTACAAACCCAAAATGTGGCCCTGCAAAGGGTTTGAGTTTGAGACCACTGCCATACTGGGACAGACCGAAGGTCCATCAAGCTCAGTATCCTGTTTCCAACAGTGGCCAACCCAGGTCCCAAATGCCTAGCTAAATCCCAAGTAATAACAGATTTTATGCTGCTTATCCTAAGAGATGTAGGGAGTTTATTTCAAATGTATGGAGCTTGAACATCTTTTTTTCGGCGGACTTGTTGAGGTTGAGGGGAAGGGGAAGGGAAAGGAATGTGTGATTACTTTTAAATTATTTAATTGTTTTTAACTACATGTTTTATTTCTGTTGCATATTGCTTTATGTCTTCTCTGTTATATATTTTAGGACTCCTGGGGCAGGCTTTTTAGCTGAAACATGGCCCATGTCACGTCATATGAATGTTTAATGAGTTATATGAATGTTCAACATATATGGTTGCTATTAAAGTGTGTTTGGTTTAAAGACCTGACCTTCTTTCCTCTTTCTGGATTCCTTAGTGTCTGTGCAGAGATTGATATTCTCCTCTATTTGGTGGATATCTAATATTGAGAATAGTTTGTTGATTTTAAGATCATCTTCTGTACTGATCTGTTTAGAGCAGTACTCTTTCCTCTTCTGTATCAATAGTGATTTATATTCTAGGATTTTCTGGCACCGCTTAGAGCTCCTTTTACTAAGCTGTGATAGCATTTTTAGCGCGTGCAGCTTAGTAAAAGAAGCCCTTAGTCTTGTTTACTGGGGATGGGTATTTACACCAGTAGCACTCGTCTTGTCGTTAAGTTCTTTTTAGGGACATAAGCGCTGAGTCGAACTACTTCTCTAATGATCTTTGGATTCTTTTGCTGCACTTGAGTGGAGCTAGTTTTTTTAGGGTTTGTTCATTGATCTTTTTCTAATGGTCCAGGAAGTCTTAGTCAGGGATGTGGAGGGATAATAATTAGTTCTCTATTTCATTCCAGTATGATTCAGGAGCTACTTTTATTTCAATAATAAGAGGCCACTTGGGGGGTTGGGAAGTGACGTCAGAAGAAGATCTGAGGCTGGCGCAAGCAGCAGGTATGAGATGCATCTCACTTCTGACAATGATTTGATGAAGTTGGTGGGCGAAGAGGAGATGTACCAGTGCTACTGCCAAGATGGCACTCACCCCCTTTCGCTATGCTGCTGGATTAAGGTAATTGTTTAGACACTATCCTTGTAATGTAAGAAAGGAGACCTTTGGATCTAAGTGTAGCGCCTTTGCCGAGGCTCATATAGACTGCTCTGAATTGACTCCCCAGTCATTAGTAGAGGTAAAGAAGCTCTCAATAATCATAATCATAAGGGTGATGAATGAATGTGAGGCTATCTATTGTGATGTATGAGAGTGGGAAGGGTAGTGGTTGGTATGCATATGGAAGGACTAAGGGGAAAAAAAGAAAATAGGCTACTTGATTAAACTTGGAGAGAGGGGAGGTGCTGCATAGGAGTGATGGTGTTGATGTTGATAAGTTTATGTTACAATTGTGTCTTTATCCCAGCAACCCTTTGGGGTACCACTCTGTGTATTAAGTGTAATCTAACCTATAATTTCTTGTCTAATAAAAAAGTTTAACAAAAACAAAGCTCTTAAACGATATTAGAAGTAAACTGTTTATCTTTCCTGAGATGCTTTTGGACCATTTGGGGAAAGTCACATCATTGTTATAAATTATCAAGTGAGAAGAATAATACAGAAATGAAAAAACAAACGAACCCCAAAACAGATTAATAGGGTTTCCTCCAGGGTATTTTTTTCTACATGTGTATTCTGCCATTTTGAAATATGGTATTAGACATTTTAAAGTACCTGGATCTGCAATACAAACCAGTGGCGTACCAAGGGGGGGGGAGATGTCTGCCCCTGGTGCACGGACCAAGGGGGTGCACAGCTGGCCACTCACCGGGGAATAGGCTGCTGCCGGGGAAAGGCTGCCATTGCCGTCATCAGAAAGAAGCCAGCGCTGAGTTCTCCCTCCCTGCTTCTCTTCCCCGCGAGCCGACCAACTCTAGCCATCCGACGTCAATTCTGACGTCGGAGAGGACGTTCTGGGCCAGCCAATCGCTGCATGGCTGGCCCGGAACGTTCTCTCCGAAGTTAGAATTGACGTTGGGCAGCCAGAGTAGGTCGGCCCGCGGGAAAAGAAGCGGGGCGAATTCTGCGCCGGCCTGTTTCCGATGGCCAGTGGCAGCCTTTCCTCGGCGGGGGTGGCAGCAGTATGTTTCCCAATGGCGGTGGCATTGGGGAGGGCAGGGAGAAGGAAAGAAAGGGGGGGAGACAGGGAGCCAGAAAGAAAGAAAGGGGGCAGGGTGAAAGAAAGAAAAAAAATGGGGCATGGGGAGAGAGAGAGAAAGATAGACATAGAGAAAGAAAGGGGGCATGGAGAGAGAAAGAAAGAAGGGGGCAGGGTGAAAGAAAGAAAGAAATGGGGCATGGAGAGAGAGAGAGAAAGACAGACATACAGAAAGAAATGGGGCATGGAGAAAGAAAGAAGGGGACAGGATGAAACAAAGAAAAAGTTGGGGGAGGGAATGAGGTCTGGAGGAGAGGAAGCATTCAGGAGGCTGAAAGAAGGGAAGAAATATTGGATGCACAGTCAGAAGAATAAAGTGCAACAGAGACTGATGAAATTACCAAACAAAGGTAGGAAAAACGATTTTATTTTCAATTTAGTAATCAAAATGTGTCCGTTTTGAGAATTTATATATGCTGTCTATATTTTGCACTATGGGCCCCTTTTACTAAACTGCAATAGCAGTTTTTAGCGCAGGGAGCCTATGAGCGTTGAGAGCAGCGTGGGGCATTCAGCGCAGCTCCCTGCACTAAAAAACGCTATCGCGGTTTAGTAAAAAAAGGGAGGGGGTATATTTGTCTATTTAGAACATAGAAACATAGAAGATGACGGCAGATAAGGGCCATAGCCCATTAGATCTGCCCACTCTACTGACCCACCCCCAAGTCAACTATCCTAGGGATCCCACTCCTGGTGACAGGTTCCCTTGGCTTAACCCTCTAAGGGATCCCACATGGGCATCCCATTTGCTCTTAAATTCTTGCACGCTGTTTGCCTCGATCACCTGCACCGGGAGCTCGTTCCAAGAATCAACCACTCTCTCGGTGAAGAAATATTTCCTGGTGTCGCCATGAAATTTCCCGCCCCTGAGTTTGAGCGGATGCCCTCTTGTGGCAGAGGGTCCTTTGAGAAAGAGAATCTCTTCTTCCATCTCGATACGGCCGGTAATATACTTAAACGTCTCGATCATGTCTCCTCTCTCCCTACATTCCTCGAGTGAGTACAGCCGCAAATTTTTCAGCCTTTCCTCGTACGATAGATCCTTGTATAGTTATACGATAGATATTTTTGTATAGTTGTTACTGAGGTGACATTGCATAAAGTCATCTGCCTTGACCTCTTTGAAAACCCGCGGAATATAAATGATAATTAACATTTTCTCTGCATACAGTGTGCTTTGTGTTTATTGTTGGTAGATCATTTTGACTTGGCCACGAAGGTAAGGGGTGGGGGGAGGGAGGGGAGCTGCTGAAAGATATCTAGTAATCCTTGCAGGCTTGACTGTGCAGGGAATTATTTTTGTAAAATCATGTTTTGTTATGTGACTGGCATTATTTAGACTTTAATTTCTATGAATGAATAGAATGAAAATGATATAAAATTACTTGTTCCTCATGAGGAGCTCATGAGTGGGGAACAGGCTGAGAAATTGGAGCATATAGAGGTAAGTAAGGAGGATGTCCTCAAACAGATAGACAGGTTAAAATGCGGCAAATCACCGGGTCCGGACGGGATCCACCCGAGGGTTCTGAAGGAGCTAAGACAAGAAATAGCGGGCACAATCCAGCATGTTTGTAACCTATCCTTGAAAACTGGAGAGGTACCAGAGGACTGGAAATTGGCGAATGTCACACCTATCTTCAAAAAAGGATCGAGGGGTGACCCCGGGAACTACAGGCCGGTGAGCCTGACTTCAATTATAGGGAAGATGGTGGAAGCTATGATAAAGGACGGCATTTGCGAGCACATTGAGAGAAATGGCCTACTGAGAACAAGCCAGCACGGATTCTGTAAGGGAAGGTCATGCTTAACGAACCTTCTGTACTTCTTTGAGGGAATAAGCAGTCGGGTGGACAATGGGGAACCCATCGACATCATTTACCTCGATTTTCAAAAGGCTTTCGACAAGGTGCCACATGAAAGGCTGCTTAGGAAGCTGTGGAACCACGGGGTGGGAGGGGATGTGCACCGATGGATAGAGCACTGGTTGTCGGGTAGACTGCAGAGGGTCGGAGTGAAGGGCCAATATTCTGACTGGCGGGGAGTCACGAGCGGTGTGCCGCAGGGATCGGTGCTGGGGCCGTTACTCTTCAACATATTTATCAATGATCTGGAAAAGGAGGCAAAGTGCGAGGTTATAAAATTTGCAGACGATACCAAACTGTGCGGCAGGGTTAGCTCCAGGGAGGAGTGTGAGGACCTGCAAAGGGAACTAAACAAGCTGGAAGACTGGGCGAACAAATGGCAAATGCGCTTTAACGTGGAAAAATGCAAGGTCATGCATATAGGGAAAAAAAACCCGTTGTTCAACTACAAATTGGGGGGGGCATTGTTGGGAGAAAGCAGTCTCGAGAGAGACTTGGGAGTGCTGGTGGATGCATCACTGAAGCCATCTGCACAGTGCGCAGCGGCCTCAAAAAAAGCCAACAGGATGCTGGGCATCATAAAAAGGGGCATAACAACCAGGACGAGGGAAGTCATCTTGCCACTGTATCGAGCGATGGTGCGTCCGCATCTGGAATATTGCGTTCAATATTGGTCGCCGTACCTCAAGAAGGACATGGCGGTACTCGAGAGAGTCCAAAGGAGAGCAACGAAACTGGTAAGAGGGCTGGAACACTGCCCATATGCCGAGAGGTTGGATAGGCTGGGGCTCTTCTCTCTGGAAAAAAGGAGGCTCAGGGGTGATATGATAGAGACCTTCAAGATCATGAGGGGCATAGAGAGGGTGGATAGGGACAGATTCTTCAGGCTGAAGGGGACAACAGGTACGAGGGGGCATTCGGAGAAACTGAAGGGAGATAGGTTCAAAACGAATGCAAGGAAGTTTTTTTTCACCCAAAGGGTCGTGGACACTTGGAATGCGCTACCGGAGGACGTGATTGGGCAGAGTACGGTACAAGGATTCAAACAGAGACTGGACGGATTCCTGAGGGATAAAGGGATCGTGGGATACTGAGAAAGCTAACCAGAAAATAAGTATAGAAACCCGACCAGGTCGTGCATGTGCAAGACCGGAGGGCTAGGACTTTGATGGGAAGATAGGACGCAATAGGAAACCAAGGTGGCATGGGGGCCCCTTCTGGTGATTTGGACAGGTCGTGACCTGTTTGGGCCGCCGCGGGAGCGGACTGCTGGGCAGGATGGACCTATGGTCTGACCCGGCGGAGGCACTGCTTATGTTCTTATGTTCTTATGTACTTGCTTATTTTTATGTGCGTGCGCTGAAGGAAAGTGGAGAGAGAGTGGGCTGAGGATGCTGAAGGGAAATAGGGAAGAGAGAATGGGGAGAAGACGCTGATTTATAAATTGACAATTGTACAGAATATTGTTTCTTTTTATACTTTAATTTTGCACAGTACTAGAGGACATGTTTTACTGTTTTTGTGGTGTTGTGATGTTGCAGTGTATGCAGAGTCTGGTTTCTTGGCAGTTCAGTTTAACTTTTGTCTACATATTTCTATTTGATTATTCCATATTGGACGAGGGTATATCTGTCTGTGTATATCTGACATGGCTTTCTGATAGCATCAACTGTACAGGATCAATTGATTGAGCAGGATCTGGTTTGTTTAGTTTTATAATGTATGTGTTGGTGTTCTAGTGCTCAGTGCAGTGTTTAAGATGCTGCCTTTTCCTAGGTACACTCTTGTTGTGCAATATGTAGATTGTTACTAAAAAACATATTTTTCATATAGATGGGGGGTGTCAAAAAATGATGGGCCCCGGGTGTCACATATGCTAGGTACGCCACTGATACAAACCCCCTCTTCTACGAAACCGCGCTAGCGGTTTTTAGTACAGAGAGCCGCAGTGAATGGCCCAAGCTGTTTCTGAAGTTCATAGGAACTCTATGAGCATCGGGAGCAGCACGGGTCATCCAGCGCGGTTTCGTAGGAGAGGGAGAAAATCTTGGGTGAATGTCTTCATAAAGGCAGATAATAAAGTCCCAATAAATAAATACATAAAGTGTAGGACATATCTGGGGAAAAACTCTTACATATTTTTAAGTGGAACAGCTTATAAACATGGCAAATGTTTAATATTTATTTTGTTCAGTGGAATTCCAGAAGAGTTTAGTATACCTGTCCCACTCGATAAAACACTAATGGATTTTATTTTATTTTTTTTTTGAAAATCTGAACAACCGCTCCCCCTCAGCATTTTACATGACACATTTAATAGCATCAACCTATTCAGAGAAGGGTCTAGTCTCATAGCAGCTGAGACCAAAAATGTTGAGAAAAGAGAAATTAATGAGTTTCCATTAATTGTGGATAGCCATCTGTTGCCCAGTTTCATTTTGCTGGGCTCATTTGCTTTTACAAAATGTATATATTTAACCAAAAAAAAATCTGGGCAAGATAAGCTATAAACCAGCAATAATAACTAAACTACATCCTTAAAAGTACTATGATAACACTTGAGGGCAATGATCCTAAAATGATTGGTTCTAAGAAAATTGATCAATGTGGTGGAAGAGAAGCCCAGGTATTAGAGCAGCAGTGTGGGGACTCGGGAAGGCATGGCTCAAATCCCACTGATAACCACATTGTCAATCTTGGGCAAATTATTTCATCCTATTTTATCTCAGATAAAAATTTAGGGCTAGATTGGCTAATGTGCATTAATGTGACTTATTTATTTACCCCTGGATTATATATATATGGCCCCAAAGCTGTGCACCAAACTACACATATGAGGTGTATGCCCTTTATACAGTAGAATAGTGCTTAGTACTGAATTTTTCAGTGCTTAAGTTTGAGCACCATTTATTGAATTCTTGAACTACAGCTACATGATGCAGGGTTACACGTTAGGAGTCATTGCCCAGGAAAAAAATCTAGGTGTCATTGTTGAGGATACATTGAAACCTCAGCTCAGTTTGCGGCAGTGGCTAAGAAAGCGAACAGAATGTTAGGAATTATCAGGAAAGGAACTGAAGACAGACAAAAATGCTATAATATCCTTGTATTGCTCCATGGTGTAGCTGTACCTCAAGTACTATGTGCAATTCTTGTTGTCGCATCTGAAAAAAGATATAGCGGATTTAGAAAAGGTACAGAAAAAGGCGATGAAAATGATAAATGGGATGGGATGAATTCTCTATGAGGAAAGGCTAATAAAGCAGCTAGGACTCTTCAGCCTAGAGAAGAGATGGCCTACAAAATTGAAGACAGAAATGCTTATGTAGTTTAAAATGGACTATCTTCTTGAATTCAAACTTTCTAGAAATCTAGGTTTAAGAAGCCAAAAGTAGAAGATCAATATGTTATAAATCTAATTAAATTTGGACTACAATTTTGTAGATGAACAGTACAACAGAATCATTCGGAACTCATGCTGGTCTGGGCAGTAAAAGATGAGCCCCAAAATAGTATCTATCATGTAGTTTGTCTGTTTAGAGCAGGGGTGTCCAACCTTTTGGCTTCCCTGGGCTGCATTGGCTGGAAAAAATGTTTCTGGGGCTGCACAAACACGCAAATGTTGCAGCAAGACAGAGGAGGGAGCCGGCAAGACAGTAAACACCCAGGGGCAGCAGAGGAAAACACTGCATCGCCCTCGACCAGGGCCGCGCAAAATACTTCACAGGGCCACATGCGACCTTCGGGGCATAGACTGGACACCCCTGGTTTAGAGCAAAGAATTGCTAGGCATGGTGGCAATTTAACATCTCTTGACTAAAATAACAAAATGTCCCCAACTCTTCTGCAGGTTTCAGGCTCTCTAGGCTCTGTTATAATTCTGAAATGTAATCATTGCAATGCAGAACTGTAAGATTCTAGTTGTTCATGTAACTAACTAGGAAAAGCTCAAATATTTATTAGACTCCACCATATATTCTTTTTCACATACTTAAGCAATGCAAAAAAATGTATTTTATCTTGTTTATAATATGTGCATTAATGATCAGTAAACTGGTTCAAGAGTGAGACTTATACATATATTTTGAACAAGAGTAAATTTAAAATGTTTACATCATTATGCAAAATGGAGCCTATGGATTTCTTATACCTGCAGCATTTTAAACAAATATAGCTTAATGCTAGTAATACACATATGTCAATGATAGAGTGTATAATAAACATACCTTGTCACTTTTACTTTCCTCTGAGTTCATTTCTAAGGGCTCCTTTTACGAAGTCGCGTTAGCGGCTTTATCGCACGCAACTTTTTAGCGCGTGTTAACCCCCACACTAGCCGAAAAACTACCACCTGCTCAAGAGGAGAAGGTAGCGGCTAGCGTGGCCGGCAAATTAGCGCGCGCTATTATGTGCGTTAAACTGCTAACGCGGCTTCGTAAAAGGAGCCCTAAGTTTTAGAAAATCACAACAATACGCATTAGTGAGTAGAAACAAAAATTGCTATTCACGCTGGGCCCAGTTTTAACATTTTACCTATGAGTGGAGCTCCAACAGGACCATTTTAAAGACAATTTTATAAAAGCAACACAGGCACTTACTGGTATGTACTTTTATGAAATAAGAACATAAGAAAATAAGAAATGCCTGCACCAGATCAGACCTTGGGTCCATCTAGTCCGGCGATCCGCACACGTGGAGGCCCAGCCAGGCCTACCCTGGCAAATACCTTAGTTACTCGTATCCCTCAATGTGTCTTTCAAGAAGATGTGCATCCAACTTGCCCTTAAATCCTTGAATGGTGGTTTCCTCCACAACCTCTTCCGGGAGAGCGTTCCAGGCCCTGTCACCCCCTCAGCTTCAGTCCATGACCTCTTGTCCGAGTCACCTTTGACATTGTGAATAAAGTTGTTCCCTGCTCTATTTTGTCGAATCCTTTCAGTATTTTAAAAGTCTCTAGGCCCTGATTCTATAAAAGGTACCTAGATAGGGGCACCTACCGAATAAGGGGTCTAAATTAATTTTTTTAAATTGGTGCTGATAATAGAAATCACCATTAAAAACCAATTAAAAAATAAATTAGCCGATAGATGCCTATTACCTCAATGTATTTATATTTTAGATACTCTGAGCATCCAAAAATTCTTTTAGAATTCAGGAGCCTCAGTCCCACCACTCCACCGCATCAAATATCTTTCATAGCGTTCAGCTTTATGTGGTTATTTCCTCATCGGCTCTTTCAAATTTTTAGCCCATTTTTCTTTGTTTTAAATCCTTTAAAAGTGCATTGTGCTATATTGCTACAGTTCTTTTATTATTATCTGCAAAGTGCTTAATCAGTTCATTACATTTCAAACTAAATTCATAAAGATTTAATATATAAATATTTTGAAAACTTAGAGCTCCTTTTACAAAGCCGCTCTAGCGGTTTAACGTGCGCTAAACCGCTGGCCATGCTAGCCACAACTGCATCCTCTTGAGCAGGCGGTAATTTTTCGGCCAGCGCGGGGGTTAGTGCATGATGAAAAGTCATGTACGGCTTTGTAAAAGGAGCCACATAAAGCTCATCGCTATGAAAGATATTTGATGCGGTGGAGTGGTGGGACTGAGGCTCCTGAATTCTAAAAGAATTTTTGGATGCTCAGAGTATCTAAAATATAAATACATTGAGGTAATAGGCATCTATCGGCTAATTTATTTCTGATTGGCCCAGACGCCTTAGGCCCCACCAATAGGCGGAGCTTTGGGACGGATGGGCCAATCCGGCCTCATTCCGTCGATGGCTGCCTGCCGGACAGGCGGGTTTGGCTCCCGTCTGTCCGGCCAACTACAGAAAGGTACGGGGAAGGGGATTGGGGGTGTCGTGGGGGTCGGCCAGGGGGGTCGCGGGTCGGCTGGGGGGGCGGTCGGAGGTTCTTGGGGGGGGGGGCGGTCGTTGGGGGGGGGGGGGGTTTGCGTCGAGGGCAGGAGGGCCTGGGATCCCTCCTGCCCGTAATGTAGTGCAGGGTGGGGTTAGGGGGTCGCCGTGGCCAGGAGGACTTGGGCTCCCTCCTGGCCCGATATTGTCGGGGAGTTGGGGAATCGGCGGGGCAAGAGGGCTTGGGCTCCCTTTTGCCCCGATCGTGTCGGGGAGTCGGGGGGGCAAGAGGGCTTGAGCTCCCTTTTGCCCCGATCGTGTCGGGGAGTCGGGGGGGCAAGAGGGCTTGAGCTCCCTCTTGCCCCGATCGTGTCGGGGAGTCGGGGGGGCAAGAGGGCTTGAGCTCCCTCTTGCCCCGATCGTGTCGGGGAGTCGGGGGGGGGCAAGAGGGCTTGAGCTCCCTCTTGCCCCGATCGTGTCGGGGGTGCCAGGGACCACACGGAGTCACCCACCGTACCACCTGATTCGGGTAAGCGCAGGTATCGGTGGGTGGCTTATTTGCAGAGGGGGTGCCTTATTTTACATTTTTTTCTAAAAAGGGGGGGCTGTCTTATTTGATGGCCCTGCCTTATCATCGGGGAAACACGGTAGAAAAAAAAAAAAAAATGAACAGTTAAGTCCCAGTTTTTGCCGCTGAGACTCTGCCCTCTCACTGTAAAATTAGACTCTACTTAGTCTGTCTTTAAATTTAAAAAATGTGTGTTGTTTTAAAAAACAATTATGTTTTTAGATGTATCTAAATAAAAATAATAACCAAAAATTTATCTTTTTTTATGTCATCTTAGCATATTTTATGCTACAGAACGAATTATTTTTTTTAACATGTATTGTTATGGGAAAACGCGTTTCACATAACGAACTTTTCGCATAACAAACTTGCTCCTGGAACGAATTAAGTTCGTTGTGTGAGGCACCACTGTATAGTTCAAATCTGATATATTCTAATGACAAAATAGAAATACAATTATTTTTTCTACCTTTATTGTCTGCCCATTTTATTCATGTTTATCCCAGTTTCTGCTTTCTTCTGTCTTTTCTTAATTTTCTTTCCAAGGTCTTCAGTCTATCCACCACTTCTGTCCCTTCCTGTCTTCTACCTATTACTCCAATATCCAGAACCTCCTTTTTCTTCTTACTGCATCCACCCCCATGTCTAGCATCTCTCACCTCTCTTCCTACTCAGTCAAGTTTGCTTTTTTCCTTTACCCTACAACCTCCATGTCCAGCATCTTCCTTTTTCCTTCCCATTGCTGAGCCAGCCAGCCAACCCACCATCTTTCCCCATCCAATTCCAGTATCTCCCCTCTTTTCCCCATCTTAATCCAGCAGATACCTTCCATCACCCTACTCCCTCCATTCCTTATTCAGCATCTTCTCCTTGTCTACCTATTCCTCCTTCACCATGTCCAGCATATCCCCTCTGTCTCCCTACTCCCTCTACCCATGTCCAACATCTTACTTCTGTCTTCATACTCCACCCTCATGTTCAGCATTTTCCATGTCTCTCTGCCCCCTGCAAGGTCCAGCATCTTTGTGTCTTTGTGTCCCTATTCTTCCAACTCCCACCTAGTTCCAATAACTATCCTCCCCCAAGGGGATCCACCATCTCCCTTCAGTCACACCAATCTCCCCCTCCCCCCGGGTCTACCATCCCCTTCCCACAACACGTATATCACATTTTTCCCTCTCCTCATTATCCAGCATCTCTTATTCCCTCCCTTGGCTGCCGGCCAGAATGACTCCAGTGTCACAATGGCTGGTCTCACCATAACTGACACTAAATTGGAAGCAGCCTGGTTCTTAACTCACATCAGTTTACTTACAATTCCCTTGCCCAGAACTCTGGAAGCAACTTGAAAGACTTGTTCTTCATTCAGAGTTAAACCCAATAATGCTGCTGTCTGCCTCCCTTGCTCGCTGGGATTTGACTCATGCACAGATGCCTCAGACAAGCGCTGAACTGCAATGGCGGGTGAGCCACCCATTCCATGGGGCTTAGGGATGTCTCTCCCAAACTTCCAGCACTTGATTGCTATCAGCCATGCCTTCGACCTTGGTCCTGCTAAACCTACCCTACCTTCAATTGTGGTCCTGCTAAATCAGACGGCTAGAATGAAGACACCTTTCCATTTGCCTTAATTGCTATTCGTTATAAGCTCTGCTGGTCTCAATCCTGCCCCTCAAAAACAGGAAATCACTTCAGTGGGGGGGCGGGATCAAGATCGGCAGAGCCTATAGCGATGCTTGTAAGAGAAAAAGTCCCGTGGCTTCTGTCTTTCTTTTTGCCGTCCGTTGTAGCAGTACCGCAGCTGATCCTAATACCGGCCCTGGAAGGGAAAGGGGAACCGCGCTGATCTCGCCAGCCCTGCGTGGACCGGCAGGAATTTTCTGCGGACCGGCGGTTGAAGAAGAGTGATCTAGAGAGTACTCAAAGTAAGAGTAAGCTCGATTATGACAAAATTGTGGAATCAGATTCCTTCTTCTATAAGATTGCTAGATGAACGACCGGTACTAGTATTTCATAAGGCTGTGAAAACCTATTTATTTTAATTCTAGGGTACTGAATTATAATTTTAATCAGTTAGTATAGATTTTGTTTTAACTTTATTAGTGGAATATAAATGAGTTCTTGTAACCTGTTCTGGGCTTTTTTGGGAAGACGGGCTAAAGAACTAACTAACTTACCCTCTCCTTTACTCATGCGTAGCGCGGGGTTTAGCGCCAGCAGCAGCGGTAACTGCTCCAACGCTCATAGGAATGAGTTGCTTAAAGACAAGTTTGTATATTAAATTCTTCATGAAAAATATTAGAGAAATTTGCCCACAATGCCTTTTTTCCAACTAAGCATCTTTCTGCATTATCGCGGGTATATTCTAGGTATAGGGTGCTTTTTGCATTTTCCTGAGAGGAACAAGCGATGAAAATTACAAGATGAATTTTGGTGATCTTGTAATTAATAAGGATTTTTGTGTGTTCATAATGTATGTCTTATTATCATGTATATAGATCTTTTAACCTGCCCTGAGCTTTTTGAGAGGGACTGGCTAAAGAACTACATAAATAAATAACCCCACCATTTAGGAGCCTTAATCATTTAAATTGCACAGACATCTCTAGAAACTTTCAATATACTTAAAGAGTACCCGATTACTATTCAATGTATTGTAAACCACTTAGGGAGAATCTCTTCATGGACAAGGCAGTTAATAAATCCAAATAAATAAAATATGAATAAGACTAGAACTGGTCTGAAGATATAATAAACATTGCTCATAACAAAACACATTAGGTCTTTTGTATCACGTTTAGAGCAAAGGCAAAAATCTGTAGTATAATATAGTTATTTACTGAAACGCCTTTCCTTATGCATACCTTAGGCACAATCAGTCAGTAAAGGACAAAAATTGCAGAAAGCCACTGAATATTACAATACAATAAAGTGGGAGCCAAAAGCAATAAGAGTAACAGACAAAAGGTGAACAAGCATCTATCTGATAGGTCAACAAAGCACAGGTAGGGAATTTGAGCAATAAAACTAAATTGTCCTTTGGTTGACAAGAAGCAATCCAGATCTGAGAAGGAAAATAAATAAATAAAACCCAAAAGCTCAACAGTTCAAGAAAGTCTTCAGAAGAAATGTGAAAGCCTTAAGATCTGATATGTATCTTCAGTGTTCCACAAAGCTGGGGCTACATATCTAAAGGTGTAGTATCAAATGGCCTCTAGCTATAAGAGGGGTGGATATCTAAGGTTAAGAAGGATGGATTGCAGGGTAACAGGTAGAGAATAAGGAATAAGAAGGTCTAATAAGTAGGACACTCAGAAATAGGATCTTGAAATTTATCTGAACGGAGATTGATAACTAATAATGAGACATTATTAATAGGTTGGTCATGTTGTCAAATATAAAAACAAGACAGGAAAATATATTTATCTTTAGGAGAAAAACCATTTCTTAAATGCCCTCTTTTGATTTATTTTTCCAATTTTAAATACTTTAGGAGAACTGCTACTGGCATGGCAGTATTTCTAGCAATCAATAAATCTAAAATATTATGAGTGAACACTTAAGAAGATTGTGCAAGCAAAACAGCAGTGTACATGAAAAACGGACTAGGGATTCAGGACAACTGTGACCATTGACCTCTGAGCAATCATGGCTAAAAGTCAATCAGACAAACTCAGGGCTCCTTTTACTAAGGTGCGCTAGCATTTTTAGCGCATGCAGGATATTACTGCGCGCTACACCGTGCACTACGCGGCTAGAACTAACGCCAGCTCAATGCTGGCATTAAGGTCTAGCGTGCGCGCTATTCCACGTGTTAATGCCCTAATGCACCTTAGTAAAAGGAGCCCTGAGTTTTTATGCATGAAAAGATATCTACTCCAAGTACAATTTAAATGCTTTCCTAAACAACTTTAAAAGATCCTTTAAATCTTGGCTAATTACATTGGACTCCCAGTATCAGTAATAGTTTTTTTCAGATTTTTAATAAAAAAAAAATACAACCATTAAAAAAATTATTTAAATAATCTAGCTTGGTTTATGCACATCAGTTGTTCCCAACTCTTTAAACATATCAGCATGTGGAAAACAAATATTACGATGAATCTTACAGATTATGAAAAGCTTTTACTTAATATCCTTAAAGAATCCCAATTTAGTTTTATAACACAGTACTGGTAATTTTTAATATTACTATACTAGTGGGGGGCTAGCTGGTGGGAGGAGGAAAGAGGAGATATAGACGACAAAATGTATTTTTGTTTACCCCTCCCCCTTTTTTCTCAAAACCGGAAAAGCAGTTTTTAGCATCAGCTGACGCACTGAATGCTCTGCTCCCAATGCTCATAGAGTTCTACAGCGCAGAGGATTCAGCACACCGGCCTGCACTAAAAATCACTTTTGCGGTTTTGTAAAAAAAAAAAAAAACAAACACGGGGGGGGGGGGGAGAGTAAATGCAATAATTTGTATTGATATTTCATTACCTGTATCAGTTATACCTTTTAATGTTTTTATGTGTATACCTATGGAAGCAACATTCACTTATATTTTAAAAAGTTTACATTTCTGTAACCAGTTGCTATACATTTTTTTAAAATCTGCTCTCTTGTACAGTCAAAGTAATGATTCTGTAGTCTAATCACTGTACTTAATATCTACGACTATTCACGATCCTTACTCTTGTTCTGTGATATGCATTTTCATACTTTGTTAAAATATGTCACAAATAGTTTGGAGGGTATAGGTTATAAAACTTAAAACCACCAAAATGTCAGAAAATAACAGGAAGGATGCTAAAATGTAAAGTGTGCATTTTAAATGAGCAAACCAGTTACAGATTGGAATGTTCACTATAGACAGCTAAGAAGGAAAGGCAGCAATTTAGCTCAAATGTGCAAGAGCAAGAAATATGTTCACAAAAATTCTAAAGGAACTGTTCAGTTGTTTAAATGCATTCTCAGTACATCCTAAAGAAATTTTTCTTCACTTGTCTGTACATTTTTTCCCATTACAAACCAAACAAAACAGAGCAGGTATTAAAATTATATCTTATGAAATATAGGATCCACTTGTGATGAGATAAAATTCTATGCATGAAACAGTTACATTTTTAGAAATGTGACAAAAATAAAAATTGCAGCTCATACCAATCATTCTCAATTCTAGCAATTTAAAATTGTGTTGTTCTACTAACAGAAACAATTACATTTATATGAGTGCTTGATTTCCTATATAAGAATTGTGTAAAATTTTATATTCAACCATGTAATTCAGTAAGCATTTTTACAAATGTAATGCCAGTTAGCATTTATCTGGCACAGTAATTAATCCACAGTAATTCAAGCTACTTTTTGACTTCCTGTAGGAAAACAAACTATATACATAGCAGTTCATTTGAGAGCTGTGAAGTGTTTGTCTTTAATTGACTAGTTATATACGAAGTATTGGCTACTTATTCTCTCTACTGTATTTTACTGTCATTATAAAAATCAATGCTAGGGATTTTTTATTTTTTGTACATATGCAAGTAATTTGTTATTATGGCACTAGGCAAAAAGATGATTTAAGAGTCTATGCTGCCATTAGTTTATATAATTTATCACATAAAACTAATAATTCAGAAATTTGCTCCCTTTTAGGAATGGGTCTGCTAAATGTGTAAATTTTACAAGATGGAAAAAGCTGCCCTCTTAACAATTAGAACTCAAAATCTGAATATGGCCTAATGATACGAGGGTTCTTTCCCATTATTAGCCTGAGGGAAGAGAATGTTTGTAAGTGCAAAGCGTTTTCTGACTCAGGTTTAATGAGAAACACAGAATATGCTCCATCATAGGCTGCAGCCAGAAAAAAAAACTGCTGCAAGATCAAAGACAAGAAATAACCAGTACTTAATTTATCAGCCTTAACAGACAAAAGACATTTTTCGTCATTTCAAAAGGATCAGAAGTCTTTTATGACAAACTGGGTTTGCAGTTTAATTTACAGATAAAATTCTAAGTAAGCAGCTTTTGCTCTGCCAAAGCAAATGATAAACAGTGTAGGTTTTCATTCATGCAGCCCTCAGCAGGACAGGCAAGATTAAAATGAAACTGAAATAATTTAGACAAAACAAATAAATGTTTCAGAAAGTTGAGGCACATCAAAAGCAAAATTTTCTGACCCCAACTGTACAAGCATTTCTTATTATATTGACCAGTGCCATCAGATCGTTAATTAAAAGGAAAAGCGCTGGCAGGTGGCAGGGAAGCAGAAGTCGATAATTGGCCCCCTTCTTCTTCCTGCCTTCAAAAACGCTCGTTCTCCAGAAAGACATGCCACGAGGCAGACAGAAATGCCTACTTTGTAATATAATGATTAAAATGAGATGAAGAGGCTCTTGTTTTTAAAGCAGCTATGCCTAATGAATGCAGCTCACTTCATAATTATGATTCTGCTTTTACAATGAGGGATAAGATATTCCATTCAACGTTGCATCGACTGTCAAATGGATAGAAACCTGGGAAGAAAAGGGGCCAATGCTTTTTTCCTTTTCTAACATTTTCAAATGCAAAATAAAAAACCAACACAAATAGCTATTAGTTATTCAAATAACTAATAGAAAAACTTTATTGTTTGAGACTTACCACTTCACTAGGTAGGTTGTTCAGGTCATTGAATGGTGATTCTAGTGTATTTGTATCAACATTTAATAAAATCACATCTTCTAATGATCTGCTCTTTACTCGCTGTAAAAACAACAACAAAACAAAAAAATGGAAAATGGATAAATTTTTCACATACATCTATCAATAGTAACATTCAAAATTTAAAAGAAAGGGAAAATGCTTGAGTACCTGAATAAATCCATGTAAATCATTATGAGCTCCCATGGGAGAACAGTATAGAAAACTGAATGAATAAATAAAACAGTATGCCCCACATTTTAAAAGTATACAAAGCCTCTCAACTAACAGCATTTCATTGGAGAAACTAAGTTCATTCAGATTTTTAATTCAAATCATGGAAAGGGCAATTCTATGAAGAGTATATAGATTTAGGCACCAATTGCCCATACTAGTTTAAAGAATAAGCCTCTGCTCCCTCTAAGCCAGTGGTCTCAAACTCACAGCCTGGGGGCCACATGTGGCCTGCTAGGTACTATTTTGAGGCCCTCAGTATGTTACCATTATTCTGAAAAGTTGTCCGCCTCACTGCTGTAACCTCATGCAAGAACTTTCCTGCATCTGTATACGATTGTGAGGTGGAGTGGAGAGGAAAATCCGCGTACAGATTGTGATAAGCAGACTATGCCTTCTAGGAGTGTCCCTAGAGCAGGTCCCAGTGCTAATCCAGACCCTGCCCATAATCTGCTTATACACCATTTTCTGTCTCTCAGACTGAATTTCCTTCTGGAGCCTGTAGAGGGAGTAAGAGAGCAGCAGTGGTAGGTTCCCATCCCCCTCTGTGTCCTAAAGGGAATCACCGGAAATCCTTTCCACCTGAGGGTTGGGGGCGGGGCTGCAAGCTGCTATCCCTGAAGACTAGGCTCCTAAAAAATCAGAAGAGAGAGGAACAGCAGCAGGAGAGGTCACAGTGCTCAGGGCTGGGAGCTCCTGATAGCAGCCAAACTCCTGAGTCCATGGAGTTTACTGAGGCTGGAGAAGAAGTATCTTCCAGTCTGTGTGAGGAACCGCTGGCCATGGAAATAAGCCCTGAAACTAGTGCTGTGCTGGCTCCTGAGAATGCTCCTATGGAGGTTTGCCTCACAAAAGTAAATATCTGAATGTTTGCTGAAGTTTATTGCAAATTTGTTTTTTTTTTTTGCCTACCTTGTCTCAAGAACTGAATAATTCTGACTCATGCTAAAGAGTGAATTTTCTCTGCTGTGGAGCTGAATAAGAACTTTTATTTTGAAGTTTTGTTTTTCCTTTTTGAAAGCTTACTTGTGCTTTCACTTGGAGAAAAGTGTACTATGGTATGCTAAGGCAGTGGGGGATAGTGTTACGTGGTGGGATAGTGGGCCTAATTTCTGGCAATTAAAGACCACACGGAGCACACTGTCTTTCCAGCATTCAGTTGCTGAAGAAGCCAGTATTACTGCACTGACTTGAAGTTTTGTTTTTGGCTGAAAAGTTTTCCTTTCTTTTGTAATGGACTCTAACTGGACTATAATTTGAAAGAAAACTTACCTCTGAGGAAGAGAGATATTTTTTGTTGATTAATCCTGTCAAATAAGTTGTTTTTTTTCGTTTTGAAGATTAAAAGCCTTGATTTCATTGAAGCTGTGCCTATGACTTTTAAGGGTGTTCCTTATTCTAAACACTAAAATGATCACCTCCTTGTGCGGCCCATGGTGGCTCACAAGAATCTACTTGTACCGGTGACCCCAGACACCTTGCCTGGAACTTGTAGGCTATAAGATGAAGGAAAGCGCTTGCATGAGGTTACCACAATGAGGCGGGCAACGTTCCAGAATGTAAGGTATCCACTGGAGGCAGTGCAGCTTGTGCGTATGTACATAATCTTGTGAACTCTCGCAAAATTTGGCACCTCTCCTGCTGGTGACTGCTTGATGTAAGATGGCGGTTGTGTCCGGTGCTGGAGAAGGTGAGAGCTGAAGGTGGTTATGAACACGACTACCGGACACTTAAGGCACAAGTTTTCCAGGCACAAGTTACATATAAATGACGGCAGAAAAGGGCCATAGCCCATCAAGTCTGCCCACTCTAATGACCCACCCCCCTGGCTTTATACCCTTAGAGATCCCACGTGAATATCCCATTTTCTTTTAAAATCTGACACGCTGTTGGCCTCGATCACCTGCAGAGGGAGTTTGTTCCAGTGATCGACCACTCTTTCGGTGAAGAAATACTTTCTGTAATCACCATGAAATTTACCTCCCCTGATTTTCAGCGGATGCCCTCTGGTGGACGAGGGGCCTATAAGACGGAAAATATCATCTTCCACCTCGATACGACCCGTGATATATTTAAACATCTCAATCATGCCACCTCTCTCTCTTCGTTCCTCAAGTGAGTACAGCTGCAATTTATTTAGCCTTTCTTCAAATGGGAGATCCTTGAGACCCAAGACCATCCTGGTGGCCATTCGCTGAACCGACTCAATTCTCAGCACATCTTTCCAGTAATGTGGTCTCCAGAATTGAACACAATACTTCAAATGAGATCTCACCATGGATCTGTACAACGGCATTATGATTTCTGGCCTCCTGCTGACAAAGCCTCTACAGATACAACCCATCATTTGCCTTGCCTTGGAGGAAGCCTTTTCCACTTGATTGGCAGTTTTCATTGTCATCACTAACGATTACTCCTAAATCGCATTCTGCCGTGGTCCTAGCTAAGGTCTCACCATTTAGTGAGTAAGTTCTGCACGGATTTCTTTCACCCAGGTGCATTACTTTACATTTTTTTGTATTGAATTTTGGCTGCCAAGTCGATGACCATTGTTCCAATAGAAGTAGGTCCTGCTTCATACTGTCAGACAAAGTGCTTTTACCTACTATGTTACACAGTTTGGCGTTGTCGGCGAACAATGATATTTTTCCTCTAAGCCCTTGGGTCATATCTCCTATGAATAAGTTGAATAGAATCGGCCCAAGACCGAGCCCTGTGGCACTCCACTGGTCACATCCGATGTTTTGGAAGGGGTACCGTTTACCACCACCCTCTGAAGTCTACCGCTTAGCCAATCCTTAACCCATGCAGTTAGTGTTTCCCCTAATCCCAGCGATTTCAGCTTGTTCAATAACCTGCAGTGTGGGACACTATCAAAGGCCTTGCTGAAGTCCAAATACACTACATCCAGGGACTCCCCTGCATCCAGTTGACTTGTTACCCAGTCAAAGAAGTTAATCAGATCTGATTGGCATGACCTGCCCTTAGTAAATCCGTGCTGGTGGGGATCACATAGATTTTCCTCATTCAGGATTATGTCCAGTTTCTGTTTGATCAGTGTTTCTATGAGTTTGCTCACTATGGATGCAAAACTCACTGGTCTGTAATTTGCCGTCTCTGTCCTGCAGCCCTTTTTGTGGAGTGGTATAACGTTAGCAGCTTTCCAGTCCGAGGGGACTCTTCCCGTGCGTAGGGAAAGATTGAAGAGCTCGGATAATGGTTTCGCCAGGACTTCACTCAACTCTCTGAGCACCCTGGGGTGTAGGTTGTCTGTCCCATGGCTTTGTTCACTTTGAGTCTTGAAAGTTCGCAGTAGACGCTACTGGGCGTAAACTCGAAATCTTGAAATGGGTCTTTCTGGCTTTCCCTTGTCCGTAACTGGGGACCGGCTCCTGGCGCTTCACAGGTGAAGACTGAGCTGAAGTATTCATTAAGCAGTTCTGCCTTAGTGGAATCCGATTCTGCATATTTCCCGTCCGATTGTCTAAGGTGTTCTATCCCATCTTGTTTCTTTTCCTGTCACTAATATATCTAAAGAAGGATTTATCCCCTTTCTTAATGTTCCATGCCAGATTCTCTTCTATTTGGAGCTTGGCCTCTCTGACTGCCTTTTTGACAGCTCTAGACCTGTCCAGATAGTCTTTTTCCGCCTCCCGCTTTCCTAAATGTTTGTAAGCAATAAATGCTTTTTTCTTCTCTTTAACGAGATCTGAGATTTCTGTACTGAACCACTGAGGTCTTTTGTTTCTCCGACGTTTGCTTACTGTTTTTATATAGCGATTTGTTGCTTCGTGTAGGGTGGATTTCAGATTTGACCACATAGCCTCCACATTGTCTGTTTTTGCTTGGTTGTGCAGCTCCCGATGGACAAAATCTCCCATGCGGTCGAAGTCTGTGCCTCTAAAGTCGAGGACCCTCGACTTTATGAGGAAACTAGGCATACGCAGGATGCTTCTGCGTTCTCTAGAGGGCACTAACGAGTTTCATCTTTCTGGCCCTCTGTGCTGACTCGTTTGTTGAAGTATAGTGTTCCCGCTTCTAAGGCCATGATCTCCAGGTGAATCCATAGAGCCATTTCATGCCCCTTATATTCTTGCAGGGAAAGAGTGTCCTGCTTCAGTTCGGGCGCATTTTGCTAGGAGTATGGCTTCTTTGTGGTCCGAAGCTAGATCTTTTCCTCCTGACGAGTTTTGCAGGGCAGCGACGTGGTTATCTCTTCCATCATTTGCCAAATTCTACAGCGTGGATGGTGCTGCTTGTCGCTGTGTTTGATCTAGAGAAACCTTTCTTGAAGTTGAGCCATACCATGTTATGGTCGCTGGAGGCCAGCGTATCGCCCACCGAGACCTCTGAGACGCTGTCTTTGTTGGTGAGTACCAGGTCCAGTAACGCCTGATCTCTAGTGGGCTCCAATACCATTTGTTTGAGAAGTGCACCCTTTATGGAGGTTAATATTCTTCTGCTGCCACATGTTGGATATTGATTTTCCCCTCTACAAAAAAGCCTAAAGGAAGACACCAAAATCGTGTGTCTTTCAGTTGATACTTTAGATTAGAATCTAAATCACAATTTTGCATGAGGTAAAACTCTTTATAGTTTATAAATCTTTCTTTAATTGGTTCTGATAATTTCAATTATACACAGCAGAAAGCAGTGCAACATACAGAAAGTGAAAAACTATCTAAACTTCATTTTATGCGTGTTGCACTGCTTTCAGCTGTGTATAGCTGAAATTATCAGAACCAATTAAGGAAAGATTTATAAACTATAACAAGTTTTACCTCATGCGAAGTTGTAATTTCTTTAATAAGACATTAACAAATTTTTCTGCGGCCCTCCACGTACCTACAAATCCAAAATGTGGCCCTGCAAAGGGTTTGAGTTTGAGACCACTGCTCTAAGTTCAAGAGGAATCCTCCACCTATATTCTTGCCAGTGGGGATTTGTGTCCAGGGCTGGTCTTAGGCAAGGGTGAGAGGTTAGCAGTACAGGGTCTCAAACTCCCAGGAGTCCCGCGACCTGGTATGTCTGAGTCTTCCTCACCTTCCTGTGCCATGCTGTGCAGAGGTCTCTGATAGGTAGCTGGTGGTCTTCCCAACACTGTCTTTCTGTTGCAGTTTGCTTCTCTTTGATGCAACTTCCTGTTTCCAGGACAGACCGTGGTAGAGGGACAGGACTGGAAATGCCGGGGTGTAGAAAAGGAGATGACATGCCAAGCTGCGGGGCCACTAGGGGGAAGGGGTTTAAAGAGGGGGGAAAATGCCAGTTCAGGGCTGTGGAAAGATAAAAGAGCAGAAATGATAGGCCTGGAAACAGAGGAGAGATGGTGGACAATGGGATGGAGAGAAAGGGAGAGGAGAAGGATGGGGAGTAGTGTGGAGGGAGGGGGAGAGAGAGACTGGGTGGAAGAGGAAGAGAAAGATGGTGGACCCAGAAGAAGTGGGTAGAGAGGGAGAAATATGAGCTGGGAGGGCAGTTGGGAAGAGAAAGGGAGGAGTGGTGGACCTGGGGGCGGTGAGGTGGGAGAGAGAGAAGCTAGATTAGAATACAGTCAAGAAGAAAGAGTGAAAAGCTGGACCTAGGGAGGGAAGGGAAGGGAAGGAAAGAGGAAGGGAAGAAAGAGGGGAAATGTTTGGTCTGGGGTGGGTGGGAGAGATGCAGCATCTCTTTCTTCTTTCCATCCAATTGTTCAGCATCAAAGGGGGAAGAGAAGATTGATGAGACCTGGGAGGTAAATCAGGTGATGAATACAAAGGCTGGAAATGGGGGAATAGAAAGTGAGTGAAATTCAGGGAACAGAAGGCTGGGGAAGGAATGAGGGGCAGAGATGGGAGAAAGGAGGAGAGTGTCGAAAGTGGAAAGTTGATAAATTTGTGAAATAGGAAACTGAAGATTGTGGGGAGGAGGAGGGATGAAATCTAGTAAAAGGCTCATAAAAAGGAAGATGAAAGAAATAGAGCTAGTGAAACAGAAGGATCAGTTTGAGTAAGGCATTAGGAAGAAGTCAGAACAGTGAAGAAACAGAAAATGGAAATGAGATCCTGGAAAGAGATTTAGAGAAAAGCAACAAAAGGAAGTAGCAATACGTAGGTGTAATCACTCTGGCTATACCTTGGATATTGATTGTTGAGAGATTCAATATTTGGTGTTATCTGTTTGGTTATTTATCCATTGTCCTTTATATGAATTACATGGAATGACCCCTGACGCAGGCAGATACACTGAAACACGGAGAATGTTGGGTCCTTCAATAAATAAAAGTTTGATTGCTTAGAACTTGAAGGTCCCTTGTGCTTCTTTTTGTGGTTCTAGAACATTTGCAATGCCAACTTTTTATAGGTAGGGTTGATGCAGTTTGAATTCTTAACTTGGTGCTGGTATGGTGTGGTAAGCTTCTGAAGGTCTATTTGCAAGATTTTGTCTTACATTGCGTGGAGGGGCATAATTTAAAAAAAAAACTTCTAAGTTCGTTTTGGGCCTAAGTCGCAAGTCGCCCAAAGTCAGACAAAAGTTGGGCATGGGAAAAGGTCCATTTTCGAAAAATACGTCCAACATATTTTTTTTTTCTTCCGAAAATCGTCTAATTATACATCCAGCCATCTGATCGTCCAGACCACTAAGTCGTCCATCTTTATACCCCTTTTTCGACCAAAAATTCGTCCAAGTCAAAAACGTTTAGAAAAAGACCTTTTGGGCGTGGGAGGGGCCAGAAAAGTGAGGGACTGGACACCCAGACATGGCACCAGAGTAGTGGGGGTACCTTTCAGGGAACTGTTGTGAACTTCACAAATAGGGTGCCACATAAACATCTCACCACAACTCCCTAACAGGTAATGGAGAGCCCCCCTAAACACTTCCAGAACCTACTAGAACCACCTATCTACCACCCCAATAGCCCTTATGGCTACAGGTGCCACTTATACCAGTACAAAAGGGTTAGGGGGGTTTTGGGGGTGCACATTTTTCACCATGAATGCAGTGATTACAGTGGCTTATGGGCCTGGGTCCTCCTCTCCATGGTTCACTAACCCACCCCCAAAACCACTTAAGCTACGTCTGTGCAGCTCTACTAGGCTTTCCTATGTCAGGCTGCCAGGTGCTGATATTCTGGAGGCAGATATGTAAAGTTATTACAATTTTTAGGGGGGGAGGGGTCAGTGATCACTGTGGCAGTGTGTGGGGGTCTGTACTTTGTGTCTGCTTATCTGGCCACTTTGGATACCTTCTTGAGACTTAGACCTGGTTTTAGATGGCCACAACTTCCAAGTTCCGTCTAGGAAGTGTTATATAACTTTCGGTTATACATGCAGTATGACTAAGTCTAGGATGGCCCATATCCCGCCCAAATCCCGAACCTCGACACTCCTCCGGACATGCCCCTTTTAGCTCTGGTCGTTCAGCAGCACTGTGAAGGCCTACGTTGTTTTTAAATATGTATAAAACCCAGTTTGATTATCAGCACTTGGATGACTTGTCTTTTAGATCGTCCAAGTGCCGATTTAGGCTGGTTTTTAGATGTTTTTCTGTTTCGATTATGAGCCTCATAGCATTTAGTAGTAAAGGGATTTTGTGCTGCTATCACTGATTTGACACCAGAGTTTGTATGCAGAGTTCTAAAGTGACTCAGACTATTCAAAAAAGAGTCTTTAAGAAATAACATAGCTAAACAGACCAACAATTTATTACTATTTCATTCATTCATGCATTTAATTCTTCTAAATATACTCTCACTTTTCTTCAGAGACTTCAGGGATGTTACCCTTATCGGCTCCAAATTTCATTGCCAATAGAGATTTAAACATCTGATCGTCACCAGTCTCACTTGCTTTCTTAATTTTTTTAAATTTAAAGATTTTTTCACTTAGTCTTAACTACTTTATTTAATAAAGAAATCATAAAGCACTTAGCTTTACTTTGTCTTCAGGTCATACTGTAGAAAAAGTTTCAATGAATTATACTCAGAAAGGGGACTCAGGGGAGCTCTAAAGTGAAACATTTTAATCAGGGATGGCCCTACAATTAGGCCAACTGAAGCGGAGGCCTCAGGCAGTACTCTTCAGGGACCGGCATTGTGGCAGAACAAAAACCTTAAATGAGTAGTGACCAGAAAGCAGCAGCTAGAGGCAACATCTGCTGTATATGCAGCACCTTGTAGCTCTCTGCTCTTTCCTTGTTACCTCTTAATGCTTATTTCAGTTGCATCAGAGTATGCCATGTCCCCTCCCCCTCAATCACTACCTCTCTTTCCATCTCAAATGCCAGTCTCTGGTATGGTGTCTTACCTTCCATCTTCCGTCTCTTTCCCCACCCCAGTGTACTTTCATTTACCTTTGTAAACATCATCAATGGTAGGTCACATAGGTCACCCTGCCACTGGCCTCAGAATCTTCTCTATACTGTGACCTGCTCCTGAGGAAATGAAAAGTTACATCAGAGTGGGTGGGTTGCAGTACAGAGAAGACTCAGAGGTTGGTGGCAGGGTGGCCTATGTGATCTGCTGCTAGTGCCAGTGATTTTTAAAAGGTAAATGAAGGGTCTGGGTTCCAGGAGGAAATAGGAGAGCAAGAGTGGTCGACCAATTTATGGTGGCAGTAAGAAGATCCATTGTTTCTTTTTAATCTTCTTCAATCTTCTCAACCTTTGCCTCAGACAGTAGATGGGCTGCCTCTGACATTAAGGTAGGCCCAGGAAGGCCTACAGAAGTGGGAGGGAGGAAAGCTCATGGAGAGGACAGTGAGGCAGTATAGGGGCTGATCTTGGGAATGGGTAGTTCTGGAGGAGGTCTATGCTCTGGTTGGGAGAGAGACTACATTCTTGTTGGGGGAAGAGGCTCCATGGGAAGCATATGCTCTGGTTGGAGGGGGCCTATGTTCTTCTTGTAGGGCTGTGCTTTGAGAGCAGAGATCTTTGTTTTTGTTGTATGGGGGGGGTTGGGTTGGGGCTATGCACTTGTTGGGAGGGGGGAGTGGAAATCAGGAGGAGCATCCCTGTAGATCAGGGTGTCAAATTTAGCCTGCAGAGTAATTAGATTTGGCCCATGAGTAAATGCCCTCTGTTCCTTCCCTCCCTCCATCCCATTGTCCACCATCTCTCTCACAGCTTCCCGGTCTCACCTTCAAAGCAGCCTGTAGAGGATTGCTGGTCAGCTGTAGCGAACCTAGCAGGCTGCCGTTGACCTCCACAGCATGTTCCCTCTGCCGTGGTCCTGTACATCAGAGAAGGGGCGGGACCACGGCAGAGGGAATGTGCTGCGGAGGCTGACAGCAACTTGCTAGGTTCACTACAGCTGACCGGCGATCCTCTGCAGGATGCTTTGAAGGTGAGACCAGGAAGCCTAAGGATGCTAAAAAGAAGCAGGAAAAATGCAAGTCTTGGGGGTGGGGGGATGGGGGAAAGAATGGCGGTGCCAGTACCTGGTGTAGAAGTATATAGAGGGAGGGAGTCCAAAGACGTGCATATGCCGGATTAAGGGGTGGGAGGGGGTAGGGAGAGAGATGGTGGACAATGGGATAGATGGAGGGAGGGAAGGAACAGAAAGGGAGAGAAGTTGGATACAAGGGATGATGTAGATGGGGGATAGAGGGTAGTTGGGATGAGAAAGGGAGAGATGATGGACCTTGGGGTGGTGGAGAAGGAGGGAGAGATGCTGGATGAAGGGTAGTTGAGAAAAGGAGATATGTGGATCTGGGGATGGTGGGGTCCATTGCTGCAGATGAAAAAAAGGAAAGATGCCAGACCTCCGGGGGAGGGAAGGGAAACGGAAGAAGAGGACAGAGATGGAAGATGGATGGTTAGCACGGAGAAAGAAGAAAACGACAAATGGGCAGGAGACCCTGGCAAGCGGGTTATCAGAAGACAACCAGAGCCTGGGACTCATTTAGAGCACTGGTCTTTGACCTGGGGGCCAATGCGTAAGCGGACTGCTGGGCATGATGGACCACTGGTCTGATCCAGCAGCAGCAATTCTTATGTTCTTATGAATAATGGCCAGACAACAAAAGGTAGAAAAAAATGATTTTATTTACTGTTTTATGATTACAATATGTCAGATTTGAATTGTGTATCCTGCCAAAGCTGGTGTTAAACAGCAAGCATGAACTAGGATCTAAAAGAGAGGAAAAGCCTTTTTAAAATTTTTTTTTGTTTACATCATAGAGCTGGCATGGGGTTGGAAAGGTTGTAACCCTATACTTCTACTAAGACTAAGAGGTCCTTTTATTAAGGTGCGCATTTAGCGTGTGCTAATTTTTAGCATGCGCTAAATCTGTTAGTGTACCTTAATAAAATGACCCCTAAGTATCTTAATAAAAAATTCAGCCCGCAATTTAATCTATTTTAGATTTCAGCCCCTTATGTGATTGAGTTTGACACCCCTGCTGTAGATGGAAACCTGATATTCAGCCTACTACCTGTTGGCTGTTGGTGGTGGACTGAACTTACCAGGTTATATTCTGGGCAGGGGCAGAGGCTGAGACTGTCCAGAACCCAAATATTTAGTGCCATTAAGGGCATAGGATCTGGCAATGAATATTGGAGCCTCTTTAGAGTTCAACTATCAGTGTGTAAAACACTGACTGACACCAGCTGAATATTGATCAGATAGTTACTGGCACTTATTTGTGAAACAAAAATATCAGCACTTCCAAATATCATCGGTATCACTTATACTTTAAAACTGCCAAGTAATGCTGCTCTTTTTCTGCATGTGTAGGTTCTGAAAATCAATGCTCCTTCTGTACATGACAACAAATTCATGTGTTTTTACTTTATATCTCTTTTACAAAAGTCTCCATGTTCAGCAATATCTTTTGTAAAATACTATGGAAACTGTGAATATCATGACCTGAATGTCCAAATTCTTATCTCCATATTTATGCAACATGAGGCTTTAAATCTCTCTTGAGTCTGATTTTAAGGCAATCCCAGAATAAATGAGTTTATATTATTTGATTTATACAGTTTGTAAATCACTGACCCCTATCCTGATCAATCACTTACTTTGGTGTACCAGAGCTAACAAGAATATGAGCTATAAATACCAAAGCAAAGCTTACAAATGAATGAAACAAAAGAGCCTATCAGAAATATGCACAGACAATACTTTTGATTCATTTTCAAGTCATTTTCCTGATTCATGGATATTTTTAGTTCATTTAAAGCATTCGTGTTCAAAGAAATTTTTAACATGCTTTAATTACAAATATTACCGTATATACTCAAATATAAGTTGAGCCGATTATAAATTGAGACTCCCATTTTTCCTCCAAAAAAGGAGGAAAAATGGTTGACTCATATATGTTGGACCTGTCAGGATCTGCACCCAATGCCCCCTCCCTCCCCTGTCAGGTCTGCACCCATCCCCCTGCTGTCCCTCCATTGCCAGCACTGCACCCAGCCCCCTTCCTTCCTTCCCCTGCCAGGCTCTGCACCCAGCCTACTCTCTGCCAGGCACTGCACACAGCCCCTTTCCCTCTCTGCCCTGCCAGGCTCCCCACTCTATCTCCTCCTCCCTCCCAGGCTCTGCATTCTGTCCCCACTCCCTGCCTTGTCCACTGTACCTCCTCTCTACCAATGTACCTGGAATCCCTGGCGGTCCAGAAATGTAGCGGGCAGGAAAAAGCTTTCCACGCTCCTTCCTCACTGCTAAACTGGTCACTGCTGCGAGTTCTGACTTCAGCTGTACTGAGCAGGAGCACGTTTGGCACTGCTGCTCAGCACTGAGCAGCTGCCGCAAATTCTCGCTGCAGCCATTCAGGAAGATGCTCAGTGCCGAGCAGCAGTGCCAAAAAGCACTCATGCTCAGTTCAGCTGAAGCCAGAACTCGTGGCAGTGACTGGTTTCGCAGTGTGGCAGGAGCATGAAAAGCTCGCTACTGCCCACTACACCATGGATTCTAGGTACACGGGTCATAGAGAAGGCACAGCATGCAGGATATCTGCAGAGAGGAGGTACAATGGACAGAATAGAGAAGGGGGATAGGGTGCAACCTGGCGGCCCAGCGGAGGCCTGTGAAAAATGAATGATGAGGTGCTCCTCTTTAAAAAGCAGCCAAAAGGTACCAAGATTAAAATTAGTTTTTTTAATAATTTTACAATTGGACATTCTGTTTTGTTCAGGATTCAAACAACTGGATATTCCCCAACTAGTTCAAAAGCAGACATGCTCCTTAATATTACATAGGCACTCAACATCGACAAAATAGAAATTCACTGGGGTAGGGGGTGTTCAGTGAGAGAGAGATACCAGATCACAAGCAAAGAAGGAGGACATGAAAGAGAGTTATAGGACTGAGGGATGGGGATTGAGAGAAAGATGCCAGACCATGAGTAATGATAGAGGGCAGTGAAGGAGATTTATTGAATTGGAAGGGAGAGTGAGAGAAAGGGATGCAGGATTGCATATAGGAAAGGAGGGAAGTAAAGGGAGAGATGCCAGAACTGGTGGGGGGAGGGGAAAAAGTGAGAGGAATAGATGGTTTGGACATAGGAGTAGAAGGGAAGAAATATTGGACAATAGGGGAGAAGGGTGCAGGAGTAAAAGGAAGGGAGAGATGCTGGATATGTTACTATGAAAACTGTCCTCACACTATTGGCCCACAGCTGATACTGGGGCTGACATGTAAGCTGGAGAATGGGACTGTTCTCAGCACATAGAGCTTTTGGATCCTTCTGTCTTCCAATTCTTCCCTTTCTTTTGACTCTGATCTAGTGCTAATGTCTTAGAGCTTGGGAAAAAATTGATCTGATTAGGTGCAGAAGACTAATTACTACATACAAATTAATGCAAAATATGGCAATTAATTTTTTGTGATTATTATGAACAAATTCCTTAAACAGGGTGACTTATTTATTTTATATTTTGAACACCAATATTAAGAGTAACATTAAAGATTCAGACAAACTTCTTAGGCTCTCATCTGCCTCATTAATACAAAACTATACAAGAATAGAAGAATGGGCACATGAAAAATAGGTAGCCAGATACATTGGGTAATAAGGTGTTGTGGCTAAAGCTACACCCTCAGCTCCTGGGCAAATCACTTAATCCCTCCATTGCTCCTGATACATTAGATAGATTGTGAACCTGCCAGGACAGACACAGAAAAATGCTTGATTACCTGAATAAATTCATGTAAACTGTTCTAAGCTCCCCTTGGAGAGCGGTAGAGAAAATTGAATAAATAAATAAAAGAATCTGTAAGTGCTCAAGGATGTGTTATGAATAATAAGGTTAATGCTATAACGTCTTAAGTATGTATTCACATTCTAGATCAGTGTTTCTCAACATGCGGTACCCCCTAGGGGTACACAAGTGGCTTGTGGGAGGTATTCGGCACTGCACGGGCCTCCCACCTCCCTTCCACCTCAATCGCCGCTGCCACTGGGGATCCCATGCCCTCAAGCTGCATCGCTGAAGCCAAATCGTAAGGCTTCTTTCCGATGTCAGAGTTGATGCTGTAGGGAAACCTTCCGGGTCAGCCGAGGATCCCAGTTACCTCAATAGTCCGCACAGCCCAGGAGTGAGCACGGGAGAGAGGGGATATCGACGTGGGAAAAAGGGAGAATGGAAAGGGGGGGGAGAGAAATGCATTTGGATATGATAGGGGCATGAATTTGGGACAAAGACTGGAAGGAAGGGAGGAGGGCACGAACTCGGGACACAGAAGGAAGGGAGAGGGCACGAACTCGGGACACAGAAGGAAGGGAAGAAGGGGTCAGTAACTTGGGAGACAGCAAGGAGGGAGGGAATAGAAAGGAGAACTGTTTGGCATGTGTGTATGAGTGAGAGTGAAAGGAAGAAAGAGCAAAATTGGGCAGAGAGAGAGAGGAGTGAGGTAGAGATGCATGGGGAAGAGAAGGATAAGAGGGAGGAATGTTGGACATGTTGATAGAGAGGGATCAGTGGGACAGATTGAAGGGGATGCAAGGAGGAAGAATGTTGGACATAGTGATGGAGGGAGAAATGTGGCATGGTAATGTAGAGGGGTGATAGGAGGAGAAATGTTGGGTATGGGGTTGGTGGGTAGTGGTGAAAAATGCTGCACATGATCCGGTGGATGAGAGAGGGAGAAATGTTGGATATGTCAGTAGTGGAAGTGGAAGAGATGCACCCTGGATCTCTCTCTCTTTCCACACTCCCTTTGCAGCAAGGGAGGCAATGAGAGAAAGACAGTGAGAAAGAGAGGGAGACATGTTGTCAATGGGGGTGGAAGAGAGAGGAAGAAAAGTTGGACTCATGAAGGGACAAAGAGATGTTGGTTGGGGAAAAGAATGAGGTCCGGAGGAGAGGAAGCGTGCAGGAGGCAGAAAGAAAGAAAGAAATATTGGATGCACAGTCAAAAGGAAGTGCAACCAAAGACTCATGAAATCACCAGACAACGAAGGTAGGAAAAATAATTTTATTTTCAATTTAGTGATCAAAATGTGTCAGTTTGGAGAATTCATATCTGCTGTCTATATTTTGCACTATATTTGTCTATTTTTCTATAGTTCTTACTGAGGTGACATTGCATATTTTAAAGTCATCTGCCTTGACCTCTTTGAAAAAAAAAAAAGAATGAAAATGATAATTAAAATTTTCTCTGCATATGTGTTAATTTTGTGGTTACCACTGTGTATTGTTAATATGATTATATTGTGTGTATATGAAAAATGAATGGAAGAAATTGCATTACAATTAGTACTATTATGGGGTGGGGTCAGGGGCGAAGCTTGGGTGGTTCTGGGGTGGAGCTTGATATTTGTTAGACTTAGGGGTAACTTGGCTTGAAGAAATTGAGAAACTCTGCTCTAGAGCATCATGTGTAAATTATGAAATCTCGTCTAGACAAAAACCCTACAGAGATTCTGCTCTTAAAATAAAAATAAAATATATCATTCTTTATTTTTGCTCTATGGTCAGTCAACTCATCGTGAAAGTTCAGTAAGCCATCACTAGGCAATGTTACAGCTACCTTGTCACTGGTTAATGCCTTCTGCATTCATTATGTACTAAACTATTTATTAAAAAACTTTATATACTATCTTCTTAGGCAGACTCAATTCAAGATAGCTTATAGAATGTGCGGGTAGGGAGAGAGATCAATGTGGCCTACTATTATGCGGGGTTATTTTACCACAAATTTTTCCTTTCAATGGGACCTAGTTACTATTAACCTGGGCTAATGGTAATACAATCCATCTTAAAGGCAGCCCTCTTTAATAATAAGTAGAATGTCAGAGTCATATCATAGTGATGGCTTATAGTCTTAGGTTAAGTATAAATCTGTATATATTAAACAGTTATAAGGTACAAATTTAAAACCATTAATAGAAGATATAGGCTGGCTTTTACAAAGGTTTGTTGCCAAGTAGCCCACACTAAACGCTGAGCAGCCCACAGGAATAGAATGGAGCGGCTCAGCATTTAGTGTGCACTGCTTATAAAATCCTTGAATATAGTTATGTCAAAGGGAACACTAATAAATAACAAAGTAATTTAATTTGAACAATGTCTCATGGTGTTCATTGTTCTTGCCAAAAATGAAAGAAATATGACAAAAATAAAACCTCTTATTTTTAAATACAGATCTTTATCTCTGTCTTATAAATTACATTGGTACACCTATAATTACAGTAATTCACCTTACAATAATTACATAGCCAGATATACAATTAGTATTAGCCCATTGGGTATTAATGGTAAATTATGAACACATTTTGCATGGACCTTTCAAACCCATCTCATCAGTGTATCCCTTTTGTTTTGATAGTTAACCCCTTACTTGTCAGTACAGAGATTATATTATGTCAACTATGCTCTATAAAGCAGTCATACAGCATAAAGTGTACTGGTCTTCTAGTAAATTTAAAGGTGCTTTACAACTAGAATTGTCAGTTTGCAAATAAAGAACAAAAGAATAAATCTGGAATAAAACATTATACTCTTTACTCAAGCATACTCTTAAATAAAAGGAGTTTGAAATAAACGCACCTCAATTAAACTTAAGTGGACTCCAATCAGGTAAGGCATAGGTGCACTAAAATGCAAAGACAGAGAAATCAAGTCAGGACAGACTAATTAACATTGTTTCCACAGTGATTACCAAATTGCATGCAAAAGAAAAGGTACGACGAGTAACATCCATTTTTCTTCTCACTGTCATTTCTTTCAGAATTCAAAAGCAGGACAGTTAGGACTGAGAATGTTATTACTCTGGTGCATCATTTCCTCAAATAATTGCTGTGTTATACAGAATGTGTAAGCTAATTGAGAAATAATTGTTTCATTTTCACAAAAACAGGCTTGTCCATGTCCCATAACAGCTTGGACAAAATCTTGTAAAAAGTAATTTTGCAGCAGTTACTGGAATTTTTTTAATTTGATTATAGGGCTAACAAGTCACGGAAAAGGTCTTGCTGTAACAGATGCTACATCATCCATATACAGCCTTGCCCTTCAGATTTCAAATCAAGTCAATTTCCTAGGATGCAATACAGCACATACAAAAAGATTGCTCCTCCTCCCCCTTTTATATAATAATTAATCTGTTCAGACATAATTATATACTGTAAAAGCCCCAATTTCATTTCAATAAATGGACTATTGAAACCAGACCACACAAGATGTAAAAAATGGAATAAGACTGTTTGCCATATAAAGCACTACATGGGAAAGCCATAATTCATCAATCTTTATTTTTAAATTCAAATTTAATGCATTTTGTTGTCATTTAGAATCACACGTTGAAAACAATTAATGTTAAGTATTATAAACTCTGTCTAGTGGACTTAAATATTTAGGGGCACTTTTATTAAGGTGCACTAATAGACATAGCATGTGCGAATGAAATGTGCGTTAAATGCCATGCAGTTCATCAGTATACAATGGGCTGCGGGGCATTTGGTGCATACTAATCATTAGCATATCTTAATCAAAGGACCCCTTAAACATTTAAGCTATTCTCTACTAGTTTTCCAATACCTCCAAAATATTTTTTAATATGTTTATTTCATGCTCCTAAAACAGGTAACAAACCAACAAGCTCAAATACAAATATAGGGTTCATGTTTGAGGGTATGGGGGGTGGGGGTTCAGCCCAGTGGAACAACAATTGGGCTTCCTCTTGGGGGTTTGTGCTAAGATCCCAGAGACAAGTAGGAGGGAACACCTATGAGTCAGTGCAAGAATCTTAGTGAATGTGATACTAAGATGGCGGCAGCCAAGTGGTGCTGCATCAAAAGAGGAGTAAAATGGTCCTGTTTCCTTGCATGACAGAGTTCTAATTGCCATATTTTGTACAGTTTAAAAACGTTTGTTAGGATAAAGTGGAAGTCCAGCATAGACAGTGTTGCAATAGTTAAGGCAGGAAGTTATTAAAGTGTAGAACAGGGGTATCAAAGTCCTTCCTTGAGGGCCACATTCCAGTCGGGTTTTCAGGATTTCCCCAAAGAATATGCATGAGATCTATTAGCATACAATGAAAGCAGTGCATGCAAATAGATCTCATGCATATCCATTGGGGAAATCCTGAAAACCCGACTGGATTGCGACACTCGAGGAGGGACTTTGATACCCCTGGTGTAGAATAAGATTTTTGTGAAGACTCCACTGGAAGAATAATACAAAAGTGGTTATGAATGTTTGGTGGAAAAGAGTTTGCTTATGTCATAATTATGAAAAATAAGCTGATGAAAATAAAGGCCTGCTATTTCAACATTCTAACATTTTAGAACTGCTAGCTCAATTCTGTGGTTAGTCATATCATTCATTGAGTGGGAAATATAGTGTGGCATGAGGGGAGCAAGAACAGAACTGTTTTATAGTTGAAGATGCTGTGTGTATTATTGTGTTGAATTTTAGAAATATCAATTAAGAAATTTGAACAGAAAAAGAAATGTCCATTCTCATTAGCTTGATACTGTGGAGTAGATGGAACCCATTTTGCCTGGAGTGAGGAACATTAGTCTTATCCAAGAAACAAGAGATGTAGGGAGATGGGTGGATATGGGAATATGTCAGGGGGGGAAGAGTTTAGGGGATCGGTGGGTGTGAGGGAGGGAGAGACTTTTTTCTTTTTGCCAATTCAGCTGATCCTGGCAGGGGAATCCACCATCAGCTGAGCTAGCAGGACTGCACCGAAACCAGCTGAGCTAATGGGGATTCCACTGCCACGATCAGACAAGGTAATTAGGTATGTCTGCAAAACTTGCTTTTGTGTGTTTTTCATGTGGCCGTTTTTTTATTTTTGAAAATGGCCAAAAAACCAAAACTTTTACATAGGTCATTTTCAAAAATAAAAGATAAGACATCTGGTTGTTTTGAAAATGGACATTTTCTCTACTGGATTTCTGGACGTTTTTTTCAAAATGTCCAAATAAGACTTAAACATCCTATCGAAAATGCCCCTCCACATGTTTAAGAAAACACTTTCACAAATAAGGTTGTTTTCTGCAGTTTTTTTTAAATTTTGTATATTGTTCATCATCCTTAACTGTCTAACTAAGTTGTTCCACATTTTCACCCCTGCTAACAAAATCGCCTTCATCCTAGTCTCAGCATATTTCACTAGCTGCATTCCATCTAGTGACAAGCGCATCGCCATCTCAGATCTTAACGGGAGATTGGGTGATACAATGTCACAGCTTGTGATAATTTTTCAGACACTGTGTAATGAAATACCTTGGTATTTAATACTAAAACTTTAAACAAAATTCTACATTTAACAGGAAGCCAGTGTAATTGTCGTAAAAGGGGAGGGGGTGTCACATGTCCCAACCTACCACTTCCAAAAATCATTTGCTCTATCTTAGTCTTTTCCTTCCAAGAAGCTTCCAGGAAACAAGAGGAGATAGGGTGAATATGTAGTGAAGCAGTTGCTCTGCTTATAATACAGCCTGTCTTCTGTTTCTTCTTCCCTGGCCCAACCAGCCCCTCCACTGACACCATAGTTCTACTTTCTTTTTGTCTACAAAATAAACTGTCTGGGACCATGCCATGCTCAAGACTAACATAGTAACATAGTAGATGACGGCAGATAAAGACCTGAATGGTCCATCCAGTCTGCCCAACATGATTCAATTTAAATTTTTATTTTTTCTTCTTAGCTATTTCTGGGCAAGAATCCAAAGCTTTACCCTGTACTGTGCTTGGGTTCCAACTGCTGAAATCTCTGTTAAGACTTACTCCAGCCCATCTACACCCTCCCAGCTATTGAAGCCCTCCCCTGCCCATCCTCCACCAAAGGGCCATACACAGACACAGACCGTGCAAGTCTGCCCAGTAACTGGCCTAGTTCAATATTTAATATTATTTTCTGATTCTAAATCTTCTGTGTTCATCCCACGCTTCTTTGAACTAAGTCACAGTTTTACTCTCCACCACCTCTCCCGGAAGCTCATTCCAGGCATCCACTACCCTCTCCGTAAAGTAGAATTTCCTAACATTGCCCCTGAATCTACCACCCCTCAACCTCAAATTATGTCCTCTGGTTTTACCATTTTCCTTTCTCTGGAAAAGATTTTGTTCTACATTAATACCCTTCAAGTATTTGAATGTCTGAATCATATCTCCCCTGTCTCTCCTTTCCTCTAGGGTATACATATTCAGGGCTTCCAGTCTCTCCTCATACGTCTTCTGGCGCAAGCCTCCTATCATTTTCGTCGCCCTCCTCTGGACCGCCTCAAGTCTTCTTACGTCAGTTATGACGGAGTGCAAGTAGGGAAGAAGAGGATCAGTAAGATCTTTAATGGTAAAGAAATGATTTTGGCCAACATAGGTTTCATTAAAGCCAGCTCTCTCCTGTAGCAACAATCCATGTCAAAGCAAAGACCGAGAAAATTTTCCAGCAGAATTTGCTGGCATGTTGCATAGGCATCAACAAGGACAAATTAGAAGGTAATGCCAACAGTTGTACTGAATTATTAGAACTAGATAGAAATGAACAAGGCAACTAGCCATTAATCATCCTAACCTTCTGAAATGCAAGTACAAAACCTTGAGAAGAAAGAATGGCTGAACACGAACCGAAGAAAGCTGGAGTCGCCCACATTCACAGGACATGGAGACGGGCATAAAGAAGCATACAAATGGGATGAAAAGAATATTTTTTTTAAAAAAATCATCTTGTAGAAACAATGCTCTCCAATATATGCAAATTTATCTCATGCATATTCATTGTGGTAATCCTGAAACTGGCTAGGTGTGCCTCCAGGAGAGGTTGAGAAGCACAATAGGTAAACATCAAAAATCTAGCACCGATGATTAAATTTTTGTTTAGAAAAAGCATCTATTCAGAGCTTTCATTATTTTGAATTCACTACCAGAATGTACATTGTTGCCAAGTACAAAGATAAATACTACATATTGCATTTCTCACAAACTAACAGGACAGCACATGGCAGTTGAGAAAAGACATGTCTTTTCCTTGTCCTCTCAGCTTACTGTATGAACTGGTTCTGTGACCTACCTAACCATGTACTATCTATTTTTGTTTGCTCAGTTGGTTTATATAATATTCACATAGTTAATCCTTTGGAGCCAGCAATCCAGTACTCCCAATCTTATGAGCAGTACTGTGCAATGGTCCTTAAAGAACAGCCCATGTCAGAAGGGTTTACACTGTCAACATATGTACAGTATATATTGCTGCTCTGACAGTATTACTTTATAATGAAAAAATAAAATTAAGGATTTAAGTATTTCTGCCAGAAAACAATGGTAAAATGACATTTCCTCTACTTCCAGCTGCAGCCTAAATTCTGCATATTTATTCAGATAGTTCTTGGCTCCAATTCTCACATCACTCCTCAATAGTACTGACAGATTCAGGGAAAAATGTTTTGATTTGATTTGTCCTCTTGAATAGATTTTTCAATTCGATTCACTTTTCCTGCCCAATCGTGCAATTTTTTTTAACGGCCTGGTGGGTTAATTTATGTAGCCTCTTCTCCCACCCCACCCCCCTTTGTCCTCTCCAACTCCATGCCGGTGCTGTGGTATAAACCAAACAAAAAAGATTTTTCCTTTCTCTGTTAGGTCCTAGATCACACTCGCTAACACCAGCTTGCTAATATTTAAATATGACATATTGTAATCACAAAACAGAAAATAAAATTATTTTGTTGTCTGTTCATCTTATTATTCAAGTCATGTTGGTCTCAAGCTCTGGTTTCTGTTTGTCTTTTCTTAACTTGTTCACCAGGGTCTCCTGCACATTTGACGTTTTCTTCTTTCCTCGTGCTCACCATTCATCTTTCATTTCTGTACCTTCCCTTCCACTAAGGGCTCCTTTTACTAAGCTGCGATAGCATTTTTAGTGCGCGTAGAATTGCCGCACGCGCTAAACCCGCGCTATGTGGCTAGAACTTAACGCCAGCTCAATGCTGGCACTAAGATCTAGCGCACGCGGCAATTCAGCATGCGCTAAAACCGCTATCGCAGCGTAGTAAGAGGAGCCCTAAGTAAAGGGATACAGCCATATACACTAGGTATCACAAAAACAAAAAAATGTACTGTTGAAATTGTTTAGCAGGAACTCACACTCATCCACTAAAACAATCAAAAAGCCAGAAAATCATAAACAATACGAAAAATGGAGAAAAACTGTCCTCATACACGGACAGTCGGGACTGCACTGTACCCTAAGCCATCTGTATCATCACAGGTCTGACAAAACTCCATACATAAATTTTCTGTCAATCTTTCATCTCTTCAATAAACTTTTCTTTCAATGACTTTTTTCTAAACTAACTGGAATGTTATCAGATATTCACTGCATAAAACTTATGATAATGGCTACAACTGGAACAAAAATGCCTCTAAATATTCACAACTTCAACTATATTACACTTCCAGTTTTCTTTATATTAAAGTTTTTCTTACCAAACCTTGGTAAGCTCAAGGATGGTAAAGATCCTCAGAGGGTCAAACTACCCAAGTGGTTCACGTGAAACAAATCACTGAACCCGATCTTCATAGGATCAATGGTACATTATTTTTGGTTAATTTATATTTTTTAACATTTCTATTTAACACTTCTTTTTAATAATTCTTTTTAGCTGAACAATTTTAAGGGAGCGCCTCCACCAACATGTCCATGTTTCAAATACTTTCGTCAAGGTTGAGGCTCCCGAATTGAATTATCATGCTTTAAAGAAACTGCTCCTTAAACCGCTCCTTCTATGGTGATCTATTGGTGTGAATATTTAGAGGCATTTTTGTTCCAGTTGTAGCCATTATCATAAGTTTTATGCAGTGAATATCTGATAATATTTCAGTTTGTATAGAAAAAAGTCTTTGAAAGAAAAGTTTATTGAAGAGATGAAAGATTGACAGAAAATTTATGTATGGAGTTTTTTCAGACCTGTGATGATACAGATGGCTTAGGGTACAGTGCAGTCCCGACTGTCCGTGTATGAGGTCAGTTTTTCTCCATTTTTCGTATTGTTTATGATTTTCTGTCTTTTTGATTGTTTTACTGGACGAGTGTGAGTTCCTGCTAAATAATTTTAACAGTACATTTTTTGTTTTTGTGATACCTTCCCTTCTACAGCAATATCCAACATTTCTGTTTTTTCCCCACTGTCTACCATCTCTCACTCTCTCTCTCTCCCTGCCTCATTCCCTGGGTCAAACCTCTCTATTCTCCATGCAGCATCTCTTCCTTCCTCCTCATGCAACATCTCTCCCTGCCCTCCACCCTATGACCAACATATCTCTCTTTCTCTTATCCATGTATGTCTCTCTCTCCTCTACAATATGCAAGATTTTTCCATCTCATCCCTTTCTACCTGTTTATTCCTGGCAGAATTCTGTGCAAAAAATTTCAAAATTCTGCACACAAAATTAGCAAATTCTGCCAGTTTATTTGTCAAAATTTAAACATTTTGCTAATTATTATCCATATTCCATTTAAACAGTTAAATTATGCTGTTTAAGTTTCCTGCCCGATTTCGGGATAGATTTTGCTGGCGACATGCCAAAAAGACGAGGCAAAGCGGCTGCCTTAGCCTAGCAGCCAGGATCAGCCTCAACAAGGCAGGAGGAAATACCCATTTCCTGACATCATCGCCTCACGGCGTACCAGTTGAGCCGAATCAGAGATTTCGGCTCTCGGGAGCGAAGTTTCACTTAACACCGCGGGACCTCCATCCCCTCTGCAGCCGCGAGACTGGGGAATAGCGGCGGCTTCACAGGGACTGATGGCGTTACCAAAGGAGCTGGAGGGCTTGCCTAATCCTCAAGTTTCTTCGGCAGGAACAACTTTTTCAGAGGAGGTGGCTGAGATTTCAGCGAGTGAAGGGCATATTCTCCTTAGTCCTTCCCTTGGTAAAACCTGCTGAAATCACTTTAGAGTCTATTTGGACAGTGTTAGACTCTTTGTATAAACTATGTACAGGAACCTTACCACTGGTAACTATTCAAGAACAGAGATTGGTTAAACTCCAGGAGGAATTGAAGGACCAGGAAGGAAAAATAAATAGCTTGGATCAGAGAACTCAAAGTTTACAAGCCTCTCAGTCTGTTATAATGCAGGACATATTATTGTTTGCCAGGAAAATGGAAAACTTTGAAAATTATATGAAAATGTTGAATCTTAGAATTCTTAATTTTCCTAAAGTGCTAACAATATCTCCTAAAGATATCTACTATAATAAAACCCTAAACGCACATGCGCACTCCTACCTGCGTGTTCCGTGATACGTATGTCTGTGGTGGCATGTGCGCTTAGGGTTTTATTATAGTAGTATTACCTTGGGAGAAAAAAACGGCACCACACTCTCAGAACCCCAAGGATGTTTTGAGCGAAGATATTTTTAAGTTCTAAGTCGCGGTGGCGGCTCCTCTCACGAGCTCCACCTGAGTCGTAGAAGTCTTCTGACGCAGGTGGGGATTGTGAAATAAGCCGCCGCGCCAGCTTTAAACTTAAAAATACCTCCGGCACAGAACTAAACGGTCGGCAAAAGAACGTCGGACATTGCACGCGATCCCGGCCGCTCCTCACACATACTAGCAGGTAAAACAGCTTCCCACGCACCCGAGCAACCTCTAAGCGCAGGCCACCCTGCTCTTCAGCTCCTCCAGGCATTGGCAGACCTATCCACAGCCAGGAAGTACTGTAAGGCCCTCTGCTGCTCTTCTGTCTGCCCTCCTCTTCTAAACAGCCAGATGCTGGACAGGAGAATCAGGTAACGGGTGCTGCAGTATAGGGGGAGCAGGGAAGAGGTGCTGCTGGGCAGGGGGGGAGGAAATAGGAAGGGAGGCCTAATGCTGGACAGGGGAAGCAGGGAAGAGGTGCTGCTGGACAGGGGGAGGTAACAGGAAGGGAGGCCTACTGCTGGACAGGGGAGCAGTGAAAGGGTGCTGCTGGACAGGGGGGAGGTAAAAGAAAGGGAGAAGGGCTACTGATGGACAGGGGGAGGAAAGAGAGGCAGAAAGAAAGACAGACAGAAAGCAGCCAAGGAGAGAAAAAATAAAAGAAAGACAAAGACATACATCTATTCTAGCACCCGTTAATGTAACGGGCTTAAAGACTAGTATTCTATAAGTTCCTAAAAGAAATATTTAAATATCCTGAGACCGGACTACCTCCTTTACATAGGATATATTACTTGCCAGTATCAAAACAGAAAGCTTCAGCTCCAGTTGTTTCTTCTGAATTTCCTAGTCCCCTGAACTTAACAGAAGTCCTTGAAACTTCAGTAGAAGAAGTAATATGTCGTTTTACTCTTGTGGTGACGTTTGTCTTTCAACAAGACAAAGAGGTACTTCTTAGACTGTTTTTCAGGTTGAAAGAGGTGACCTTTCTGGACAGTAAGATCAGCAAGTTTCCAGACATCTCAAAAGCAACTCAAGCCAGATGGAAAAGGTTTCTTGAATTGAAACAGTTTATAATACAATTGGGGGCCAAGTACCAATTGAGATATCCTTGTAAATGTAAGATCATTTTGGATCAGAATTCATATATTTTTTTTGAGCCCTCTCAATTACAATTTTTCCTTGAGGGAAAGGGAATAACAATTTCCAATACCTCTGAAGGGAATTTAGGACATCCCTAAAAGTAAAAAGCAAGAAGATGTAACACTACAATTACTATGGTTTTGCTTTTATTTTTTTCATCATGTTGGTTTCAGGTTTTTTTTCTGCTTTCCTGTCATCTACTAATTCTCCTTCAAGTGGCTGCTATCCATTTGTTTTTTCTACTCTCTCCTGTCTATTCCCTCACTACACCTGCCACACACATATTGATCATTCTTTTTTAGCTCTTTTCTGCTTCTTTCTTACCCTTTTCTTCTTTTCCACTTTTCAGCTTCCTATCAAATTTCCATCTTCTCTCCCATTCCCCATCTCATTCCTTCCTCAGCCCTCCATTCCCTTTCATCTTCAATGTACCTCCATTACCATATTTCTACCCTTTGTTATATCTATCCTCTTATCTGTTTCCTTGACACCCTCTCCTCTCCCTCAGGGTTCTACCATTCTCAGCATCTTTCTTCATGTACTCTTATGGACTAGCATCTCCTCCCCACTCTCATAGCCTGACATCTCCCTATCTCTGCCCTGCTGCACTCTCCCACTCTCTACCCTCGCTTCCATTTCCAGGCATCTCTCCATCACTCCATTCTGCTCCTGGATCCAACATTTCCCTTCTTCTCCCCTTCTACATCCTGTTTCTCTCTCTCTCCCTCTCATCTACCCCAATGTCCAACACCTCTCTCTCTCCCTTCCTTCCTTGTGTCCTATGTCAAATCTCTCTATCCCCCTCCATGTGCCAGATCTCCCTTCCTCCCCTCCATTATGTGCAATTTCCCCTCACCATACATGTCTTCCTCTCATCCCCCTGTGCCACCAGCTTTCCTTCCTCTCACCCTCCCCTCTCCTTGTGCCACCAGCTTTTCTTCCTTAAGTTCCTTTCACCGCTTCCCTCCCTCTTAGCCACTAACTTTCCTTCCTGAAGTTCCATTCACCCCTTCCCTCCCCCTGTGCCACCAACTTTCCTTCCTCTTAGCTCTTCCCTCCCCGTGTCACCAGCTTTCCTTCCTGAAGTTCCTTTCACCCCTTAACTCCCCTGTGCCACCAATTTTCCTTCCTCTCCTCCCTTGTACTCCAAGGCTTGCTTCTTCGGGTCATGTGACTCTCACATGCTGCCTGCAGCTAACCCAGAAGTCTCCCCTCTGCTGTGGAGAGACTTCCAGGTCAGGAGCAGGCATGTGGGAATTGCTGCCGATACCACAATATGGTGAGATTTGATGGTGACATGGCCAGTGTGGTGAAACTCTGCGAGGGAAAAGGGAATTCCATTCCTCCTTCCCATCCCCCTGAGCAGTAATTTTCCATCTCTCTCTCCCATCCCCTGTGCAGCACTTCCCGATCACCCCCCCCCCCCCGTGATGAACAAGCTGTTTGCGGGCTGCCCGCCAGGGCTTCCCTCTGCCACATCATCAGTAATGCAGCAGAGGGAAGGCCCTGGCAGGCAGGCCAGGAACAGCCTGCTCACTACTGCTGCTGCTGCTTTAACAGACCTGGAGGAGACTTGGGGCTCACTCAATCAGTGAATCCAATTTTTTAAGGAAACGAATCGATTCACTGAAGTAAACTGGTGAATCTGGCAGCACTACTCTTCAATAGGTCCAGTTTTAGAATAAACAAAATATTGACTTGATTTGTAGACAAACCATCTCATTCTGCTCATATAAAAGGTGCCAACTGTGTGCAAGAGTTATAGAATACTAGCATTTAAGCATGAGACTGTTACACATGTAAGTGCTAGCTATGTGCTCGGTGGTATTCTGTAACTTACGAGCACAATTGCCTTAGTATGTAAATACAAGGGCACAATCAGAGAGAGCCCAACAGTTACGCACACCCACTTATGCTTGCTATTGACATAGTTGAAATACCGATTTACCCTAGTATTGTTTAAGAAAATCTGGGCACACTAAGCATGAATTCTATCACGGCATATGGGTGCCCAGATTCTCTTACAGAATACTAGGGATATGAATATTCACTATGGATATCTTTATAAATAGAACTGTTGGGAAGCTCTATGAGAGGAGTCCTCAAATTCAGTCCTCAAGGTCCACAGCCTAGCCTGGTTTTAAGGATTTCCACAATGACTATGTTTGAGATCCATTTTCATTCACTGCTTCCATTGTATGCAAATAGATCTCAGAAAATCAGGCTGGGTTGTGGGCCTCGAGGACTGGATTTGAGGACCGCTACCCTATAGAGAAGGCTCTTTGTGCTAGAAGATCACTCAGAGACCTACAGAGGCCATTTAGAAGGGTTGCTTATGCATACTGCTTGTATAAATAACAGGTATACAAATTTAAATAGTTCTAGACATCATAGTACAAATTTGGGAAACACCATTGTTTACACATGTATATACAAGGCATGCACAGTTTTGGAGGCCTGCAAGTATGCATGTATTTCTTATTTTACAAAAGCAAAATATGCATAGATTTAAAACTTTACCCACTAGCATTTGCATCTGCTGAGTCAGAAGTTAAGTGCCAGCTAATTATTTGTTTGGTCTTAGCTTTGGAAAAGTGTTTCAAGGTGCACCTGTGGTTACCAAGCTAATCTTAGCTTCTTTATTGCCTTCCCCTCGATATCCAGTTTTCTAAAATCCATCACTGGCAACAGTTACATGCCTAGGTGGCAAAACTGTCCACTTACCTGTATGTGACCCTGTTTATAATTTCAAAACTCTGAGTGATACTGTTTTGTGTTTGTTTGTAAAATGGCTGTTCCAGCTGTGTGTGATGCCCGGCAGCTACACAAGTAATTCTTGTGGCCTTCTACTTATTTTGCAGATACTCTGCAATAGGTAAGTATTTTTGTAAAATACTCTGCAAATTGTGACTGTCCATAACTGGACATCCCTTTTTCTTCCTACACAGCCTATGAAATTTCAGGCAAACAACATACAATTACTCTCCAATTAACTCCTACTTCTATTCAGTCAATAGCTAAGACATGGAAAATGAAAAAAGCACATGTCAATGTTTGGCCAGCCACAGCTTGCATACAAATAAAACAGACCTATCTGTTTAACTTTGTGTATTTTCAGAGCTGACAATGCAGATAGGACCACTGAAAATGAAGACAGCCTTTAATTTAGCTAGCTCCTTACGAACACAACCCTTTAAAAATTGATCAGGGTCTACCACTCCTCCATCCCTATTCACGTTTGTCTTCTGCGGTCCTGCTCCCAACTCTTCAGCCGTGAACACAGAACATAAATATTTGTTAAGCAATTCAGCCTTTTTCTTTATCTCTTCACCTTTGAGTCTCACAATGCTACTTTTGTACTTCTTCCTATCACCTATATTACCTGATAGTCTTTTCAATAAAATAAACAATTACAAAATAAAAAAAAGAACAGAACCAGTACATACAATATAGGACAGGTCTAAAAATCCATTTTTTCCCTCTGTTTTCCCTGCATAGAAGGTGCTTCTAAGTGAGGTGTGGTGGTTTTATTTGACCTTGCAAAAAACTATCAATAAGGTGATCTTCTCATCAAAAAATTCACTATTTAAAGTATTCTCAAACACCTGACAAAATTTTTTTACAAAGACACTGTGTTGTCATGAGCTACTGGCCATCACAAATCTTTATCAAAATGAGCCGCAGAAAGACAGGCAGGAATCTTAGTCCACACCAGACCATTCAAGCCAACCGGCTAGAGTCCAATAATCATAGGTTCTTCTTGTGACCGGGTAGAGTTACAGTAAAAAACTCAGAAATCTGAGAAAAAACTGAACTGCACCTGGGCACAGAGACAATATAGCACAGAGCTACAAAACAAAACAGTGCCTAACGTATGATGACATAAAGGCAAAAATACAAAAACAAAGACAAAAATACAAAAAAGTCAAGTACTTAGCTGGGAACAGTAGAGGCTTCCATTGGAGAGGCTTATCCACATGTCCTGCAATATCACTGTATTACCAATTCAAGACCTCAGTCCACTGCTGCACTTGATATAATACAATGGGTTCTCTTTCACACATTTTAGTGTAGCTCAAAAAGCTTCTACAGCTATTGAAGTCTCCAGGTACTGCTGCAGCACAAACGGGCCAGGACCCACAATCACTCCGGTCTCGTCCCAAACTCTCCACTTCACTTCTCCACTTTCACAGGTTGCACTCCGGTCCAATGGTAGAAAATATAGTAAACCCTTTCTCTACAAGAGCCTTGTTTCGCGCACCCGCACTGCTTCAGGAAAAAGGGCTCAATTCAAGCAACAGAAAAGATAATTTCTTCTGATACCACGGCAACAGATCACAAGTGGCAGGCAGATTTAAACCCACCAGCTGCATTTACATTACATTAGTGACTTCTATTCTGCCAGTACCTTGCATGTCTAGGCGGATTGCAAAAGAAGATAACTGGACATTTCCAGGAAAATTACAATTTAGGGTGCTGTTTACATGATTGAGTCTTTGAAGGGAAAATTACTAGAGTGGTAGAGACTTTGAAGGGAAATTTACAAGAGAGGGGATGGACAAGGGGATGTATTTTGATATCTAGATACATTTTTTGAATAGCAGGGTTTTGATTTCTTTTCGAAATGATTTGAAGTCGGTCGTTGTTGTCAGCATGTTGGAGATGGGGTGGTCAAGTTTCGCTGCTTGTGTCGCTAGTAGGTTGTCATACATCTTCTTGCGCTGAGTACCTTTGAATGGGGGGTAGGTAAATGGGGTCTGAGTTCTCCTTTGTCTAGTTATATTGTTCCAACTTAGGCGATTGTTTAGATATGTGGGGGCAGTGCCATTTATTACTTTGAATATTAATACACAGTACAATTTGCGCTTGTATAGGTAGCCAGTGTGAGTCTAGGTAAGCAGTGGTGATGTGGTCATATTTGCTTAGTGAATAGATCAATCTGAGGACTGTGTTTAGTACAGTCTGTAATTGTTTTATCATGTTTGCGGGGCATGGTAGGTAGAGGATGTTGCAATAGTCCACTAGACCTAGGACTAGGGATTGGACTATGAGCCTATATTGCTCTTTGTCGAAGAATTTTCTTATTTTTCGTAGATTGCATATGATTAAAAAGGCTTTCTGAGTAGTCTTGTTGATTTGGACCTGCATGGTGCAGCATCTATCTATCATCACTCCTAGGAGTTTAAGAGCGGACTGTATAGGGTATTTGATGGCATTTATTTCTAATTCTATAATGGATGGGGTTTTGGCCTTTTTATGCAGTAAAAATTTTGTTTTGTCAGACTTCAGCTTCAATTTGTGGTCTATCATCCATTTTTCCACTGCTTCTAGTGTTTTTTTCAGTTTTTCTATTGAAGTGGGAGCTGGTGAGTCGAAGGGGAGGAGAATGGTGATGTCGTCTGCATAGCTGAATGATGCTACATCTAGGTTATCTAGAGTGGACCCAAGGGAGGATATAAAGAGGTTGAAGAGCATTGGTGACAGTGGTGACCCTTGTGGTACTCCACAGGGGTTAGACCAGGGGTCTGATTTAAGATCGTTTGTTCTTGATTTGAGGAATCCTTGAAACCAGGTGTATACCATGCCTCAGATCCCTATGGCTTCTAGTATCTGTAGTAGTATGGTGTGGTCAAATGCAGCAGAGAGATCAAGTTGAATTATCAACATCCTTCTGCCTTTGCTAAGGTGCTGTCGGGCTGTGTTTAGGAGAGTTACTAGTAGTGTCTCTGTGCTATGGTTGGTTCTGAACCCTGATTGTGATGGATGAAGTAGGTTGTGGTCTTCCAGGTAGTTTGTGAGGTATTGTGCAATTAGTCCTATTAGTTTAACATATATTGGTATTGAAGCGATGGGTCTGTAGTTGGAAGGGATATCTATTGGGCCTTTACGGTCTTTCAAAATTGGGGTGATTATGATCTCACCTAGGTCCTGTGGGAATTGACCTTCCGTGAACGTAGTTTGTACCCATTGCATGAGGCGAGCTCTAAATTTGGGGGAGGAAATTGTTATCAGATAAGTGGGACAGTTTTCAGGTCGCATGATGCTTGGTTGTATTTTTTATAAAGTCGATTCATATCAGGCCATTGTACTGCATTTGACCTGCATACTGCACATGAACTTTTCCATCCCATATCTTCTTTAAGGTTTTTGGTTAAAGTTCTTGAGAAAGTGGTATTACTTCAACTGCAAGATTTTTGGGATAAGAATGCGATATTGGATGATTTTCAGTTTGGTTTCAGACCAAAACACTTGATTGAGCTTCTTGTTATTTCCATGCTTGATACCATGCAGAGCGGGTTAGATCATGATACCTTGCATTTTATGGTGCTCCTTGATGTTTCTGCTGCTTTTGATACCATTATATCTTGCTTATGAGATTACGAGCGCTGGGCATTTCAGGTATGGTGTTGGTATGGTTTGAGTCTTTTGGGGGGAACCGTTCATTTTGTGTTGAGGCTAATGAGATGCAATCAGAATGGGTTACTTTGTCTTGTGGGGTCCCTCAAGGGTCAGCTCTGTTTGCAGTTTTGTTTAATCTTTATATGCTCCCGCTGTGTGAAGTTTTACGCTCTTTGGGAGTGATGTTCCATCATTATGCTGACGATACACAATTTCTTTTTTTTTTTAAATTCTTTATTCATTTTCACTTCAATTAACAAGTATACAATATGATATCTTATACCATACAAAATCATTTGTACATTCTTAACCATAAATCTTAAATACTTTAAATTACCCCCCATCCCATCCTCCCAGCCCTCCCTATATCAATAAAATTCATTCATATATGTATTATATCCCTTCTTATTATAAAATTTCAAGTATCTAAAGGTGTCTAATCATTTGAATATTCAATCAATGGCCCCCATATCTTTCTAAACCTATCATAATTCCCATTTTGTAAAGCAAGAACTCTTTCCATCTTATACATATAACATACTGAACTCCACCAAAAGGTATAATTGAGTCTTGTATAGTCTTTCCAATTCCTAGTGATGTGTTGAATGGCAACTCCTGTCAATATTAATAGTAATTTATTGTTAGACATTGAAATTTGACTTTTAAACCTCATTGAAGTACCAAATAAAATTGTATCATAAGGATGCAGGGACTTTAGATCATTTAATTTATTTCTGTCCTTGTATTAATGCCTTTTGGAAATCAATTTGGCCCCAAATTAATTTGCTATTAGATGATACACAATTTCTTATCCCGGTGAAAAACTCATTTGATGAAGATTTGTCTTTTATACATGACTGTTTTGGTACTATTCAGAATTGAATGTCTCAAAACCATTTAAAATTAAATATCACGAAGACTGAGGTGCTTTATATTGATCATGGTAAGAAATTAGCATCTTATCCAGCTGAAATTTCGCTTGCGGGTGAGGTTGTACCAGTATGTGGGCAGTGTAGGTACCTGGGAATTGTGTTTGATTCCACATTGTCCTTTAAGGCCCAGATCAAGAATGTAATTTCTGGTGTGTTTTTCAAGCTGCGCTTGGTACGGAGGTTGCGTGATTAGCTCTCTGGAGATAATTTTCACATGGTTGTCACGTTGTTGATAACCCCTCTACTTGATTATTGTAACTCCATTTATCTGGGGTTGCCCAAATGTGTTTTGCAGTTGTTGTAGCTAGCACAAAATGCTGCAGCACGTCTTATTGCTCATGCCTCCAAATATGATCATATCTCACCAATACTTCATGAGCTTCATTGGTTGCCAATTGAAATGCGGATTGAGTTTAAAATTCTCTGCTTGATCTTCAAAGTGCTTCAGTTTAACTGTCCATCGAGTATTCGCTCTTTGTTACAGTGGTATCATCCTTCATGTGCGTTACAGTCCTCTGACATAACTTGTTTGGAAGTTCTGTCATTGGCGGTGGTGCTACTTTTGAGCAATCATAAGTCAATGCTTTCAGTCCAGGGCCCAATGATTTGAAATGCCCTTCCTTTATCTCTGCTTCAAACCACTATGCTTTTGCCTTTTAGAAAAAGGTTGAAAACTTTGCTGTATGAATGTTTCTTTGGTTTTAGCTCCAAAAATACTTATTTTTGTTTTATATTGTGCACGTAATGCTGTTTTGTGTTTGTTTTTAGCTTATTTTGTTCCTCACCTAGATTTGTAGATAGGCAGGTTATAAATAATTTTAAATAAATAAATATGCTAGCATTTTCTTCTATGTAGTTAATGGAGTTTTCTTCTAATCCTAATTATTTGAATTTAAACTATTTTTATATTTGCTTTGAAAAGCACTATAGCGTACGGTGTTGGCATGGTTTGAGTCTTTTTGGGGGAACCGTTCATTTTGTGTTGAGGCTAATGAGATGCAATCAGAGTGGGTTACTTTGTCTTGTGGGGTCCCTCAAGGGTCAACTCTGTTGGCAGTTTTACGCTCTTTGGGAGTGATGTTCCATCATTATGCTGACGATATACAATTTCTTATCCCAGTGAAAAACTCATTTGACGAAGCTTTGTCTTTTTTATATGACTGTTTTTGTACTATTCAGAATTGGATGTCTCAAAACCATTTAAAATTAAATGTCGTGAAAACTGAGGTGCTTTATATCGGTCGTGGTAAGAAATTAGCATTTTATCAAGCTGAAATTTCTCTTGTGGGTGAGGTTGTACCGGTATGTGGGCAGTGTAGGTACCTGGGAGTTGTGTTTGATTCCACATTGTCCTTTAAGGCCCAGATCAAGAATGTAATTATCCTATGATACTGTGTTTTTTGGCATGTCAATGAGAGCAAAAAGTCAATTATCATCTAAGAACAACAGGCTTTTATTAGTAATGACAGGAATTGCCATACAACAAATTACGAGCAATTGGAAGAATTGGACGAGGCTTAATTATAGTTTTTGGTGGAATTTGTTGTGTCATGTGTATAAAATGGAAAGAATATTAGCCATTCAGAAAGGAAATTTTAAGAAATTTCAGGAGATTTGGGAGCCATTAGCAAAATACTGTAATGTTTAATTAATATTTTTCCCTATGTTGTGCACATCCGGGAGGGGGGAGGATGGGGGTCTGTTAGATTTATATATTTAGATATATTGGGGTTCATTATAGAAATTTCATGTGATTACATTATGATTGTTCAGGAGGGAGGGGGGTCTAATTCTGTAATGGATATTAATGGAATATTAAGTGTGTTATTGATGTATAAAATGTGGTATTTATTATTACACTTACTGTAAGTTTTGAAAATAATAAAGATTTTGAAAAAAAAAAAGAATGTAATTTCTGGTGTGTTTTTCAAGCTGCGCTTGGTATGAAGGTTGCGTGATTAGCTCTCTGGAGATAATTTTCTTACGGTTGTCACTCCATTTATCTGGGGTTGCCCAAATGTGTTTTGCAGTTGTTGCAGCTCGAGGCTTCAGCTCATTCTCATTTGAAGCTAAGTTCCACATTTACAGTATTTATAGCATATTTATGATATTTATTATTTTAATATGATAAAAGGATTACTTTGGGTTGGAGGTGGTGATCGACCAGTGATTATAAAGATACCCACCGAGTAGACCAGCTTTTGCTGCTCTATAAAGAGTTGGGTTAAGAGTTTCTGAGGTCTCACCACTTATTACATTGGGAAATGTCGAGAAGGTTCAGTTTTACCTCCTTCTTTTGTAATAATAAATAATAGGTTGTGATTTTTGATTATTAACATTTCTACCCTACATTTTTGTAGTTTGTCATTTCCTGGAAATTCAGTGCCAGAGCCTGGGTAAAAAGGCATCATTGAGCCTGATTGATTAGTCCTTGCCTGGTGGTTCTGCCCTGAATCCTTTATCATGTGGAAAGGCTGTATTGTAAAGGTGATGCAGAAACTAATGGCTCGATGTGAAACCTGCAGTCTGGAAATTTACTCTAGGACTCATCCCTCTGGCATTCTAACCCAGTTTATCGTCTGGGATGGTTCCTGATGTCTGGAAATAGGGTGTCTTATGTCCCATCTTATATAAGAATGACAAATAGATTAGAATGATTCAGAGATGCTATATTTTTAACACTTCTTCCCTTAGAGAGGCCCCAAAGAGGTTTACATGTAAAGAATTACAGAATTTAAGTTAAAAAAACAGAAGGATTTGGTGAATGCAGTTAATATAGTTGGTTTTTAAAAAGTTCTATGGGTCTTTACATGGAAAGCTCCAAAAGGAGAGAGAACCATACTTATCTCAGCCAATGTGAATTGGAGAAAATGTTTATACCTATTTCTAATCCTACACTGCATTTGTGACCTTGGGCAAGTCACTTAATCCCCATTGCCTCAGATACATTAGATAGAGTGGGAGCCCAGTAGACAGTTAAGGAAATATGCTTGAGTACCTAAATAATTTGTAATCCGCATAAAATTGTAGGATATGCAGAATATAAATTATTTAAAAATAAATAATTGTTATAGGGCTCTTCAAAGCAAATAAAAAATAGTTTAAATTCAAATAATTAGGAATAGAAGAGAACTCCATAAACTACACAGAATAAAATGCTAGCATACTGCTAGAGAACACTGAAGAGTATGCAGGTAAAAAACAACCACCACACCTCACTTAGAAGCACCTTCTACGCAGGAAAAATGGAGTTTTAGACCTGCTATATACTGTATGTACGAGTTCTGTTGTTTTTTTTTTGTAATTGTTTATTTTATTGAAAAGACCATCGCATAATATAAATGTAAAGACGTAATGGTTCTTTCAAAGCCTAACCAACAAATACATAACGTACAGACAAGGGTTGGCTCAGTTGACCCGTTTAGTAACTTTGAGTTTACGCCCAGCAGTGTCTACGGTGAGCTGTCAAAGCTCAAGGTTAACAAAGCAATGGGGCCGGACAACCTGCACCCCAGGGTGCTTAGGGAGCTGAGTGATGTCTTGGCGGAGCCACTGTCCGCGCTCTTCAACCTCTCCCTTAGTACAGGCAGCGTCCCGTTGGACTGGAGGACGGCTAATGTCATTCCACTCCACAAGAAAGGCTCAAAGATGGAGACAGCAAACTACAGACCAGTGAGTCTAACATCGATAGTGAGCAAACTAATGGAAACTCTAATCAAACACCAATTAGATAAGATCCTGGATGAGGAGAATCTACGGGATCCCCGACAACATGGATTTACTAAGGGGAGATCCTGCCAATCCAACCTGATCAGCTTCTTTGACTGGGTAACGGGGAAGCTGGATATTGGGGAGTCCCTGGACATCGTGTACCTGGACTTTAGCAAAGCATTCGATAGCGTACCACACCGCAGGTTACTGAGCAAGATGAGTTCTATAGGATTAGGTAACACATTGACGAAATGGGTTGGGAGCTGGCTTGGAGGTAGGCTCCAAAGGGTGGTGGTGAACGGCACCCCCTCCGAAATGACGGAGGTGATTAGTGGAGTACCACAGGGCTCAGTCTTGGGCCCAATCCTATTCAACATCTTTATAAGTGACTTGGCAGAAGGGCTTCAAGGTAAAATAACATTATTCGCCGATGACGCCAAACTGAGTAATGTAGTGGGCAAATGCACAACAGATGAAGATTCAGTGCCCGACAACATGATGCACGACCTACTCCTACTGGAGCGATGGTCTAGGACATGGCAACTCAACTTCAATGCCAAAAAATGCAAAGTTATGCACCTGGGCAGCCAGAATCCATGCAAGTCTTATACCCTTAATGGCGAGATCCTAGCAAAAACGGTAGCAGAACGAGACTTGGGGGTAATCGTCAGTGAGGACATGAAGTCTGCCAATCAAGTGGAGCAGGCTTCGTCCAAGGCAAGACAAATCATGGGCTGCATACGAAGGGGTTTCGTCAGTCGTAAGGCGGAAGTCATTATGCCATTGTATAGATCCATGGTGAGGCCCCACCTGGAATACTGTGTGCAATTCTGGAGGCCGCATTATCGCAAGGATGTGCTGAGACTGGAGTCGGTGCAAAGAATGGCCACCCGGATGGTCTCGGGACTCAAGGATCTACCATACGAAAAACGGCTTGACAAATTACAGCTCGAGGAGCGCAGAGAGAGGGGGGACATGATCGAGACGTTCAAGTATCTTACGGGCCGCATCGAGGCGGAGGAAGATATCTTCTTTTTCAAGGGTCCCACGACAACAAGAGGGCATCCGTTGAAAATCAGGAGCGGGAAACTACGAGGTGACACCAGGAAATTCTTTTTCACTGAAAGAGTGGTTGATCGCTGGAATAGTCTTCCACTACAGGTGATTGAGGCCAGCAGCGTGCCTGATTTTAAGGCCAAATGGGATCGGCACATGGGATCTATTCACAGGGCAAAGGTAGGGGAGGGACATTAAGGTGGGCAGACTAGATGGGCCGTGGGCCCTTATCTGCCGTCTATTTCTATGTTTCTATGTTTCTATATTACCTGAAAATGTTCACAAGAAAAACAACCCCCTCATTCCTCCCCCCAAAAAAAACAACAACAGTAAACTCTCAGTTATCTGGCACCCATGGGGTTTAGTGGATGCCGAATAACTGTAGTTTCTAGTTGTTTGAGAGTTACTGTAAAAATAGCTTTGTCTCTCTTCCCACCTCACTCTATCATCCTCCCACTCCCACTTGTAGGTCTAGCATCTGTTCTTCCCTTCTTTCTGAGTCACTTTCTCTTCCCCCCACTTATGGGGCCGTGCTGGACTCTCCCCCCATAGGCCCACACACATTTCTAGTCCACCTCCTTTCCCTCCCCAGTCTGGCCTCCTGGACCCCCTCACTTACCAAAGCAGCAGAGGCATCCAGTCAGCAGAGGCAGCACTGAAAACAGGCTGCTCACGGCCAGCCCCGGCAGAGCCTTTCCTCTACCACATCAGAGGAAAGGAAGTGTTGCAGCTGAGGAAAGGCCCTGCCGGGGCTGGCCGCAAGCAGCTTGTTTTCAGCACTGCCTCTGCTAACTGGCTGCTGCTTTGGTAAGTGAGGGAGGGAGGAAGGGACAGAGGGAGGGTTAATGGCTCAGGACAACTGCCACAGCTTTGGGGCCGGAGTAAGGGAAGGAGGGGTTTTGTGGCTCAGGACCACTATCGCTGCTGCTGCTTCAGGGCTGGAGAGAGGGAAGGGAGATTTCATGGCTCTGGACCGCTGCCGCTGCTTCGGGACTGGAGGGACAGAGGGAGAGAGGAGGGCTTGCAGCTCAGGAACGCTGCCACTGCTTTGAGGCTGCAGGGAGGGAGTTCACAGCTCAGGACCACTGCTGCTGCTTACTTTGGGGTTGGAGAGAGGGGGGTTCATGGCTCAGGACCACTGCTGCTGCTTCAGGGCTGGAGGGAGGGAAGGGGACTTCATGGTTCAGGACTGCTGCTGCTTTGGGGATGATTTTTTTTGCCAGCAAATTTTTTTGCTGGTTGGGCGAGTATACAGGGTGCTTGAATACCGGTTAATTGGGATTCTACTGTACCATCAAGTCATTTTCCAATCACCAATTATATGGAACACATACAATATCAAAATCACATCTCTGGAATCCAATGTTCCATGTGAAAATAAAAAGACAAAAATCTCTACATCAACCCCATATTAAGTTCATGTTCCAGATACCTGCTCCAAATAAGAAGAAACTGTTGCCAGTTATGAGCCACTAAGATAGTGATTCTATATCTGTCATATTCCCATCAACGTTGTTCATACCACCTCTAATGTAGGGAGCGTCTTATGTCACCAATTTTGAACAACTACCAGTTTTGCCACCTACACTAGCACCTAACAATGCTATATTCATGTTTATAGGTATATTATGACTCACCAATTTTTCCCACATATTCAAATACCTGTGACAAAAACTCCCTTAAAAAGAAACTCCACTACATATGTATAAAAGAACCAATGTCTCCACAATCCCTCCAACAATGAACATCACCAGCGTTTGACTTTGAACCCATCAAAATTGGTGTCATATACCAACAGATCACTGAGAAAAAATAATCATTTGAACAATGTACTAAGATATCATCAAATAATGTGAGTTGTGGACTTCAAACACCAAAGCACCGATTTCAATTACAGTCAAACCTCGGTTTAAGAGTAACGCGGTTTGCGAGTGTTTTGCAAGACAAGCAAAACACTCGAGCAAACTGTGACTCGCAAGATGAGTGTTGACTCGATACACAAGTCCTCCAAACCACCATTACAAGGGCTACCTGAACAGCTTCTCTGAAAGATGCATGCGCCGAATTTCCCCAACATGGTCAACTCGTAACCAAGGAAACCCCGAAATATAATGATCAGCAAAAGAAAACTTTCCCATCATCCTCCCTTCAAAACCCACCACCAAATTCTCGTGTCCTTCTTTTCGGAAGCCTACAATTGGTGGAGTGAGAGTCGGCGTCTGTCCCCGGATGTTGGCTCTTCGGGTGCCTGTGCAGTCGAGGCGTACCGGACGGCGGCGCAGATTGAAAGTGGCACTCCAAGTTAAGCGGGAGGGTGATACACGTACAGGGGGAGTGAGCTGCGCCGGTGGGTGACAAGGAGGCTCGCAAGACAATCCTGTGCGTGTCATAGGAGAAGGAGGTTGGGCCCATGAGCCACTTTCTCTCCTGCTGCTTCGACGTCCATGTCGGCTGCCTTTACGGTCCTACACTTGGCTTCCTGCTGTTATTGCCGTCTTGTGGGCCCCGGGAGTGGGCCTGGCAGGGTGCTCCAACCCGCGAGGATGTGCGGGCTTGCCGGTGAAAGATGAGGACACAGAGACAGCGTGGGCTGCTAGTGATTTTTCATCATCAAGGTGGGTTGTGAAACGAATCATTTGAGTTTCCATTATCCCCCATGAGGAAAGTTGCTTTGATATACGAGTAGTTTGGATTACGAGCATGCTTCTGGAACGAATTATGCTCATAAACCAAGGTACCACTGTATATGCCTTTACTGGGGGAGTATATTTTCTCATCGGTTCACACAAAACTCACAAAATGAAACTGCTCATGCTTAAACTTTAGTCTACAGTTAAGTAGTTTTTCTGAATAAGAGGATTTTTTTAATATCATTTGACATTACATGAGAAGTTTCATTTTGTGAGTTCTGTTTGAATTGATGAGAACATACACTACTACTCCAAGTAAATGGTTCATAGTCTTCGTCATAAGGCGTATGGTGACTGACTTAAAGATGTACACTTTGGAGGAAAGGAGGGAGAGATATAATAGAAATGTTTAAATACCTTCATGCCATAAAACCAAGAGGGTCGTATACGTAATTGTATGCCCCTGTAACTTAGTATACGTGGGACGAACCAAAAGAGCCATTAACACACGGTTAAACGAGCATAAATCTCGTATTAACACTGGTACGATGCAAGCTCCCATAGTCCAACATTGGCTGGAAAAAGGACATGGTATTGAACACATTAAATGGAGGATCATAGATCATATACCTGAGACAGACTTAGAAGGAGATTGGGAGGGTAGGCTGAATCATATTGAACAACGATGGATTTATCGCCTTAACACAGTGGCACCAAGAGGTCTTAATAATGAGTTGGAATGGGCTTCCCTATTATGAAGAGTGCCCCAGGGGGTTGTTCTGTTTATCATCCACTATTCTATACAACATATACATAATTGATTAGACTGACCTGAGTATGACGTCAACCCTCAACGTCTTTACGGTTGAGACGCTGACGTCTAGCTCACGTATAAATCAGCTGACACTGAATTAGTCCGCCATTACGCTAGCGACGTGATGGTGGCAGTAAAATGATTACTAACAAACAACGAACGGTAAGAGTTTAGACTTATATTTAATTGATTATAGGCTTTATGGTTTATATGACACTTAGGCTTGTCTTTCTTTATCCATTTAGGGTGAGGGAGTCTTGATAAAGCCCTGAGTTGGATGGGCGAAACATGTTGGCGGATATTTCTACCCCCCCGACTAACGTTTAACCTAAAGCTAAGTACTTTTAGTATTTATATTTAAAATTACCTTAAAAAAAAGTTTAAGTAAGAAACATGGGCCCAATGACGAACGGGAGCATAAAGCCCCACACATTGAAATGAGTTGAGTGTGTGGTGGCCCTCTGAGGACCCTAAAATACAATTATAAAAGCATTTCTGAAAGAAGTACTGTTAGCAGTAGGATTATATCCTATTGTGTCTGAGAGTATAAATATGAATGAGGCAAATCTCTTTCATTTGAAAGGAAGCTCCAGAATGAGAGGGCATAGGATGAAGTTAAGAGATGCTAGGCTTAAGAGTAATCTAAGCAAATACTTTTTTTTTTTATAGAAATAATATCCCAGTAGAGGTGGTGTGGGACAGAAACATGGGATCTCTTAGGGAGAGGAAGAAATAGTGTATGTTATGGATCGGCAGACCAATTGGGCCATTATCTACCATCATGTTTCTACATTTCTAGCAAAGCTCTGATGAACCCTAACGGACTTATTAAACTACCTACAAATCTCATGACAAGCTCTAGTAACTCTAGCACTCAGATGATTGTGTTTGCTTATCCTTTTGTCTATTCCTGCTATATGCTCTTTACCAGCCAAATATCCTCACTCTAGGCGCTTTGCAGACACTAATGACCTTGGTGCCTCAGTGCTCTCAATGCAATGCTCCAATATGGTCGTCACCAAAGTCAAGTATAAATCTTATCTCTTCTTTGGGCAGCACTTTGATGATGGCTGACCCTGACATCAAAGGTAAATGATGTACCCTTGATGCCAATGCATCTTCAGCATCTAACAAAGCTCTGGAACTTATGGAGACTGAAGCCACATGCACTTCCCAAATCTGCTGGGAACTTTTTTCTTGAACCTACGGTACAAAAAAAAAATAGCCATTGCAAAATCATATGACTCAATTTTTACCAAGGAGGCTTATAGTGGGCTGAGTGCAAAAAATAAAAGAAACTTGAAAAATGGTTGAAAAACCTAAGACACTAATGGAAAAAGTACCACATGTAAGTGACAAGCCTACCGACAACTACCAAAACAAAACTCTTTTAAAAGCAATAATTGTGTCCTGGGGAAATTCTAGTGGCACACATCTAACCAGCTCTAAGAAAATACAATGACTTAAGTAGTCCGGTGCGACAATGGAAGGTGGGATGTGGTACACATGCCAGGTGAAGAAACTCAAAAGTTTCTAATACTTACTAAGATGGAAAAACTTTCCCATAAGGGCTGCATTTGTGTTGTGAGGGCTTGCTACATCATGCTTGCCTTCAGAGAAAAGCCCAATCCAGTTTTGGGGGGAGGGGTATGCTGGGGGGCAGGTAGCAATCTTGGTTTGCTCGGGGGGGCCAGAGAGAGATAGGCAGGGGGCCAGGGAGAGAGACAGAAAAACAGATAGAAAGAAAGACAGATAGACAGCGGCTAAGGAGACAGAGAGACAGACAGACACATCTATTCTAGCCCCTGTTAATGTAACAGGCTTAAAGACTAGTTACTAATAATAGTTCTAAAATTTTGTTCCTGAGGTCTTTCAGAACTTGAGGGTGCAAACAAGTTCAAATTTCCCATTTATTTGAACTTGATACAACTCTGAATGGTGTACTATCTAGAATCTGTGATATAGTTTGTCATTTTGCCTATTACATCTTCCACTTCTCCATGATGTTTTTCAGTCCCTTCAAAACATCACCATTAAATACCATGTCCAGAATAGGCCTTAGTAAAATCCAAAGCTATCCCTGACAGCCCCCCTTTTACTTCCTTAATCACCTAAGGACTGATTTCCTCACAGGCTTCTTGTTTTAAATGCTCTCCCAAAATGTTCTGAGGGACAGAGTCTGTGCCAGGTTGTACAGAGATGAGATACCCGTTCATATTGTGATATTCAGCTGTTGTTTTTTTTAGTCTAAGCCTCAAACCTAAATCAAAGTTATTCAGATTTCTTTCCTTAATTCCTTCTCAGTAAAAAAAAAAAAAAATCAAAAAACTGGACAAAATATTCTAAGAAACTGAAAAAATGCAAAAGGACTCCCAGTTCCAAAAATAAACATCCACAAGATTCACCACAACCTATACATTCAACTGCAGTTTCAGAAAATAGCACTGAAATTACAGTTTATGTTAAGTATCATAACTGAGTTTATTTATAACAACCAGCATTACAATCATTTTTAGCAACACTTTTTAGATTTTTTTTTTATTATTTCTGAGTCTACATAAAATTGAGCTACTCCAAATGAGACAGAATTTAATTATGAAATATTAGCAAACTCACCAGCAGTAGTCCAACAAATGCGGGGGAAGCACAGGGATGTATATGTGTTGCCAGTACATTGGATATAATAATGAAACTGATCCATGAACACACGCAGTTAACTGTAAGAATACAAATATTTTCCTTTTTAAAACTTATGCAAAACAAGAAAAAAAAAATCAGCTTTTAAATACCAAAATTCCTGTTATTTCAATTTAACTCAACAGCACTGTTATTGGACCAGGATGTAAAATGAACAATTTATTTATTACAGCATGAAAACATAATTAACAAACTTAAGGACTAAAATAAACCCTGAAAAGATGAATTAGGTTTGAAAACACACTGTGATGCAGAAGCTAAGGATCCAAGTATTTTGGAGAAAAACAGTAAGTAGCATTCTAAAAATGATAGTGAAGCTCTCTGGCTAATTTTTCGGGGAAAAGTAAAAAAGCATGCCACTTACCCAAAAATACAATGATAAAGAGAGCAACTCATCAGAAATTAGAGAAAATTACTGGTTTTGAGGCACAGTTTGCTCATCTCTCAGATTAATATAATGCGATTAAATATTTTTTGGGGGGGAGGGAAAAGGATCTGAAAGCTCCTGAGGGATATCATTAAGGCAAATTGCCAAAGAATGAAACATGAGCCAGCTAGGAGCGACTGGAAATTGCGCTGGTACCAGGGGACATAGATGTTCAACATATGAAGCGCCAGTAATGTGTGAACTGCAAGTTGCAGTATCAAGAGACACTGCTCACTGACACAGTGTGTCACTATTGACCAGCCAACTGCCCAAGCTTGACAGCTCCACCAAAAAAGCCAAACACAATATAATATTGCATTAAAACGGTTCAAAGACTACTAGTTTTGTTTTCTATTTTCAAGTCAGATTCAAAGCTGTAATCACAGTACTTTGGTGTCCTACGTATTCACTGCTGTAATTATTGTTTTGCAGCTGCGAGCAGACCATTAAATGATGTTTTTATGGCTGAAGTGAAGAACTCATTGCATTCTTTTACGTCTTCAGTGGTCTTGACCTGAATTCTTCTAAGATTAATTACTCCTCCAAACCCAGTTACTGCCTAGTTCTTGTGATAAAAGATAATTCACTATTTTTACAGCAGTCCACACCACTAACATTCCAATGTCAAATGAATATTCTTTCAACATAGCTTAATGTTTGGTACTAGATCATAGGTATAAATATAAAGATAAAAAAATGTCTTTAAAAGCCTAAAAACTGCACAATGAAGGGTCAGAGAAACTAGCCTATTCTCTGTCAGTGAATGAAATAATCTTGCTGACCAGTGTGTTCAGAACAGTCAGCATAGCTTATTAATATGTTAATTTTCCACACATTTCACTAGGGAACTAGGCAGAAATAGACTCAGAAGAATCTTTAATAATCATACAGTGTATCTAGAGACTTCTCAGTTGTCTCCAGGTATTCTTTTAATTGAAAAGATGAAGAATAAAACAAGAGTAATAATAAATAACACCACAATGAGAAAGTTATATATGGGGCCAATATTAAGCCAACTGCCAGAGTTTAAAAAAAATACTGGCTCTTCAGCACTGGCAGTGGGATACAGGTTGCCTTATTCAGTTAGTGGCTGTAATCATTTAAAGTTAGAGCAGCCTAACAGTTCTAACTTTATTTATTTAACTCATCACCCACACACATACCACCCGACCCTCTCCAGATAATTCCAAGGCAGTCAGCAGATATGGAATATTCAACAGCACTATCCTTTAGTAGCTGCTAAACCAATACGTGCCTCTGAATATTGGCTATATACCATTCATTATGACTGCTATTTTATCTGTAGGGGAAAACTGGAATAGAATCTGTATAAAATAATGCTTTAGAAGTGTCTATTCAGAGAGCGGTTGAGCAGGTTTACCTTTAGCTGGATCCAAAACAGTAGAAACTCATTACACAAAATTAGCGCACACAGCTTTTTAGCATGCGCTAAACCCGCGCTACGCGGCTAGAACTAACGCTAGCTCAATGCTGGCGTTAGCGTCTAGCACGGCCGGCAATTTAGCGTGCGCTATTACGCACGTTAAACCGCAAACGCAGCTTCGTAAAAGGAGCCCTAAAAGAATTTCTGTAAGATTTGCTAAGAAGAATGGTTTGCTTTGGAATTTTTGGGAAAAAAAATCATTGCTAAAATTATGTTGATTACAGTATGCTAAAATGTGAGGCTGACCATTAGAAATTTCAGTCTTCCAATTATGCAATATTTTAGCAAGACAAATATGAAAAATGTTTGATTTTAAATTTTCTTAACATGTACTCAAGCAATACAATCATTCTTCACATTACACACATTTACAATTAAAGCATCCCATTTTTTGTGACAGGCACACTTTTACAGATTCTACTGCAAAAGTTAGAAAATTCTGCAGCAAACAGTCTGAACATCAATGGCATAGTTACAAAATTTGCATCTTTATGCAAAACAAATTATTTAAATTTATTTTGCACTAAAATAAAAAAATACACTGCCAATCTAGTCCATAGATGCATTTCCAGATTACTGGTTGAAGGATCTCAAGGTATAGATATGGGAGAAGAAGGGATTTCAGGGATGGAAGCGAACATTGATGGGGATCTCAGCAGTGGGGAGAGAGGTAAGAAAGAGCGAAGGGAGGTTGTGATATAGACAGAAACAGGGAGAGATGAGGACAGGAGTTAGGAAGAGAGAGAGAAAAAAGAAAAGTGGGGAAAAGTGGGGCAAGAAAGAGAGAGGTAAGGAGCATGCCAAAGTAGGGGGAAGAAAAGAACAGAAGAGGGCAATAAAGAGAAGAAATACTGGAATCAGAATAGAAGAGACTTTGTAATCACAATGAAATGGAGGTAATTCATCCCTTGCTTCTTCTGGCTCCCTTTGAATCCCCATCCCTATTCCTCATCTTCATCTCCCAATCCTGTATGCCTTCTCATATACATACAACATATTTCCTATCTCTTTTAGATCCACCCCCAACCCTTAATGCCAATCACCTCACACACACACGGAGTCCGGTACAGACAGTGTCAAAAGTGCATTGCCACTAAGTGTTAAGAAACTTCACAAGTGCCTTTCCGTCTGATATCAGCTCACAATACCTCAGTTCCTTATGCAAGCTAAGAAGCCAACCAGGGGAGGTGGGAGGGATGTGAGAATATGTGCCTGCTGTCCACAGATAACGCCTGTTATGATAAGTAACTGTGCTTTATCCTAGGACAAGCAGGCAGCATATTCTCACACGTGGGACTCCCTAGCTTACTGTAATAGGATGGAGGGAGAGTTGGCCAATAAGAAGACAATAAATTCTGTAATACTGCTTGATCAAAATGACCATCTCATCTGGAATAGGATTCTAGACAGTAGTGAGATGTAAATGTGTGAATTTAGGACCAAATAGCTGCTTTGCAAATATCTTCAATAGGAGTGAAATGCAAAAAAGGCTACTGATGCTGCCATAGCTCGGACCTTGTGTGCTGTAACATGTCCCTCGAGTTGCAGCCCAACCTGAGCATAGCAGAAGGAAATACAGGCCTCTCACCCTGTGGAAATAGTTCTCTTGGCTACAGGCAGGCCCAATTTGTTAGGGTCAAAACAGTTCCGGTGAAGTCCTGTGTGGCTTAGTCTTTTCTATGTAATAAGCCAAGGAACGCTTAGAGTCCAAAGTGTGTAGAGCTGTTTTTCTAGGAAGAGAATGAAGCTATGAGGAAAAAAACTGGAAGCACAAAGGAATGATTCAGGTGAAATTCTATGACTACTTTTGGGAGGGATTTAGAATGGGTCCTGAGAACTGTGGGTCGGAAATTAATGGTTGAAATTCACTCACTCGATGAGTGGAAGTGATAGAGAATTTGTTGATGTAGTACATCGCTTGTTGATTGTCTGTTTAAACAAGGAGGACTTTGTTGGAAAGATGCTCCTGAAAGGTTTTTAGAGCAATGCGAATTGCCCGCAGTTTTAACAGGTTGATGTGGAAAGTCTTTTCTTGAGCAGACCACCGACCTTGTGTCCTGAGACCGTCCAAATGGGCTCCCCAAGCATACATGGACACATCTGTGGTGAACACTCTCTGATGTGGGAGGATGTGAAACAACAAACTTCTGGAGAGATTTGTTGGATTTATCTATCACTGGAGAGATTGGCAAAGAGGCAATGTGACTGTAATCCATTGGTTTAATGGATCTGATCTGAGATAAAGTCTTGCGAAGGGGTGACATGAACTGTGGATGCTATGTGACCTATGAGTCGCATCACTTGTCTTGCTGAGATGGTTTGTAGAGTGGAGACATGACTGCAAAGATGAAGTAAGGTGTCTTCTCTTTGTTGATGTAGGAAAGCCCGTAAAAGAGTAGTGTTATGTAGGGCTCCTATGAATTGCAGCACTTGAGAGGGTTGAAGTTGCGATTTGGGAAAGTTGACTTTGAACCCTAGAAGCTGGAAAAAAGTTATTTGTCATCTGTGTTGCCAAGTGCACTGCTTGAGGAGATGGAGGTGTTATCAGCCAATCATCCAGATATGGAAACACTTGAAACCCATGGGTACTGTAGGATTGCCGCCACCACCACTAGGCACTTGGTGAATACTCTTAGAGAAGAAACTAGGCCGAATGGCAGAACTTTATACTGGAAGTGTTGATGAGCTATCCGAAAACAGAGAAACTTTTTGTGATTTGGATGTATGGATATGTGTGTGTAGGACTCTTTGAGGTGTAGAGAGCACAACCAATCATTTTGTTCTAGAAGTGGATATAGGGTCCCTAGAAATAGCATGAAAAACTTTTCTTTCACTAGGTATTTGTTTAAGGCTCAGAGGTCAATAATTGGATGAAGACCTCCCATCTTCTTTGGAATTAGGAAATATCTGGAGTAGAACCCCTGATTTTTCTGAGAAGGAGGGAACTACTTCTATGGCATTTAGTTGAAGTAGAGCTTCAATCTCCCGAAGAAGGGACGTCTGTTGAAATGTTAAAGAGGACTCCTTGGAGGGTGGTCTGGAGGAATGGTGATAAAATGGAGAGATTAACCTTCCTTGAGGACCCAAGTGTCCATGGTAATGACAACAGAAGTCAACCTCTGATGGGTTGGGGAAGAGGCTCAGGAGGAGGAATTTTGACAATGTTCTCTAAAAGCACGTCAAAAAGATTGGGCTGGCTTCTGAGGAGCCGAATGCTAGGGCTTCTAAGTCTTCTGTAGTTTCTGCCCCTTCTGTGGTAGATGCTTAGAAGAGGATGTTGTTGGATAATGCCTCTTATAGGAAGAAGTAGTAGATCTTTGAGAAGGCTTAGATGGTTGGGCCTTAGTCTTTGAGTAGCATCCTCCACCTTGTCGCCAAAGAGTTGTTCACCGAAACAAGGAATGCTTGCTAATCGGTCTTGAAAATCAATATCCAAGACTGAGACTTGCAGCCATGCAAGATGTCTCATAGCAATAGACATTGCTGATGCTCTGGATGTTATCTCAAATGCATTGAATGCTGTTCTTGTTATAAATTTTTGTGTTTGAAGTAGACTGAGTAGGTCTGTTGAAATTCTGGTAGGCGGTCAGATGGAATATACTGCTCAAAATCAGCCAACTTCTTTATGAGCTGTTTAAGGTAAAAAGACATATAGAAGTTGTAATTGAGAACTCAGTTAGCCAACATAGAGGTCTAGTAAAGACAGCATCCAAACTTATCCGTAGTATGACCCTCACATCCTGGTGATGCTGTAGCACAGACACTGGAGCTGGAGGCTTTTTGAAGAGTCGATTCAACAAGCAATGACTGATGTGATAATTATGGCTTATAAAATCCAGGGCAAGATTGTACTCGATAAAGAGAGTCAATCTTTCTAGGAGCTTTAGTAACAGAGAGAGGGATCTCCCATTTCTTAAGAGTGCACTCTTGAGAAGATTGCACAGAGGTAACCTAAGAAGCTCTTTAGGAGGTTCATCGTAATCTAAGGCATTAAGGAGCTCTGCTCTGGGCTCAGTATCTGACTCCAGTTTGACAGGCAAAGCTTTCCCAACTGCCTAATGTACTTAGTAAATGAAAGTCTCCCCTGGAGATTTTCTTCTGGGAGGAGGAGAAGATGGATCTGAAGGGTTGCCATAAGGCTCTGGTGCAGATAATGTAGGACAACCAGAAGGTTGACCCATAGAATCCACAACAAAGGCTGTTGAGACCGATGTTGCTGATGTAGATTTTTATTGGTTTCCAAGTAAACAAAAGACATCTACAACTTATAATAGAAAAGAGGACTTGGAAACCAATAAAAGTCTATATCAGAAACATTGGTCTTCACAGCCTTTGTGTTGCAGATAATATAGGCTCATATTCAGTATCAGTATCGTGCTGAGAGAGGTCAGAATCGACATCCTGTACCCCTGGAGATTCTCTGTAAAAAGAAGATTTTCTATGTTGAGGAGTCTAATGAGTGAGAGCGCGTTGTAGAGAGCTTCTTCGACAATATCAGCACCGATCTGATGACGAGCAACGTGATGATCTCTTAGATCTAGAAGTAAGTGATGTTGATGTTCAATGATGCTGCAATGCAGAATGCCAATGGTTCGATGCAGAGCGCCAATGCTGTAGAGTGGTTCGATGTAGAGCAGTGCTGTATAGATACAGACCTCTCACTGGTACCATGTGGCCTCGACGTGCTGGGCTGGTACTGAGGGGGTCAATGTAAGCACTGGTGCCGAATGCAACTTAAAAAGGTCACCAAGCTCCCTCTGGAAGAACTCATTCAGTTGTTCTCTGAAGACTTGCACCAATACCCTTGGCTCAATAACCAGTACCATCGGTGCTGCAGGGTGCCAAGGGATGGGAGACCTCGAAGAGGATGCACATCCCATAGGAGACACCACTTGCACTTAAGGAGATCAATGGCATTGACTCAGCATGCTTCGAGGGATTCAGTGCTGTAGAGGCCTGCAACACTTGTCAGGAAGAGGATGGCTTCTTAGCGGGCTTGTCCAATGGAGGAACAGCATCCAATGTCGATGTCAGTACCAATAGCTCAGATTTATCACTAGAGTCCTTGGCCAAGCCATACAGCTTTTCCTGCAGGATACATCGAGCCTTTAAATAGCGTTTCTGTAGTGTAGAACAATGAGTACAAGTCTACTCCATGCTCAGGCCCCAAACACTGCATCAACTGTACAGGCCAGTGACTGAAATAGGGCACTGGCACAGACAGCACTTTTTGAAACTGTTCGAAGGTTTAGACATGGACGGAAAAATCTCAATGGTGAAATCAAAAGACTCAATGGTGGTACCGAGGTTGAAAAACCACTGAAGTGGAAAAAAGAGGGCCCAAAAGTCCAACTGAGGTACATAAAGAAAAGAAATCATTTTTTTTTACAGACCAAAGAACACTATAATAATAAAACAAAGAAAGAAATAAAGCCGAAGGGCAAAAAAAATGAAACCGACAGAAAGGCAACATGATTTTTACGGAGTCCAAAAAAAAATAACACTTCTTCGAAAAACTGAGGAACCGTGAGTCAACGTCAGGTAGGAAGGCACTCCTGCGCATGTGTGGTGTGGGCAGTCACAAAGTTTCTAAAAACTTAAATGGCAATGCGCTTTTGACACTTTCCATACCGGGCTCCATGGATGACATCACCTACATGTGAGAATATGTTGCCCGCTTGTCCAAGGATAAATTATCTTACAACACTTCCCACTCTCATATCTACCTCACTGAATCACAACTTAGTCCTCTTCTCTATTCATTCTCAGTCACTGCCAACTAAGAAGAAGTGCAGCAGCCTGCATTCTCTTTCTGAATTTTTCACAGAGAACAGCGGTCATATGTTGAACTAAGAACTCCATAATACTGTGCCAGTCAAAATAAAACACTGCAGGTATGGAGAAGAAAATACAGTGTAAAAAAGCTATTCCTCTTTTCTTTTTTGATGGCTATGATAACTATCAGCAAATGGTTGCAATGAGTCAGAGGGAAGAATAATTCTTGTTTCTTGCCATTTCATAGGAATCTGGAAACTGTGGCAGTGGCAACATTTTGAACCCTTATAAAAACACTGTAGTAGGCCTGCATCCCTATTTATATGTTATAGGTTCCTAAAATATAATTGTGTGTGAAAAGCTATTTTTGGCAATATTAACACTATGAATCAATAGGATGCTTTGTGAGAACAACTTTACGATACACTTGTTAATAAGGGCTGAAGAAAATCAGCTTCAATAATTTAAAAAACTTTCTCAGCAAAAATGTGACTGGATACAAAGTGAATTATCTGTATAGGACTACGAAACTTGGCAAAATGCACAGATGAAAATGGTTTTCTTTTAAGGGAAATAAGGCAAAGAGGTTGACTGCCTTGAAGTAGTGCCTGTCAGCTGCTGGAAAACTTACATTTACAATGAAGTGGTGGCTGAGAGGGGTAAAATGAAATAGAATTGTTTTCACATTCATTTAGCAAAAGGGGGCATGAGTGATTGAAATAACTGGGTTACAATAAATGCTGGCAACAAGCTGCCGCATTTCTCACTCCCTCTGAGCCTGTCCTCACTGACCCACTAATACAGCACTGCCACAAATGTACCCAATTAGTGGCTCAGTTTCCGATGAGTCATTAAAGAGCAACAGCAGAAAGAAAAAGATAAAGCGGTAACCCACTGATGACATTTTCAGAAAGCCCAACTGGCCTATACATCGGAGGCTCCATTTTTACGTACTGATGTGCACCAATTAGAAGAAGGATATGATACTAATTGTAGCTCGTGAGCTTGAAAGTAGCAAAACAGTGCAACAAGACAGTAGCAAAACCCAGAGAAATGCTAGAATGCCTAGGAAGAGATCTCACCAGTAGAAGGGGGGTGGGGTGGGGGGGGGGGAGAAAGCATAATAGTAAACTTGTATTAGTCACTCACTATATATCTAAAGCAGGGCTGCCCGAGATCTACTGGCAAGCCAGGTTTTCAAGATATCCACAATGAACATGCATGAGAGAGATTTGCATACCAAGAAGGCAGTGCAGGCAAATCTCTCTCATGCATATTCATGCACTTCTGCAGCCCTGATCTAAAGCATGCACACCCAAAAAGGATATAATATAATGGCAGTCCAGAGTAAGAGTTTGTACCGTTTTAGTAATCTACCTTATAATTCACATGAAATGAAACTTAAAGACTTAAATATGTATATCACAATAGTACAATGAGACGGTGATATGATAGAGACATCCAAATCCAATGTCTTGCAAAGTTTACACACCCTTTTATATGTATCCCAAAAGTCACATCATCTGTCTGACTAAAATGATTTGTAGAAGAGAAACTTGCTTGCAAAGCTAAAGCAAAGAGTCTTGTCTTTGTTGAGGTAGGAAAGTCCGTAGATGAACAGTGTCGAATAGGGCTCCTATGGATTGCAGTCTTTGGGTTGGTTGAAGTTGAGACTTTGGAAAGTTGACTTTGAACCCTAGTTGTTGAAGAAATGTTATCGTCAACTGTGTTGTGGAAAGTACATCTTGAGGTAGGCAGCTTTTAACGGCCAATCATCCAGATATGGAAAAATTTGAAACCCTTGAATACGCAGGGTTGCTGCCACGACCACCATTCACTTGGTGAATATTCTTGGAGAAGAAGCCAGTATGAATGGCTTGTACTGGAAGTGTTGATGAGCTACGCAAAAACGCAGTAATTTCCTGTGAGCCGGGTGTATGGATATATGTGTATAAGCCTCTTTTAGGTCCAGAGAGCATAGCCATTCGTTTTGGTCTAGAAGAGGGTATAAAGTCCCTAGAGATAGAATGCAATACTTTTCTTTGACTAGGTTTAAGGCGATTTGGAGGTATTGTTACAAAATGGAGTGAGTAACTCTCTTTGATGACCTTGAGGGTGTCCTAATTTATTCCTCAGTTAGAATACACATTTTTGTGGATATATTTTGTTTCATGAGTAAATCATGTAAAATTTTTGTTGTTTACCTGCAATTACATCATTTTCTTTTCCAGAGCTAAATTAAAAAAAAAAAAAGATTTTACATCGATATGTGAACATTTCTTAAGAAATAACTGAATATTTCATGGGGTGTCCTAATTTTTTCACATGACTATCTTCTAGCTAGAGCAAGGGTGCGAGAGATATGATGAAATTCCTGCAAATATTGTGGAGGAATGTATCTATAAAAAAAAGGCAATTTCTTAACAAGGTGCTTTATATAGCAGGAAATATAGAAATTATAATTTAGAAGTCTATTCACTAGCAAGGAATTTTGGTACAGGTGATGCTCAAATTTGTCCATAGTGTGTCCTTCACGCTCTGGTGGCACTGAGCCATAGACTTTTGATGGAGTAGATTTTTTCAAAGTCAACTCTACCACGAGGGACTGGTGCTGAAGCTATGGTTTGTCAAAACCCGGAGAAGAAATTATTTTATATAAAGTCCAATTTTCTGGGAGCCACTGTAATGGTTAGGGGTGTTTCCAGTGTTTGTGAAGAGTCTCTTTGAGTATACCATGCAAAGGTAGTCTGAAAAGTTCTTTAGGAGGCTCATCATAATCTAAGGCCTCCAAGTATTCAGCACTGTAGGCAGAATCAGCTTCTAGCTTGACTGGCAGCTCTTTACCCAACTGGCAAATAAATTTGGTAAAAGAAAGTCTCTCAGTAGGAGATTTAGCCCATGGTGGAGACTTTTGTGGAGACTTTTCCAAGATAGTATCATAAGCTTCCATTGTAGACTCAGGTAAGTCTTCAGCTGAATCAGACTAAGTCAGTCATAAAAGGGTTTTGGTGAAGGAGTGCATCGAGAAGATCGATGGTGCCATTGAGCCCAGTGTCGATTCAATGACAAGGCTGATGCATGAGGTGATGCTCTTTTATGCTTCAAAGACCGTGAGGGAGAATGATATTTTCTTTTTGAAGCTCCTGAAGAGTAACAATGCTTACTGGACTTGGGAGTGTCGAGATGAGGAAGAAGAGTGATGATGCCTCGATGAACTGGAGCGGGGCCTCGATGGAAGCTGGACCTGCGATGAGATGGTCTATGCTTGGGCATGGAATGTCGATGCCGATCTGGAGAGCCAGTGTCAGTACCACATGACATGGTGGCCTTATGATCAGGCTGGGTCAGTACCGAAGGAGTGAATGCCGAGGTAAGGAGTTTAAACATAAGAACATAAGAAACGCCTTCACCGGATCAGACCGAGGTCCATCTAGTCCGGTGATCCGCACACGCGGAGGCCCATTTAGGTGCTCCTTTTTGGAGACCCGGATTTCCCGTATCCCTCAATATGATCTGCAAGAAGGTGTGCATCCAACTTGCGTTTGAAACCCAGCACAGTATTTTCTGCCACCGAGCACTCACTTGGAAAAGCATATCAAGCTTTTCACGGAATAACCTAGCACACCTTAATAAAAGAGGGGGAAAGATTCTAAGATCTAGATGCACTAAACAGGATCAATAAAACCACGTGAGTCTGCTTTGATCCTTGGCCAATTCTAAAAGAGATATTGATGCACCACAAATTTTGCATGTAAATGATTTGTGCGGAGGTTTGTTGGAATTCCCGTCTCTTCTGTTCAATTGATCGCTGCGAGAGTGACTCTCACACATGCGAAGAGTCAGCAAGGGAAGCCCCAAAGCAGCCTCCTGCCACTCAGCTATTCAGGGCAGGAAACCTTTATTTATTTATTTTTTCAATGGGCACATATGTTGTGTTTGTGTTACACACGCACTATCTGCCCCATTAAAAAAAAAGAAAAAAGCATCCCCCTGCCAATGATGGTCCTCCTCGATGAACCAGCACTGGAGACTGACCCCCCCCATGCCAGCAAAAATCAGCAGGAGGGATGCCCACTCCCCCACTGCACCAGCAAAAATCAACAGGAAGGATGTCCACTTCCTTCTGTCTTGCCAACCCCCTTACACATGAGAAAAAATTGGCAGCAGGGTTGTCCACTCCCTCCAGCCACTGGATGCTCCCTCGAACCCCCACAAACCCTCCCCCCAGTACCTGTGGGTGAAGAAAGCAGGAGAGAGGCTCGGTCCCTTCAGCTCTGATGCCTGCCAATCCAAAATGACAGGCCTTCCCTTTCTTGGTGCATCATGTGATGCACAGGGAGGAGGTCTAAGGCCCTGATTGGTTCAGATGCTTAAGACTCCTCCCAAGGCATCTGAGCCAATCAGGGTTTTAGGCTCCTCCTTTTGCATCCCAGGATAAAGGGAGGAGCGTAAGGCCCTGATTGGCTTGATCAGGCACTTTTTTAAATTGTCTTTTTTTTTTTATTGCTTTCATTTGTGCGTCACCAAGCAATGTTAGTGAATCAAACTGGAAGGTAAAGTGTCACAGACAGAGGACAGTACCATGGAGGCCGCATACGAGGTTATAACCCTGCGGGTGAAGTTTTGGGCTCAAGCCAAGAAGTTGGGAGGATCTAGAAAACCGCTTCCTTAGGGACAATCTGTGCTTTGAGGGTTTCCCAGAGACAATCTCTAATGCTAGCCTTATAGCGGTTCTGGAGAGGTGGTTGCACAAGGAATTGCTGCTTCCAGATGGCATGGGTCCACTTAAGACTGGAAGGGCTCATCGTTTGGACTGGTAGATAGACACTCATCAGAGGCCCCGTGTTGTGATTGCAAAGGTGCACAATTACCTTCTGAAGACGTCACTGCTGAAAGTGTATAAATCAGGAAGGGATTTTCTCTGTTATGAAACAGCGCATCTTTTAGGACTACTCGGCTGCCTTGTTTTTCCCCCATCTGCACCCAGCTACAGTACATGAATGTAAGTTCCATTTCATGCTATTATACCCAGTCCTATTGAAGGTCTACCATTCCGGGAAGTGGACGACATTGGATTCCATATCAGCGGCCTGGAACTTTATCAACAATTTGTTTGACCAAGATGGCCAGCCCTTGATTGGATTTTTGTTTAGAGTTTTGGTCAGTGCTTATCTGGGACTGTTGATACGACCTTAGAGGCTACGCAGATTTTTCACGGTACAAGGTACCTGGACTTTCAGTCTTTAAAAAAAAAAAATTATTTATTAATTTGAAAGAAATTTTCAAGCATTTAAACATCTTGTAAAGATTGAATAAGACTTGTATAATAAAGATTGAATAAGACTTACAAAATAAGAATAATCAAATGTAATTGTATATAATTACTTATACAATCTCAAGTCCTCTAGTTAGATCCAAGGTTACAAATGAGCGAATAAAGGAAATTTGAATACACATCCAAATTTAAGGAAGCTAAATATTTACCGTATTTTTTTTGCCCCATAAGACGCACCTGACCATAAGACGTACCCACCTCTAGAGGAGGAAAAATCAAGAAAAAAAAATTTGAACCAATTGGTGTGCCCTGTACCTTGTCCCTCCTCTGGTGGTCTAGTGGTAGGCAGGGAAAGGGTACAGAGCACATCTAGTGGTGGGCACGTCTAATGGTAGGCAGCCCCAAGCCAGCCTGCCCACAGCCAGCCCGCCCCAAGCCAGCCCCAGGCCCGCCAGCCTCAACCCAGCCAGCCAGCCCTAGGCCAACCAGCCAGCCAGCCAGCTCCAGGCCAACCAGCCAGCTCCAGGATAGCCACCCAGCACCAGGCCAAACAGCCAGTCCCAGGCAAGCCAGCCAGCCCCAAGCCAGCCAACCAGCTCCAGGCCAACCAGCCAGCCCCAGGCCAGCCAGCCAGCCCCAAGCCAGCTCCTGGCCAACCAGACAGCCCCAAGCCAGCCCCAGGCCAACCAGCCAGCCCTGGGCCAGCCAGCCAGTCTCAAGCCAGCCAGCTCCAGGCCAACTAGCCAGCCCCAGGCAAGCGCCCCATACCTTTTTAAATTTTCAAAAAGTTATAGCCAGCTTCTCTCCCTCCCTCCCTGCCTGCCGCAGCAGCCTTCGCTCTTCTGGGCTCATTTCCAGCTAGCGATGAAACAAATCAGCAGCACAACTATCAGGAGAAAGCTTTACGCCCTCCTGCTCGGCCTGTGCTGCTTTACAAATGGCTGCCGTAGGTGCTCACGTGGGATCTTTTAGAGAGAGGAAGAGATAATGGGAAGAGATAGGCAGACTAGATGGGCCATTCAGTCTTTATCTACCATCATGTTTCTATGTTGCTTTATAATCTAATGAGGTCACTCTGATTTCAATCTATAGGCTTCTTTTCAGATCCTCTGGTAAAGAAAGTAAGGCTACATACTCGTAGGACAGGGGTCAGGATTATTTCCATGCCTGTTTCAAGAATGTCTTAGTACAAATATAAACACTTATTTGAGTTTTAAGAGGATACTGACAGAGCAATTTTTCATATTGATCTCTATGTCCCACTATTTAACATATTGTTTTAGCAAATGTAAGTCATTTTACGATGTTACAGTTTTATATGTATTTTGCATTTATTTATAGACCACCTTAATGGAAACCGTTGGTATAAAAGGAGCAATAAATAAATTATATTAAATTGATATGCATATCCATAAGGTTAGCAAAGGACTTGGACAATTTTGAAGACAATGCAGGTAGCTTGTAAAGTCTACGAGTAATTTAACCCAGAGTTTATACTAATACTTAAAGCAAATATGTACTTGAACTTTTCCTTTTAGAATTATTTAGGGACAAAGGACTGAAAGACATTTAATGCTAGTTATTCTGCAAATCTTTTTCCTTTCCACACAGCAGTTTTGAAAATGCAAAACTATACACAATATAGCATTTCCTATACACAATATAGCATTCTCTATGCCCTAACCCCTCCCTCAGCAATGCTTCCATTGAATGTGATAAAATAATGAGCATTATAGAACAGCACTTGTACCTCCACGGTTCACCCCAAAAGACACTGTAATTTATATTTTTTGAAAGAAAAGATGGCCAAGTTCAATGTTAAAAAAGTCTTCATTTTTGTACTGCAAATGGGCCTTTTCTGATAGAAAGAACTTAACCCAAAGGAAAAAGGAATGAGTGAGAAATTTCTGTTGTATTGTCAAACTCTATACCACAAACATACATAAGGAAACAAAGTGGTGGTGGAGGAGGAGGAGTGTGGCACAGTGGTTAGAGCTAGAGCCTCAGGATTCTGAGGCTGTGGATTCAAATCCTGTGCAGCTGCTCCTTGTGACCCTGGGCAAGTCACTTAATCCTCCATTGGCCCAGGTATATTAGACAGAGTGTGAGCCCACCGGGACAGATAGGGGGAAAATGCTTGAGTATCTGAATGTAAACCACTTAGGGCTCCTTTTATTAAGCTGTGCTAGCAGTTTTAGCATGCGCTTAGTGCATGCTACAATGCCATACGCACTAGACACTAATGCAGGGGTAGGGAACTCCGGTCCTCGAGAGCCGTATTCCAGTCGGGTTTTCAGGATTTCTCCAATGAATATGCATTGAAAGCAGTGCATGCAAATAGATCTCATGCATATTCATTGGGGAAATCCTGAAAACCCGAATGGACTACGGCTCTCAAGGACCGGAGTTCCCTACCCCTGCGCTAATGCTTCAATTGAGCTGGCGTTAGTTTTTCCACGTAGCGCGGGGGTTAGCATGCGCTAATCTGCAGCGCGCGCTAAAAACGCTACCGCAGCTTAGTAAAAGGAGCCCTTAGACTACAAGTGCTATTTAAATACTTAAATAAAGTGCAATTATTCCTTTGTAAAATGAAAAGACAAACAACATTAAAGAAGATGCTCTTACAATTGCAGAAATGATTTTAAATATAGAAACCTTCTTAGAAGAATGTCGCAATAATAAACAGTCAAAAAATTCTTCAAGGATAAAGTGAAGATAGTAACGGTTAAAGACGATAGATCACACGCAAATTTATGCCAAAAATAAGGCTAATAATATTAGTAAATTAAATTGGTGATGGGGGGAGTCCAGACACCAGAAGAATGTCAGTTGTCACTCATGATACCTATATAGAGTTAAAGAGGTATTACATCCCTGGTCACAAAAGTACCTCAAAGTAAATAAAAGGCTCCTTTTACAAAAGTGTGTTAGGGCCTTAACGCGCAGAATAGCGCGTGCTACAATGCCACGCGCACTAGCCGCTACCGCCTCCTCTTGAGCAGGCAGTAGTTTTTCAGGTAGCGTGTACTAATCTGGTGCGTGTGCTCAGGGCAGGATTAACCAATAGGCCAAGTAAGCACGTGCCTAGGGCCCAAAATGGTCAGGGGGCCTGATGAAGGGCATCAACATTGTTTTTTCCAAACGGCGATGGGCTCCTCCAGCATCGATTGGCTACGCGGGCCTCCCTCCCCCGATCGGCAATGTGGGCCCCATCCCGATCAGCAACACGGCCCCCCCAATCGATGGAAAGTAAGACAAACAAGCAACGCGGGTAAGAAAAGCAACGGGAACTGTAATTGTGAAAGCGGTGCTGCTTGCCCAAAGCTTCCCTCTGACGCAGCTTCCTGTTTCCGCCTGGGAGCATGGTGGAGTGGGGCGGGGCAGGGGGCCCTCGACGAATTAATCCTGCCCTGCGTGCGCTAAAAACACTAGCACACCTTTGTAAAAGGAGCCCAAAGTGTGAAGCTAATAAACACAATCATGATTAGCTGCTGCTATGAACACAGATCAGCATACACAATTCAAAACAAGCCACGGGTAAAAGAGTCCAAACATAGGTGAACTGGGATTGATAGTGAAAAATCTCTCTGTACTTGTCTTTTTATATAGCTGTAATAAATGGAACGATCATCAACCGCATGCTGATAGTAAATTCAACGGTGTCCGTTTCGGGGGGAAATTCCCCCTTCCTCAGGAATGTCAGCACTGCTTTGTGCAAAAAAGCACAGTACTCCAGTTCAATACTCTCCAGTCACCAGGCAGGAAAGAAAAATGGTGCCATCGTCTTTAGCCACTACTATCTTCACTTTATCCGTGAATAATTTTTTGACTGTTTATTATTACAATTGCAGAAACATACCACTTTTGCTTCAGTATACACAGGTCTGAAGGACTATGGAATACAAGCTATTTTTCTTATATTTTTATTTATTGGAAAACCCTTTTTTTATACTGTTCTGCTATATGTAGACATATACTCTTAGGTTTGATACTCTTAGGTTTATTGAACTAATACTTCATAAGCTAAAACAAGCGTCTTTACAAACGTTAGTCAAAAATATAAGACAACATTTAGACATATGCTTTAAACGGAAGCATCCTTTCCACCTGCCACCAACAGACCGCAAAAGATACACTCTAGTTAACATATTACTGACAGGATGATGAGAAATCTCTTGTCAGGCGCTGGCCAGTCGGGTGTTTGAGACAAAATGCGCAGCCCCAACTGACTAGTTAGAAGAAGTCTGGAGAGGTACAATTATAGAGGCATATGACAAGCCTGCATGCTTGACTGACTTGAGAACCGATGACATGGCTTTAAACAGCAATCCTCACTACCTCCGGTCACAGAACAGCAATAAGTCAACTGATGCACTGTTGTAAAATGATGATTTATTCCTGTGCTTTGAATACATGAGACTATGGTATGATGTTCTGGTAGACTACCACAGCAGGTTCACTTGGGGCCTTAACATCTAGGGTTTGCCTCTAGCATGCATCAATTCAACATTCTAGTTCAGCTGCACCAGCAACACTTAACAACATAGCTCAGTAATTTATAGTAGGATTGAACAAACATAAATGAATTAAAGCAATGATTTATCACACCCTGGGTTTAGAACTTGTGCTCAAGGCTTCTTAACTTGATCCAAATAAAAAGCACAAAAATCTCTCAGCCTAGAATGATGAGCAAAAAGTTTACATTTTAGTTCAACAGATCTACAAAGCATGATCCTCTAAACTGAACATGCTAATAATCTTCATGACAAGGTATGTTATTAGGCAATCTTAATAATAAAATGCTAAGCGCGCATGCGCACTCGCGCTGCGTGTTCCCTGATCCCTTTTCTATCGGGATGTGGCGGCACAAGTGCACATGCGCGCCAGACAAGCTTCCCTGCTCTCCACCTCACAATACGGCCCTACCGGCCAAAGTTTCTTTAGATGCTGCCGCGGCAAGGCAGTACAAAGGCAGTGCAGAGCGGCGGCTGCTGGGAGGAGGCCGCGGCGGCTTGAGGCGAAAGGCGGTGCAGAGCGGCGGTTGCCGGCCGCTAGCACCCCCTGCCCTCTCCGTCACGGCCCAGGAGAGACGTGGCAGTGCGAGGCCTGGACGTCACCGCCGCACGATGCAACGCCTGTGCGCTGCACACAGAAGAAAGCGCTGCGGCTCGCCTGGGCAGACATGTTGGTGGTGGCGGCTGTGGAAGAGGGAATGGGAGCAGACACCAGCTCCCCGCAACCCAGCAGAAGCCCCACACCAGAGTGAACTCACGCTGTCACCCAGAACTCCCCCACCTCTGCTGACCCTTGCCTCTGCCTGTCCCACAAGGCATCCCTGGCAATCCTGGCCCACAATAGTCGGCCCAGACCCAAGGCAGAGGAGACACTGGAACACCAACAATGCAACAGGTACTCTAATGATGCTGGATGGGGTGAAAAAGGTGGAAATATGAAAGGTAAAAGGGGAAATGGGAATATTGGTAGGTAAAAAAAAGGGAGAAGGGCTGCTGATGGACAGGGGGAGCAGGGAAGGGGTTCTGCAGGAAAGAGGGGAGGTAAAAGGAAGGGAGAAGGGCTACTACTGGACAGGGGGGAAAGACAGAAAGAAAGGGGGGCAGGAAGAAAGAAAGAAAGACACACATACAGAAAGAGAGAAAGAAATGCCTAAGTCTACACATCTATTTTAGCACCCGTTAATGTAACGGGCTAAAAAACTAGTTTAGAATAATACTGCCAGTCAACAGTCAAGGCACATGACACTATAAAAGAAACTTTTTAATGTGTGGAAAGCGGAAGGCATACCAATGTATGTGCTGCACAAAGCTCCAAAAGACAGAAGTGAGAGTCTATGAACAGCAACTAAACTAAGGGGTACTTTTATCAAGCCGCGCTAGCGGGGTTAGCGCATCGAACATTTCATCACGCGCTAACCCCCGCGGCCAGCTAAAAAACTAATGCCTGCTCAATGCAGGCGTTAGCGGCTAGCGCGGTATTGCGCACGTTAAACCCCTACCGCAGCTTAATAAAGGACCCCTAAATTTATAAACTGGTGATAGAATATTGTAGTGCTAGACAGCAACAAAACATTATATAGAATTCTTCCATCTTCCAGGTATAATGAAAAAGAACATTAGTTTAACATGGTTATTTTTCCTGTGTTTAGCAGTGCTACTTTTTGGACCTTGCACCTTAACACTGGATGGACTCTGACAGAGGGGAAAACAGATTTAAAATTTACTTTTTTTCCCCTAGATATGTCCAAGCAAGTGTGCATCCTCCGCAAAACGCTGGCAATGAGAGAGTGAGATAGACCTTGAATTATGTCTTTTTTTTATCAGTCCTTTTGACCTGAGATGGTGAACCGAAACAGAGCTGATAACATAGAGGTGACATCACAGTCCAGTCTTCATAGACTGTCATTAGCACCTGGTATAAAGTTAACCCTGAAGATAAGAAAGAACTCCCTCTGCAGTACTAAGGAATTGGTAATACAAATTTTTTTAATGGAATGTAGCTACAAAAAAACTGATTTTTTTTTCTTAACTAGAAAAAAAAAAAAAAAAGACAGTGATCTCTCTGGTCCTTCCTTCCTTTACTTCTTTTCAGTATGACCCTAACCACCACTTCAAGGCTACTTTTTAAACATGTAAGGGTCCTTTTACTAAACTGCGGTATGTGCTTATCATATTTTAAAAGGGCTTACCATGACCTGTATGCTGGCATCCCATGGTAAATTTGCCTAATCTGCACACGTAGATATGCATGTTAAAATAATTTTTCTGAAATTTTGCAAAGGGTGTGTGCATGGGGACGGAGAGTGGATGTGACAGCACTAATCAGTTAGCACATGAGGCATTGCCATATGCTAATTGATTAGCGCGGGGTAGTGCGTGGGCCTTTACTACCTATAGGTATTGGTAAGGACTTACACAGGAACTCTTTTTAATGCCCAAGTGCCAATGGCAAAATTAGGAGTTTGGCATTTTCCAGCCACAGCACAAGTGGCCTTGGCGTGCAAGAAAGACATGGATAAGCAGAGTGTTAAGGCCACATTTGCCGTTGCTTTAGGAAAAGGACCCCCTAATAAGTAATCAATAGCAGGTATAAAAAGGAATGAAAGAAAAACTAGATATCTACCAGTTATTTTTTTAATTTCCAAATTAAAAACAGAACTCTTTTTTTTTTTTGGGGGGGGAAGAACAGTCCAGGTGGTCTGCCAACTTTATCTCATTAAGGGTTCTCTTACTCATTTATTTGTCTATATATATCTATCAAATACGTAAAGCCAACGCTGGCTGTTAGCTAGCCTCAGATACCTACTCAAACTGTCCTCTGCCATCTCATGCAAAGTCACTTTACACAATTTTTGACAATTTTTATGGAAATAAAAAGTATTAATATTCACTTAAAGGAAGATAAAATACTTCTCTAATGAATGTTTACTCAAACCTTATTGATTGCATGGTTATCTATGCTGAATATATAGGATGAATTGAATGACCACCCTATTGGAAAAAAAAAAAGCAATTCAAAGGGTTCTGAAATAGGATACATCACACGGAGGCTTATATGCCCAACATAATTTGTTCTTTCAGTGCTGAATAATATATGCTTAAGCAGGACTATAGCGTCAGTACATCAAACCTCTGACTCCAGCTCCAACTCCTACTAACATTAGGCTTTATATTTTTTTTGTTTTGGATCTAAATTACTGCTAAATATAACTCAAATACCAGTACTTTAGATCCAGGACAAAAAAAATATCAGTTTCCCACATATTATAAAATTCTAAGTTCATATTTTGAAGCTGGAATCAAAATTGGTACATTTTTACCGACTCCAACTCCATAGCTCTGTGCTCATGGACATTGGCCAATGTTTTGGCCATACGCTAAATCATGTTGACACTAATGACACTAATAGTATTCTCTCCAATGTAGAAAAGTGAATTCACATCTCTGGGAGAAAGGGTGAAGTAGATGGATGAGTAAGTGATGCTCTCTTCAATCCTCTTAGTCAAGGATTTAGACTGAAGCAAAGAAGTTCATATTCTGTCAATGAATCCTTCTTATAAGCTAAGTAAATTTCTTTAGAAGCTGCCATAGGTGCAGTGACATTTGCAAAAAACTTTAAGACAGTATCCTGTTTGGACATTTTTTGAAACTTTTAATAGTGGTTTTTACATATTCCTTTGAAGGAGTGATCAAAAATTTTTTAAAAGGACTATGACCGGAAGGTAAACTCTTCTCTCAAGGGAGATCTCACAACCTTCCTTTTGGAGTTTCAAATCTCTGAGCTTTTTTAATAATTTTTTTGATCACCCTTCATAGGTTATTAAACCATAATAGGCCAGTTCTTTTTGTATTCAATGAATGCATAGATGCATGGATGATGTCAATCAGACCATGGGATAATTTTATAAGGTCTGCTAAGCAGAGATAGTATCCACCAATACAGAAAGCAGCAAAGAGACTTCCAGAATAAACTGGGTAACCTACTGAAGGTCGTCAACTACAGTATATACTCCCCTCTTCCCTAATGTATTAATGTCTAGTAGTATTTTATGTGATGTATGTGGATTTTATTATTTTTATTCGATTTGTTATTTGCTGTAAATCGCATCGAAATATGATTTTGCGATCAAATCAAAGAATTTATTAAACCTGAAACTTGAAACTATGATCTTTAAGATTAGGTGGGCATAGCCCTCAGCTAAATATAAGACATTAAGCACCAAAATAATTAAGTCAAAACAGGAAGGACTGGAGGAAAAATAAATGAATATACTAGAAACAATCTCTCAGACACATTAATCTTAAGCACCCCATACACCTTGCATTAACTGACACAATGGATTGTAAATAGAGGAAAAAGCCTCAGATGTAACGGAACACCAAAAGTATTTACCTAACTAAAATGAGTTCACACTCGAGATTCAGTTGAATAGGCTCTAAAATGCTCCATCCTCCCTTATACATCAACTATATGCCTTTTTAATTCAACCTGAAAAAATGTATGCTTATCTTATAAAGACAGGGTTCACTGTCTTTTATAAGATAAGCATGCATTTTTTCATTCCCCTTCTTTTCCTAAAAAAACTAACCTACTTGGAATTACCAAATGGTTCTGATGCATGAACCATAATCTATGATTCAGGACATACTGTTGAATGAAAAAAACAAAGCAATTGTGGAGTTTGTGAATGCAAAATTTTAAAAACTAAAATTAACGTTTTAAACAAACAATGCTCCTGTATAGGCAACCATTTCAGACTTATCAACAGATTCTCAACAAAGGGAATGCTCTTCTTGGAAGTTGATGAGAAAAAACATTAACACTTGCTTAATAAATATTTCTGTTCAATGTTCACTGATAATGTATCAGAAGTAGGACTGCAGAAAATAAATAGGAATAGGAATGGAAGACTGTTTATGAGGTGCTAGCTAAATTAAAAGTAGACAGTGATATGAATGGATAGGATACAACCAAGGGAATAAAGTAACTTGCCCTGAGCTAATACTGAAAATGTGTGAGCTAAATCCAAATTGCTGCTCTACTGTCTGACTTACACAGCTCTTTACAGTCTTGTGTGATTCTGGAAGTTTACAGATGAACAGTTTTTGTTCTTCTTCATAAACATGAAAGTAAGAAGAAGGTTGGGAACTACAGGCTGGTTAGTTGACCTCAGCGGTGAATAAATTAATGGAATCATTGCTAAAACTGAGGATTAGTTTAGTTTAATTGATTAAATTTGCTTGACCATCTTTCAAATTAAGCCAAGGTAGTTAAAATAAGCCAAACCATAGAAAAAATACAGATAGAAATAACTAAAAGCTTGAGTGACCTTGGGGTATGATTGTTCAGCTCGGAGGTCATATAGAAGGAGAGTGTTATTTAGGGCAGTGTGCTGCAAACATTTTGAAGCCGCAGCACACTAAACGATGCAGGGGGAGGGCATCCAGAAATGCGTGGATGTTAACGTGATGACGTCACGTGCATATGTGATGTCATCACGTTGACATCCGTGCAAGTGTGGATGACCTCCAGCGGCGGCACTGAGACTCCTTTTACCGCCAGTTGGAGGGGTGCTGGAGAAGGAGAGGAAGAGAGGCATTGATGCTTGCTGACTACCTACAAGATCTACCTCTTGTTTTGCTGCAGATCTGGAATCTGCCACAGCACAGTTTGTGATACACTGTTTTAGGGGCTTATAGGCAAAAACATCATATTTAAGGCTTTGCGGGTCCCAAACAATATTCAGCCAGGGCCTGCATTACTGTCTCATGCGTGCCCTGGCTGTGTATAGGCTGGGATTCACATATGCTCCAGCGGCCACTGATGGTGCGATTAGCACCAGATATCCAGTGTCAGTACCTGAACATGGCCCAGCACTGAGCACTGAGGCCCTGATTCTGTATAGGGTGCCCGGGAGAGGTGTCCTATTCAGAATCGGGCCTACACTAAACCCCGATTCTATAACTGGCGTCCATGGTACACACGCTGGTTAGAGAATCGGGTTAGATTACACACGGCCCGCTACACTTATCACGGCAAGGGATCTCTCTGCCGCTATAAGTATAGCGGGCCGCAGCCACCTGTCCGATTGCTGGCAGGAGGGTGCCCAAACCCTCCTGCCGGAAGATGCCCCCCCGACACTACCGACCGCCCCCCGACACTACCGATCGCTGGCAGGAGGGTGCCCAATCCCTCCTGCCGGAAGACGCACCCCCCCCCCCGCGCTAACAGCCCCCAACCCTCCCCCCCACCAAACTAACTTTTTCTTGTTGGCCAGACGGGTCTTGCCCGTCCAGCCGGCAGGCTCGCCTCGTCGAAATGAAGCGGGCCCGCCCCTTCCCGGCTCATCCCTCCGAAGCCTAAGGCCTGATTGGCCCAGGCTCTAGAAGCCTGGACCAATCAGGCCTTAGGCATAGCGGGTCCGCCAATCCCCACTAAGTCTAAGGCCTGATTGGCCCAGGCGCCTAGAGCCTGGGCCAATCAGGCCTTAGATTAAGTGGACGCCTACAGCTGCCTAGATTAAGTGGACGCCTACAGCTGCCTTAGATTAAGTGGACGCCTGCAGCTGCCTAAAATTGGGATGCACTTTGTAGAATCAGGGCCTGAATATCTAAGGATGCCAGATAAATACTGGCTGGACTATGTTTTTATAGAATTCTAATGTAAGTGTGCTTGCTTACATTATGACAATAGAGGTGTAAATGTTATGTGCCAAATGTGGCACTTTAGTACTTAACTTGCATACATAAATGTTGGACATGCCTATGCCCCACCCTCTGTGCATGCCTCCTTGCAGTCATGTATTAAGAAAGTTGAACACTAAAGTTACAGATAATGCTTAACGCCTAACCAGAATTTGTGTGATAATTACAGTTATATGAGTAAGCGCTAGAATTCTGTAACTTACGCACCGCATCTGGTGTGAAGTTACAGAATGAGGGAGTAAGTGTTGTGCCCATGTGTTACTGTAAGAACATAAGAATAGCTTTACTGGGTCAGACCAATGGTCCATCTAACCCAGTATCTCGTCTTCACAGAGGCCAATCCAAGTCACAAGTACATGGCAAAAAAAACAAATAGTAGCAGCATTCCATGCTACTGATCCAGGGCAAGCAGTGAATTAATCATTACAAGAGGGAATGTTTCCGGATGACTGTAAACAATCAACTGTGAAGCCAATTTTGAAGAAAGTGTGTTTGGATACTGCACAATTGAGTAATTATCAACCTATATCTGTAGTTCTGTTTTGGGATAAGTTTTTGGAAAAACTGGTTTTAAGATAGTTGGAAATATTTGTTGAGTTGTGGGTTGTTTGAACTCATTGCAGCTTGGTTTTCATCAAGACCATGGTGTAGAACTCTTGTTGGTGTCCTCTGTGGATGTGTTAAAGGAGGGTTTGGATAGGAATGAGACTTATTGCTTGATATTGTTGGATGTCTCAGGTGCATTTGATTGAGTAGATTTGCAATTACTATTGTTGAAGTTAGAAGTTTTGGGACTGACTGCCGATGTTTTGCACTAGTTTTCTTCAGGCTTGCTGAACCATTCATTTAGAGTTTGTACAGTATCTAAGGCTGTTTCTGTAGGGAGAGGGTGCCTCAGGGCTAAGCCCTCTCTGCCTTATTATTTAACATCTATATGGCTTTGATTGGGTCATTGTTTGACTCTTTGGGCGTCTTCTATAGACTATATGCCGATGATGAATTTTTTTTCCTGTGGAGGTGAGGGGTACAGAACCGAATGATCCATTGAATTTCTATATGCAGCATGTTATTGACTGGATGACTGAACATGGATTACGTTTGAATGTGAGAAAGACAAGGGTTCATTTTGGTTGGGAGACATGATGAGGAATCAGGGCCACAAAGTGTGTAAGGGGGGATGGACAAGTGTTTGAGGGTTGTGAAAGAAATGACTTCCTCCATATGTACAGAACAGGTCCCTCCACTCCAAGGATGAAACATGCCTCAAAACACCCCTTTCAACTGCAAACTGCCAAACAACGTTCCTACTCCTACGTCATACCGACCCACTGAAATCGACTGCCCCCACAGATAAGATCCCTTGAAGGATTCCTCAACTTCAGGAAAGCAATAAAAACATACCTGTTTACCTAACTTCCACAACTGATAGATTACAAAGAAATGTAATCTATCTAGCGCACCTTAGGAAAAGGGATTAGTGCTCTCCAGATTAGAAGATTGCAATGCCCTATACCATGGCATATCTAGTGCTAGGTGTAGGGCATTGCAGCTGCATCAAAATGCGGAAGCACAACTGGTGGCAGTTGTGCCTAGGTCATAAGAACATAAGAAGCGCCGTCTCCGGATCAGACCTTCGGTCCATCTACTCCGGCGATCCGCACACGCGGAGGCCCTGTCAGGTGTACACCTGTTGTAATTTTTAGTCACCCATATCCTTCTATGCCTTTCGTAAGGAGATGTGCATCTAGTTTGCTTTTAAATCCTATTACGGTCAATTCTGCAACAACCTCCTCTGGGAGAGCATTCCAGGTGTCAACCACTCTCTGAGTAAAGCAGAACTTCCTGATATTAGTCCTGCTCATATAACCCTGGTTTTATGATAACTGCATTGGTTATGGTGTTGTATAGGGTACTCAATAAGGAGTTGTCTATAGTTTATCAAGCTTTGTATGTTGCTGCACCTTTGTACTTTAAGCAGTTTTTGAATATGTATCGTCCTGGTAGATCATTAAGATCTGAGCATGCTATGTTCTTGTCACAGGATAGGGTGGTGAAAGCTCATTATGCTGGCACTAGAGCTTCTACTTTTTCCATTACGGAACTGAAGTTGTAAAATGGTCTTTCTAGCCATTTGTGGCTGTGTGCTAACAGGTTGAATTTCAAAACATTTTTGAAGACTCAATTATTTGTGACTGCATTCTTATTAGCCATCTTGTATGGTGATAGAATGATGTACATGATGCTATGGCATTGTAGAGACACTTTTTTGTGTTATGTTTGGTACTGTGATTTATATTGTGTATGGTTATTTGGAAATCGCCTAGGTTTAGGCGGTGTATAAATTTTAAAATAAATAAATAATAAATTTAAATTACACATGGGGAAAACAAGGCACAATAATGTCTGGCAGCATTCTTATGAAAATGGCCACATAAACATCTTTGCAGAACAGTGGTTAGTGCAGTGGGTTTTGTACGAAAGAACATAGGTTCAAATCCCACTGTAACTCTTTTTTTCTGTAAATGTGATTCCTCCAGGAAAAGAAAAATGCAAACTGTACCTAAATGTATACCACTTCAATAGCTCTCAGGCTTACAAGTGGCCTTTATCTTTAGGACGAATAACAAAAACAGAAACAGCAGGACACCAAGGCCCTGATTCTACAAAGTGCGTCCTGATTTTAGGCAGCTGTAGGAGTCCTACAGCTGTCTAATCAGCCAATCGGGATGCACGTTTTTTTAAAAAAATGCTCCCCAGGCAGGCCGCCTATATTGAAGGCGCCTCCGGGAGCCTAGGGAGGCCCACAAGACGCCTAAGCTCGCCTAAGGGCCTTAGGCAGGCCTTAGGCGAACCTAGGCGGCCCTACGCGTCTCCCTATGTAGAGGAAGAGACGCTTACAATGTAGGCCAACAAAATGCTGGTCTACATTGTAAGTAGACGCGGCCGCTATACTTATTGCGGCAAGGGATCTCTCTGCCGCTATAAGTATAGCGGGCGCGGCCGCCTGTCTGTTTGCCGGCAGGAGGGTGCCCAAACCCTCCTGCCGGAAGATACCCCCCCCCGACACTACCGATAGCTGGCAGGAGGGTGCCCAAACCCTCCTGCCGCCCCCCCCGACACTACCGATCACCGGCAGGAGGGTGCCCAATCCCTCCTGTCGGAAGACGCACCCCCTACGCACCGCACCTCCCCCTGCGCTAACAGCTCCAAACCTCCCCCCCACCAAACTAACTTTTTCTTGTTGGCCAGACGGGTCTTGCCCGTCCAGCCGGTAGGCCCGCCTCGTCGAAATGAGGCGGCCCGCCCCTTCCCGGCCCATCCCGCCGAAGCCTAAGGCCTGATTGGCCCAGGCTCTAGAAGCCTGGACCAATCAGGCCTTAGGCAAGCGGGTCCGCCCATCCCCACTTAATCTAAGGCCTGATTGGCCCAGGCTCTAGAAGCCTGGACCAATCAGGCCTTAGGCATAGCGGGTCCGCCCATCTCCACTAAGTCTAAGGCCTGATTGGCCCAGGCGCCTAGAGCCTGGGCCAATCAGGCCTTAGATTAAGTGGGGATAGGCGGACCTGCTATGTCTAAGGCCTGATTGGTCCAAGCTTCTAGAGCCTGGGCCAATCAGGCCTTAGGCTTCGGCGGGATGGGCCGGGAAGGGGCGGGCCGCCTCATTTCGACTAGGTGGGCCTGCCGGCTGGATGGGCAAGACCCGTCTGGCCAACAAGAAAAAGTTAGTTTGGTGGGGGGGAGGTTTGGGGGCTGTTAGTGCGGGGGGGTGCGTAGGGGGTGCGTCTTCCGGCAGGAGGGATTGGGCACCCTCCTGCCGGTGATCGGTAGTGTCGGGGGAGGCGGCAGGAGGGTTTGGGCACCCATCTGCCAGCGATAGGTAGTGTTGGGGGTGGGGGCGGTCGGTAGTGTCGAGGGGGTCATCTGCCGGCAATCGGACAGGCGGCCGCGGCCTGCTATACTTATAGCGGCAGAGAGATCCCTTGCCGCGATAAGTGTAGCGAGCTGTGTCTAATCTAACCCGATTCTCTAACCAGCGTCTGTAACATGGACGCCGGTTACAGAATCGGGGTTTAGTGTAGGCTCGATTCTGAATAGGACACCTCTCCCAGGCGTCCTATACAGAATCAGGGCCCAAGTCTTTAATAAACAATCAAAAAAAGGAACATAAAACAGTTTGTTTCCAAAAGAACTGATAAGAGCGGACCCGACACAGTCCATGTTTCAAAGAAACACTCCTTCCTCAGGGGTCCTAATATAAGTGCATGGAATTGGTATGAACAAATGTGTATCTGAGTGACAGCAAAAAATTTTTATGCTATGTTAGTTTGAAAAATATATAAAATAATAATGTAAAGCATTCATCTACTTAGTATAAAGTGCAAAAATTAGAATGTAACAGTGAACATTGCATAAGATTAATGATTTATTTACATAAGCTCGATTCAATTTATTTCACCATCAAGCTTATACAAATCATTAATGTTATGTAATGTTCACCGTTACATTTTAAATTTTGCACTTTATACTAAGTAGATGAATGCTTCACATTATTATTTTATATATTTTTCAAACTAATATAGCATAAAAATTTTTTGCTGTCACCATTGTCACTCAGATACACATTTGCTCATACCAATTCCATGCACTTATATTAGGATCCCTGAGGAAGGAGTGTTTCTTTGAAACACAGACCGTGTCGAGTCCAATCTTATCAGTCCTTTTGGAAACAAACTGTTTTATGTTCCTTTTTTTGATTGTTTATTAAAGACTTGGCGTCCTGTATATCATCACTGCAGTTTCTGTTTTTGTTCTTCAACTCGATATTTCACTGAAGTTTTGTTGGATTTTCTGTTTGTTTTTGCCTCCTATATCTTTAGGTACAGTCAGTATTTTTCTGTTGCTGGTGAGAACCCCAGGAAAATAATGAAGAGTTGCAGTGAGATTTGAACTTGTGTCTCTTGGGTTACAGGCCACTGCACTTACCACTAGGCTACTCCTCTGATCTGCTTGGTGCTTTTCTGCAGCTAACAGAGCCTGGTTTCCCTTTCCGATTTCACTTTCAGGGTAGAGGGAGGGGGAAACAACCATTGGGGGATTAAAAAGGTGTCATGCCTTAATCCCTTCAGTGTTCAGCTGCTCAGTCAAAACACTTTTTTGTACCCTGGACATGATTGAAAGAGGTCTAAATAAAAATGTTCTTCTTGTTAAGCATAGGCGTTACTTCCTGTTCCATTATCACTGAAAGACGTCCTACTTTTGGGGCCTTCCTGCCCAAAACATGCCCCCTTGCTTATTTGGATGAACTACATTGTGAAACATCCAAAGTCTGACTTTCCAAAATTGGGATTTGGATGTTTTTAAGAGGGTTTTTTTAGGTATTTTGAGGCATCCATCTGCTTTGAAAATGAGCAGCATATTGTTTCAAAGTGCCAAAAGTACCCTCCCCCTGGAAAAAAAAACCCAAACAGAAGTACAGATATACCCACACTATAGGTGCTGCTGCAATTTCAAGTGGAAACCCAACGAAGAGTTTCCTTTCAAAACAAGCTTGCAGTCTCATGAGGAAACTCAAAATTATGGATCAAGGGTGAACTTCTAAGAAAAACCAAGGAAAAATGATGTTGGAATATGTGGAGAAAACATTTTTTTCATAACTATGTTACAATGATTTTCTGTTTCAGCAATGCATCCTGCAATACGGAGAGATTATCCCTTCAGAACAACATTTGTGTGTCGAAGCAGCATAAAACCTGACAACAAAAAAATCTCCTTGAGTTGTAGGTTATTATCAGCCTGAAGTGATACTCCAAATCACAATTAATAGAGTATGCACTCCCAAACCACCACTCTACAACAAAAAGCTGTCTACCTATTACCAGGTTAGGTTTGGAGCTATTATCATGGCTCCCCGATTTCTTTCAAGAAGCTCCAATGGAATAAATCACAAGTGAATAATAACGAACTCATAATAGCCCTTAAGAAAGCTTCATAGGGCAGAAGGCACCAAAATGAACTCTGAAGAGTTGAAGAACTCTCATCTTACTGATAAAAAAAATAATTAACCTGCCCTAGTATATCACAGCAGGCCATATATAAATCAGATTTTTGCACTTCAAGAGGTAGAATAAAACCATATATTATAAAAGCACATAGACATTGTCTTTTAAGTACACATGGTACGTATCTAAAACTGTAGAGGTCAGAAGGTCTCTTTCTGAAATGCACCAGATCAGCTACTTTGAAGGAAATGTGTGAAGTACGGTACTCACAGTGCTTAGTTTGCTAGCAGTAATAATGATGCGTCGCTCATGCAGCATACTGGCATAAAGCTGCAGCATGTTATTCACATCCACAGCAACAAAATATTCAGTAAGATTTCTCTGTTTAATAAAGAAAAGGACATTATATTAACAATTTTAGAGATATTTATATGAGACAGGTTTTAAATTCATAAATACTCTGCAAACAGAAAAGCTCATAAGCCAATTAATATATGTCTTTAAAATTCTTTCATGTTTCAAATTTATCACTGTTCTTTCTCTGATTTAGTGCATATATCATATAGCATTAAGAAATCAAACATTCTCTAACAAGATTACTACATAGACTTGCAAAATAGAAGATACTCCTGCAAAGTGCTGACAGTTGGAGAAAAACAAAGGTAAACACAAGGTTGCTGTCAATATCTTGCAATAAGAGGAAATATGTTTTGCTAGAGGATTCTATCTTAAGCATTGACTTGGTTGCACAGTCAAAGGGAAAAACAGGTGAAAAGGATCCTCAGCTAGCAAGAATAAGCGAAAGGAAGTTACTAGTAAGTTGATGTCATAGTCCATGGAACAGAAAATATCTAGAAGCGAAGTCAGTGCTCTACTGCTTTGTTAAAATGAGGGCATACCCTAAGAGAGGCTTGAAGGGTAGGACATTCATTGTGTAATAGGAAAAGAATGGGCGAAGCTGACAGGAACAATAGTAAGTGCTACAAATCTTTATCTTAGGAAAGTAAATGATAGGAGAATGATGTGGTTTCCCACAGATGGCCGAAAAGGTAAGGCCTAAAGGTCTAGCATTCAAAAAAGTACAAAGGATCTCAGAAAGGAGACAGGAAAGAGTACTTGGAAAAGCCAAGAGAAATGGAGGGTAAAAGTGTAAATTAAAGAAAAGAGAGCAACAGTGAAAAGAGAAAATACCATAGTGAGATTGAATAATTGAGAAAAGTAGGATGGGGATGGGGGATCACAATTGCTTAAATACGAGAATGGTTTGAAAATTTTGGTACCAAAAGCAATTTAAACAATGTAGTCTCCATCAAGGGCTATATCCTTAGGCCTAGATACTGTAACCGGCACCATTATCGGTGGCCACCTTAAAAATGGCTGCCTATCGCATGTCAATCATGCGAGGGCACTAGGTACAGAAGGTAGGTGCTGGAAATGTAGGCCAGGGTTTTCCTAGCCTACATTTCCAGCACCTACCTATGATGTGAATTGTGCATCTGTAAGCGTTATAAGTTGCCTAACGCCACTTCCAGTGTTAATCACGCCCACAGTGGCATTAGGCAGCCTAAAGCGCCTATGGAGGCGGAATTCCATCACCAATTTCTTAGATGTCATGCACCTTGAAACTCAGTTAAAAACATTGTTTCAATGGCATTTTAAAAATGAGTTTGGGCGCCTACCATTACCCTAAAAATCAGTACCAGTTAGAGAATCTGGGCCTAAGTCTATCGAGTTTCTATTTTTTTCGTATCATAGGAAAATTAGGTTTTGTGAAACTCTGCAAAATACTCATTAACGGCATTGATGACAATGGATTATGGCATCGTCTTATGGAAATTTATCAAACTTTTTAAACCACCCTCATACTTCTGTCCAGTGTCCATTAAAGAATGAGTTAGAGGATGACCGTAGAAAACTGGAAGGGATATAGGGAAAATGAATGAACAGGTTCAGGTGATGCATATCATTAAATAATAAAGATCATGCACAGTGTGAATAATGAAACAGAACAATTAACTACTAGGTGATGCTGTTATGATTTTAAGGATATCTTTCTAGATAAATTTATACCCTTAAGCAGGCTCAATGCTAAGACATGGCCATGTTGGGCTTTATCATTATTTTTTCTTGATATTAAACAACATGCAATTTTCTTCTACTTTTTTAACTCATTGGATTACTTTTTAACTTGCTGCCTGTTCTTTTTTTTGTTCTAATATTGGGCACATGACAAACCATTTACAATACTAGGTGTTTGCAAGTGATTTGCAAAACATAACAGTGGACAAAGTTATGAGCTAGAGCTACACTATATCCTAGAACACTAAGGAAATCTGAGTAGCATTGGAGGGTACATTAATGAACAGATGCAAGTGGATAATTACAGAATTACAGGTGTTAGCCTTAACTCGGTGACCGTTAAATTAGTAGAAAGTCTATTAAAAAAAGTTAAATACTTTGAATCTAGCAAGATGCAGGATCAAAGATAGCAATGGTTTCCTAAATGAAGCTCATGCCAGGCATATCTGGTCAATTTCTTTGGATGACCATACAATTAGATCAGTGATGTGGTCTTGATGTGGTAAATTTGGATGTCAGCAAAGCTGTTGACTCTGTCCTACATAGGAAGCTCAGAAATAATATGAGTAGCCTTAGGGATAGATCTCAAGGATGGTGAAGTGGACTAGACACTGGAAGAGTGACAAGCAAGAGAGCTTTGTGGTGAAGGGAATTCACTCTGAGAAAGAACATTGATTAAAGTGCCTTGGAGAGATCTGCCTTAGTGCTCTTTCAATATAATTGTGAGCAACACTGTAGTGGAAACAGGAGCAGTACTTATTTTTCTAGGGTAAAAAGGAGGCAGTACTCACTTGCTGGACCATCTTTAAGGGATGAGGTGACCTACTTCCCTACAGCTGGCAACAGAGTCTACAAAAAGGCAGCATTGCAAATATTACACTAGACCCTAGAACACATCTCTTACTAGGAAAGCAGAACAAGCTAGACAGCAAGAAACCCCAACACAGAAACTACATGCTTCCAAATATCTTGCCTTGATCACATATATAGGATATGGGAAAAACATCACAAAAACAAAATAAATATTGTATTTTCATGCAAATACTCCAGGATTCTATAAAGGTTGCCCAAATGTGTGCGCCAAAATTGCAGGTTGCTCAAAATGCGACAGTAAGGTAAGTACAGAAACCTCACAGTATTCGAATATAACACCTATTTTGAAGATATTACATTGGTTATGTGTTGAGCATAGGATTAGCTTTAAAATTCTATTGTTGATTTTTAAAATTTTAATAAGTAATGTATATGTGATATTAGCTTCAAATTTAAAAATATGTCTACCAAATTGGACATTGAGATCTGCTCAAAGTCATTTATTATATTCCTTCTTTTCAAATGGTATGATCAGAGAAGTACCGATCGCTGATTTTTTTGCATTTCTGGTCCAAGAATATAGAATTCTTTGCCCCCTGAGTTGTGGAAAATATAGACTGTAGGAGATTTTAAGACAGTTGAATACTTATCTTTTTCAACAGTATAATGGGAAGGGCAGTTGATTACTGTATGGAATTAATTTTTTTTCTGCAAAATATAGATGATTACCTGCTTTACTGTATATACTCGAATATAAGTCGATCCAAATATAAGTCAAGACCCCCTTTTTCCTCCCAAAAAGGAGAAAAATAGTTGACTCGAATATAAGTCGGGCGGCTTAATATTCAAGTGTCCTGCCCTGTCAGGCTCTGTGCCCAGCCCCACCCTGCCAAGCTTTGCACCCAGCCCCATTCCCTCCATCCCTCCCCTGTCAGGCACTGAACCCAGCACCCTTCCTTCCCCCCCTCCCCTGTCAGGCTCTTCATCCAGCACCCTTTCTTCCTCCCCTTCCCTGTCAGGCACTGCACCCAGTACCCTTCCTTCCTCCCCTCCCCTGTCAGGCACTGCACCCAGCACCCTTCCTTCCTCCCCTGTAAGGCTCTTCATCCAGCTCCTTTCCTTCCTTCCCCTGTCACTCTGCACTCTTTCTCCCAGGCTCTGCCCTCTGTCACCCACTCTCCCCGGCCCTAACTTCATACCTCTGTCGATCCGTGATAGAGGTGCAGGTGCAGCAGGTCCTCTGCCGATCCGTGGTGGAGGTGCAGCAGGCAAGCTTTTCAAACTCCTGCCCCGCTGCTAACTGGCTGCGCAATTGAATTTCCTCATCTAAGCGGCACGAGCAGCAGCGTGATTTGGTGCTGCTTCTCAGCGCTCAGCAGCTTCCTTACTAGCTCGCGAGAATTCACGGAAGCCAGTAAGGAAGCCGCTGAGCGCCGAGAAGCAGCGCCAAATTGCGCTGCTGCTCGTGCCGCTCAGATGAGGAAATTTGATCACGCTGCTCCATAATCTCTAAGACTTTTTCTATCCCAAATAGTCAACACTGGCTAGAACAGTGGCGATACCCTTTTCTGTATAGGCTTATTTGACCACTATACCGGGTGCCCACAAAAACACTCCTTGGTTTTAAATGGTTATAAAACCAAAATTTATTGGAATATTCTTTCACCTTTGAAGCTACAGTTTCATCAACTCATAGTTTCATAGTTTCATGCCGAGACTATAAATATCTCTCATAGGCTGTAACACTAGGGATGTTCACACCACTTCACTTGGTACTTGCACATAAATAGGTTTCAAAAAGTGGCTCAATACTTACACTTTCTGGTATGGTAGGCAATCCAGTTACATCAGGAGTAATGAAGTATGAGTGCTAATCAATGAGAAAATAAAGTACAAGTTAATAGCAATAAAATAAAATGATGATTAAATTAACTTGATAATTACATGATTTTGTTTTTTGATTATGCCAGAAGAAAAGCAAAGGAGAAGCACTTATCAAACACCATTGAGAACACCATAGAAGAAGTACTTATAAATAAAGCATTCAAATGCTGCCAGTATTTGTAAGTACACCAATGCAGAAGTAACACCATTTGAATAATCACTTGAGATAGGAAGACTGCTCATGTTTGACTGAAAGAAAGATTTCTCTGAAACAATGCTGACAGTAAATGATCAATCGTATTTAAGCATCTCAGGAAAATTTTGGGAAACATCATAGCTCAGCCATAGTTTTAAAAAAATGGCAAAAAGCACAGTGAAAATCCAGTTCAGTCTCCAGTAGTGCTGCCCGATTTACGATTCGAATCGATTCACTGATTCGAATCAGGAGAATCAATTTGATTAAAAAAAAAAAAAAAAATCGGCCTCCCGATTCGATGACCGACTTTTCCCCCCCTGTGCCTTCCTATGAAAGGAACGGCAACGCTGCCTCTTGCTGGTCGTCCGCTGCCACTCCTGCATGAGTGGGGAGGGTCAGTCGGTAAGGCCTGCATGTTCCCCCTGCTTCCCCGCTCTTACCTTAAACCAGTACAGCAGCCTGCAGGATCGCCGGTGCTGTAGTGATCCTTGCAGCTGCCCGTTGTCCTCAGTGGCACGTTCTCTCTGCTACGGTCCCTCCCCCTCCTCAGGGGCAGGATCACGGCAGAGGGAACATGCTGCTGAGGACGACGGCAGCTGCAGGGATCACTATAGCACCGGCGATCCTGCAGGCTGCCGTATTAGCTTAAGGTAAGAGTGGGGAAGCTGGGGGAACATGCAGGCTTGCGGGGAGAGCAAGTCTTCGCGGGAGGTAGGGAGCAATATAACACATTTGCTATACTCGTATGTTGAAGATTGAGAGATGCCTGCCAGGCCTGTGTGTGCAGAGGGAGGAGGAGGAAGGGGCAAGAGAGAGTAAGAGAGGGGAGGGGAGATACCAGACCTGGGGTGAAGTGAAGGGAAGAGAGAGACCAAACCAAAAAGAGGGGGAGGAAAGCAGAGGAGAGGTGCTGGACAATGGAAAGAGGAAAAGAGAAATGCATGACCACAAGGGGAAGGGTACAAGATGGACAGATACTGCTCCAAAGTAGGTGGGCAGGGTGCACGATGGCAGGAGAGTTAGTAGGAGAAAGCCTGTACCTGGGGAAGGGGATACAGGAGGTAAGGAAGAGAGAAAGAAGCAGCTAGATATGGGGAGAGACATGAAACAGAGATAAGATGCTGGGCATGGAGGGAGCATAGGAACAGGGACACAAAGGGGACACTACTGGAGAGGAGAATAGGGTCAGGGACACAAAAGAAAGATGCTGGATATGATAGATAAGGGAATCAGAGGGAGGATGGATGGTGGACAGGGGAAGCTAGGAGAACATGCAGGCCTTTGGGGGGGGAGACAGGGCTTCAGGGGCTGCCTGATGTAGAAGTACACGGAGGGAGGGAAGGGGGGTTCAAAGAGACGTGCATATACTGGACTGGAGAAGAAATAATGGGTCTAAAAACAGAGGAGAGGGAGAGAGATGGACAATGGGATTTAGGGAGAAGGAACAGAAAGGGAGAGAAGTTGGACACAAGGGATGTGTGGAGGGCGGTGGGGGGATAGAGATACTGGATAGGAGGGTAGTTGGGAAGAGAAAGGGAGAGCTGGCGGACCTTGGGGTGGTGAGAAATGAGGGAGAGATGCTGGATGAAAGGGTAGTTGAGAAAAGGAGAGATGGTGGATCTGAGAATGGTGGGATCCATTGCTGCAGCTGTGGGGGGGATGGAGATGAAAAAAAGGAAAGATGCCAGACCTCCGGAATAGGAAAGAGAAACAGAAGGGGAGGACAGACATGGAAGATGGATGGTTAGCACGGAGAAAGAAGAAAGAAGGAGAGCCTGATCAGAAGACAACCAGAGCTTGAGACTAACATGATTTAAAAAATGACCAGACAACAAAAGATAGAAAAAATAATTTTATTTTCTGTTTTGTGTATCCTTCCAGAGCTGGTGTTAGATCGTGAACGTGAGCTAGGATTTAACAGAGAGAGGAAAAGTATTTTTTGCTTGTTTATTTTGTTTACACCACAGGACCAGTGTGGGTAGGAGAGGGAAAAGGGAGTGAAGAGGTTATAAAATAAACCCACCAGGATGTTTGAAAAAAAACAAAAAAACAACAACACGCAATTGGGCAGGAAAATCAAATGGAAAAATCGATTCAATAGGCTAAATCGAATCAAATCAAAATTTTTTTTCCTGAATCGGGCAGCACTAGTCTCCAGGATGCTTTTCAGATAAATTGGACTAAATGTTCCTATATTTACTGTATATTCAAATCAAGTTTGAATTTCATTTGGTAGCATAGATCAGGATATTTTAGTCAAGGCCAGCTTAAGGGATTGTGGTGCCCTGAGCCAACTTTTACATTGGCAGCCCTCCCCCACACACTGTAATCTGGTATTTTTCTCCCCCCCCCTCCCCCCGATCCAGTGTTTCCCTCTTTTACTGGACTAGGTGAGGAACTGGCTCAAGGCACTGATGATAAAGAGTGCCAAATTCCCAATCCAATATCTATCCTTCTGAAGGTAGACCGGACTGGGATTTTGGCGCCCTTTATCACTGGTGTCCTGGACCAGGGCCTCACCTGATCCATGGGTAGAGCCGGCTCGGTTTATACTAAATAGGATGAAACAGAAAAACTGAGGCTAGCATAGGTTTATTTTAAAAAAACTAACACCGGCAGAATTTTTAAAATTGCTCTTTAAAATTTTGTAGATCCCCCTCATCAATTTCTTTAAAAGGTAAAAGGGACCAATTTGGAAGAAAGCACCTTAATAAAGACAGGAGGTCTATATCTAGAAAACATTTTTTGGAAGAAATCTGCAGCTCAATTTTTACTCTTTGATCTTTTCTATTTTACAGATGTGGGTTTGCTCAACATAGTCATAAGTTTGATTTGGTTGTCTCTCTTCATCTCCTTTCTTTCAGATAGCTGCTTGCTCCCTTGATAATCTAGACTACAAACATGCCTATCTTTTTATAATTTCTGTGGAATGTTTTCTTGACTGACTACATGGATTGGCTGTTTTTTTTATTCTTGAATTTGAATTTACTTATGCAATGTTATTATATGTTATAAATATATTTAAAAAAAAAAAAGACAGGAGGTCACCATCTTTATAAAAATGTTTATCTAATGGAGAAATGAATAATAAATTATTTTAGCATACATTAGATGGATTAAAAATACCCATGTAACTGCTTACAACATTCTTATTTTGTCTCAAACATACAGGAATAAAAAATCCTGTACTGTTAAGGCTGTCAGTGGTGCACACTACTATGAGTGGAATCTGGGCCTAATTTTAGAGTCCAGCTTCCATTCTCAGATTTGGCTGCAACTGTGGATACTAAAGAAGCAGCATTTCCAGTCCCTGCTGGAGAAGGAGTTTCAGTCACTGAACAATAACAACAGCTACTTGATGAAGTCAAACGTTAAGTTTAGCAGGTAACTGGAGGGAATTACAGCCTGCGTGCTTTGACAGCTGACTTGTTATACTGAAAGTAGTTTAAACTAGGGCTGTGGATAAGTTTTTTGTTAATTAAAAAGTTTAATCACATTAACTGTGCCAGGTTACTCTCTGCCTGCCCTTCCCTGGATCCTGTGAGTTCAACATCATAGCGAAAACCGTTATCTGCCATCTTTTGCCAGCTTTCCTGCAGCTGTGTACTGCCTCCTGTGATGCAACTTCCTTTTTTGTGAGGCCTGGAACATGGCTGCAGGAAAGCTGTGGGGGCCAACAGACGAAGGCAGGTAATGGTATGCACTGAAAAATTAGACCCACAGCAGCTGTGGAAGGGAAGGGAAGGGGAGGGGAGGAGAGGAAGAGAATAATCTTGGTACACCAGGGATGTTGAATCTGCGGAAGCTGGAGAAGAAACAGCACCTTAGCACAGCAGTGGTTGGACTCACAGGTGCTGGGGAAGGTAAGGCAGTAAAGCAGCAATGTTACACCTGTGGGAGCTGAGGAAGGAAGCAAATAGCCAGGCAGAGCACCAATGTTGGACCCACAGGAGATGAGAAAGGGACGAGAAGACAGAGAGCAGCCTGGCACAGCAGCGATGTTGGATCCATCTGAGTTGGAGAAAGGAAGAGAAGGAAATGCTAGGCTGTGGGGGCCGGTGGAGGAAGGCAGCTTGACCAGTTAATTTAAGATTACAATTTTTAATCCCAATTAAAAATTTTAATCATCTAGCAGCCATAGTTTAAACATGGAAGCTGAGATGGCAGTCAGTTCTGAATTAGTTGTCTATAGGAACAGAAGGGAATTGCCAGAAATTCTCCCCACCTCCTGATTTTTAAAAAAATAATTTGCTAATTAAAGGAATCATTCCATGTACTTCTAGCCTGAAAAATATTTCTAAGTTAATTCTGAAATAGCAGAAGTGCAAACAGAAAAAAAATCATAAAGTAGCTTTATTAGAAGAAAGAGCTAAAGATTATGTACTCCCCAAAGCACAGAGAGAAACAGATGAAAATTTTAACAGAACCAGGAATTTCTTTTTGTCTATTAGACGTGCTAGTTCACCTGTGCCTTTGTTTCACTCACCAATACAGGACTTGGCTGATTTTTCAAAATTTGTTCACTTGAAATAAACAGCTGTTTATTCTTGTATAGTACAAGGAAAAAAGTAAAAATTTGATTTTTAAAAAAGTTTTATGAGAGGAAAACAAGACTTGTCTTTAATTTACTTTCCAATTTTTATAGCCCACATATACCAATTCAGTTCAAAACAGGTTACATGAAAAAGAGCTGGGAAATACCCCAGGAGCTACAGCTTCATATATAAAAAATTAAATGAAATGATAATCATCAGTCCAATATTCTCTAAACTAAAATGTTAACTGCTCTTTTAAATGACAAGTAATCTGCTAAATATCTAATTTCAATAGGAAGGGAATTCAAAATTAAAGTCATCTGACACAATTGCAATATTTAATGTGCAATGTATCAATGAACTAGAATAGTGCTTACCATCTGCCCCAAAATTGAGGGTTTTGTGCAATACAACTCCACCTCCAGCCACTTTGGTTGGCTCAGCACAGGTTGCAACCCTAATTGCAACCAGCTTATAGGAAAAAATGTTTTATGATATCAGAAAATTGGGAAATTCCCCCCAACCCCAGGAGCCATTAATGTATGCTAACTAAACAAGAGGATTTTTTTTTAACCTGAATAAATATCACAGTTACTTACCTGTAATAGGTGTTATCCAGGGACAGCAGGCAGGTATTCTCACAGATGGGGTGATGTCATCCACAGAGCCTGGTATGGGCAGTGCAAAAGTGTACTGTCACTTTATCTTCTTAGAAGTTATAAGACTGCCTGTACCGCGCATACGCAAGTGGTTTCCCGCCCGATGTCGGCTCACAGGATCATCAGTTTAATAAACAAGCTAAGAAGCCAACTAGGGGAGGAGGGAGGGTTGTGAGAATATCTGTCTGCAGTCACTGGATAACACCTGTTACAGTTAAATAATTGTGCTCTATCCCAGGATAAGCAGGCAGCATATTCTCACAGATGGGACACCCTAGCTACTAGGAATGGAATGGAGGGAGTTGGCGACTAATAGAGAACAATTCTTTTTTTTTTTTAGAACTGTTTGACAGAATCAATTATCCTGTCTGGAATTAGGCTCTGGACAAAAATGGAATATGAAAGCATGGTGTGGGAACTTAAAAGTCTGTTTCATAAATCACCTCAATGAAGGAGGAATGGAGTAGCTACTAAGGCTGCCACTGCTGTTATTTCATGCGATGGAGCACTATTGTCCAGTGGCACCCAAGCCCGAGCAGGGAAGCATGATATGCAGTCCGTTGACTATGGAGAGATGAAGTGCTTGATCAGTGAAGGTCCTAGTCTGTTGGTATTAAAGGACAACAACAGCCAAGTTGTAGAATGGAAGGACATAGTTCAATGTAGGTGACAAACCAAGGTAGGTTTACAATCCAATAAGCGAAGTTCAGTTGTCTCAGGGAGACAATGTGATCTGGAGAAGTGGCTGAAATGAAAATGGAGGAAATGTTGAGTAAAGAGGATCGTGTATAAGAAATCGGAATCCATTGGATCTGGTGCTGAAGGGATTCAGTGGGAGTAGATTAATGGCTAAGAAATGTGCTGTAGAGATGAAATCATGAGGGCTTCAAACTGAAACTTCAATATGTGAAGAATATCTGTGGATTTGAAACAACTGGGGGAGGTTGGATTAGAGGTTTTGACATCATGAGGCTCTTCGGGAAATGAGAAAGAAGTGGGCATGTATGTAAATGGTTGGTGCCCAAAGGTACTTATGTGGCACTTAAGACTTGAAATATAGTGCTGAAAGCCACTTGTAAGGCACTAATAGAGGCGAGATAAGTACATATTGAAGTGTTGTTGATTGCTGTCTCCTCAAGTTCTGAATTGTTTGGGTTTTTGGGGGGAATGATGGCTGATTGAAGCAGCATCTTCATAGTGCCATACTTTTTCTACTTTACAGTGATGGAACCAACAGTGCCATAAGGATATTCAAACATACAGGCAATTTTCTTATATCTATCTTCCAATCTGTACCTTTAAATAACTATTCCAGAGTCTTTCAACAGCTCCATGTTTAACAGATTTAGACCTCTGCTTCTAATTCACTCCATAAGACAATGGCAATCAAATCAGGCCAATTATTGTGCCAGGACACAAATGACTGCTACTTAAGTTGTTGTTTTATTGTTAGCTACTGAGAATAGATTGTATGGGCTACAAACTGTTTAATAGTAAATACATTATGGGCCTTGCTAAAGCCATTTTTAGAAATAGAAATGGAAAATCATCTCAGGAAAACTATAGGCATACAGTTGACTCCACCAAAGTGCACGTCGGATAAGTGCACACTCCGGTTATCTGTACCCTACTACCACGGTCCCGTATTTTTTTACATTAAAGTCAATGGACATAAACTCGGGATATTTGCACTTCTGATAAGCACACAATCCACTTATGTGCACTGATGTCATAGGTTCCACCTCTATTCTTTCACGTTACATTCACTCCGGTTAAATGCAATCACAGGTCCTTTGTATTTATTGCACCGCATTTACTATTCCCCACCCTGGAACGTCACAGCATCGCGAGCTGTCCTAGGCAACAAGTAGACGGGAGACCTACAAAAGTGCGCCGAGCACTCACCAGCACCTTCCTCTCAGCCCTGCTTGCTGTTGCCACCATCACCCCAGGTAGCTGCCGATAATGGCTAAACGACTGCCTGACTAAAAAGTGGTACTCCTATTAAGCGCACACTCTGCTTAAGCGCACATGGCAGTCCAGTCTGGTGGCCTTGCACTTAAGCGGAATCGACTGTAAATTTATACCCAGTGCTTCATGCACATTATTTACACAGGACAACTAAATACATAGAATAGAAAATATACATGTAAGTGTAAATATTGCCCTAAGTGTGCCCTCTGGAATATCTGGAATGCCTCTTTTCACTGCAATACAGGGTCTTTGCACATCTCTAATGAGTACTGGGCAGGCAATTCCATAAAAAATCATCACCATAAAATAACAGTCTTTGAAGAAAAACATTGTATCTTCTACCTAGTCTTGTACTTTCTTCACAGGAATGTAAAAAAATGGGAAAAAAATAGAATTATTGCTAGGTAGGACCCTTCTTAGCAAAAGTAGCAGATCAGGAGAGACTAGTTTTATGCTGGTCTTCTTCTGATTGCCTTTAGCTGATGACACCAAAGCTATAAAAAAAAAAACAACAACCATATGTATAGATTTCCTTAAATGCTCAAAATCACAGAATGCTAGGACTAGTTAACAAGCTGCATATTGAAGTATTTAAGTTATGATTCTAAAAATTTAGAGGAGGGGGTTAACATATTTCTTGCTGCTGATAGTACTGTTTGCTAAATATTCTCCTTTCATCCCAAACTCAACTAAATTGTAAATTGATGCATCTATTTTCTCTAGCAAATGTAACTTACTTTGAGAGTTTTAAACTTACTTACTTTGAGAGTTTTAACCTATCAGCAGCTTTTGACCTAGTCCAACACATGCTGCTAAAATCATACTGCAGAGAAAAAGGCCTCGAGGGAACAGCCATGGCATGGATAGAATCATTTCTATCTAAAAGACTAACGAGAGTAGAATGGCAAGAGGGTACCAGCAACCTGAAAGAAACTGTCATAGGGGTACCACAAGAATCCGCCATGTCACCCATGCTGTTCAACATCTACCTCCAACCACTCAGAAAATTCATCAGAAACCTGGAGTGGGAATGCTACATTTATTCAGATGACATCCAATTGAGGACACGGGATGTGATGACTAAACACATGATAAAGACAGGCCTAGAGAAAATCTTTGGATGGTTTAAAGCAAATGGCCTAGTAGCCAACAAAAAAAAAAAACAGAACTACTTCTCATAAACAAATGGGGAGGAAACGGCCCCAGCTTCCAACTAATATTAAACGGTAATACCATAGAACTGTCCAAGAATGGTGTGAGAAACCTAGGTGTATGGCTGGACCAGAGCCTAGACATGACAACACAGTTCCAACGCATGGTCAAAAACACTTATAGCAAACTCTACTGGGTTAGAGGACTAAAACCCTACTTCTCCCATCAAGCAATGTAATATCCTTGGTACTCACAATCTTTGACTACTGCAATGCAACCTTCCTGGGTTTACCAGAATACATGATCAGACAGATCCAAACAGTACAAAATACTGCAGCTAAGTTTCTACTAGGTAAATTGAGACAGATGAGTGCCACCCCATTACTGAAAGAGTTACACTTGCTTCCAATTGAGAGCAGGGTGAAATTCAAAATCCTATTGCTGTTGTACAAAACTGTTCACTTCTCGGAACTGCAATACCTAGCGGCCAGCCTAAATAACCATCCTGGCATGCTCTGCGCTCGAGCCAAGAGTCATTACTAGGGCAAGAATGTTCTCAGTAATGGCCCCAATGTGGTAGAATGCCCTACCGAAGGAATTAAAGCTAAAAAAGAACACCGGAAATTTCAAGAAATCGATAAAGACTATACTTTTCTCAAACTACTTCAACTAAAATTATGAAGTTGACAGAGAGGAAACTAGAACTTTCAGGGATGCATGTAAATAGATTGTATTTAGTTTAAATGGCCAGCTTCCTTAGGAGATGTTTAAAAATAGTGTATAGAGTATTTAGCTGCAATAATAAACCTAGTCTTACATGTGTATATACATAGGACAATTGATACGGTATAAACATGTGTATATAAGTAGGATGATCAATGTGCCAATAACATAAGTAGGATGATGGATTATGGCATAATCATGCCGGTATTAATAACTGTATTACAACACCACTACAGAGCTCTGTGTATTTCAGTATAGAGCCCATGTATTGTAACACTTTCCAGAAGCTCTATGCAACTCGGTATCTTTACAGAAGTTCATGTATCATAACACCTTTACAGAAGCTCAAGTATTGTAGTGCCTTTGCAGAGGCTCATATAGACCACTCTGAATTGACTCCACAGCCATTAGTAGTTGTATAGACGCTCTCAATAAACAATAAGTAACATTTAAACACCAAAATTCAAATCCAAAATTATGAACTCAAAAAAGAAATCTGTTTTGCTTTGTGCTTGCTATTTGAGTCCCTGCTGAACTGACCAACACATCCAAATACGCAGATTTATAAAACACATAAGTACTGTTATAGTCTTAGTTATGATATGGGTCTACTTTTCAAAATAAAGTGCTAGTGTTAAATTGTCAAGGTGTATTCTTTATCATACAATATAACATCTTCAATCATATTTGTGTATCTGTGTGTGAGTGCATGATTATATCTGTGTTGTTTCTATCTGTGTATGTGCTTTCTCTGTCTCTTTCTCTCTGGCATGGAGGAGAAAGGAAAGGGTGTTTGAATGAAACAGTATCCAAACATTTTGTTGGTTTGAAAAGAATATTAAACACAATCATGTTCCATGGTTGAATTTAGGCTTCTTTTAATCTTGTAATTTTGTAATCCACCTAGATTCTTGGATAGTGTAGGATATAAATAATTATATTAAGTGTGATAATACGTTATAATTACGTATTAAATGTAACAAATTTCAAAGGATGGATTTTACAGTTTTACCACAGGATACTCTGTCCAAATGCAAAGGTATTGCTATGTTTTCCCAACACAAGTACAGCATGAACTATACTATTCAATCCCAAAGAATCAATGTATTGTACACAGCAACTATTAAGACAGAGTTCAGTCACTAGGTTTCACAGTGAAATTTACAACAAAGAAAATGAAATAT